>NC_090328.1:5609108-5926423 GCF_035084215.1 Heptranchias perlo
TGAGAATAGAGAGAGAGAGAGAGGAGGGAGAATAGAGAGAGAGAGAGAGGAGGGAGAATAGAGAGAGAGAGAGAGGAGGGAGAATAGAGAGAGAGAGAGAGGAGGGAGAATAGAGAGAGAGAGAGAGGAGGGAGAATAGAGAGAGAGAGAGAGAGAGGAGGAGAGAATAGAGTGAGTGAGAGAGAGAGGAGGGAGAATAGAGAGAGAGAGAGAGAGGAGGGAGAATAGAGAGAGAGAGAGAGAGAGGAGGGAGAATAGAGAGAGAGAGAGAGAGAGAGGAGGGAGAATAGAGAGAGAGAGTGAGAGAGAGGAGGAGAGAATAGAGTGAGAGAGAGGAGAGGAGGGAGAATAGAGTGAAAGAGAGAGGAGGGAGAATAGAGTGAGTGAGAGAGAGAGGAGGGAGAATAGAGTGAGAGAGAGAGAGAGGAGGGAGAATAGAGAGAGAGAGAGAGAGCAGGGAGAATAGAGTGAGTGAGAGAGAGAGGAGGGAGAATAGAGTGAGAGAGAGAGAGAGGAGGGAGAATAGAGAGAGAGAGAGAGGAGGGAGAATAGAGAGAGAGAGAGAGGAGGAGGGAGAATAGAGAGAGAGAGAGAGAGAGGGAGAATAGAGTGAGAGAGAGAGGAGGGAGAATAGAGAGAGAGAGAGAGAGGAGGGAGAATAGATGAGTGAGAGAGAGAGGAGGGAGAATAGAGTGAGAGAGAGAGGAGGGAGAATAGAGAGAGAGAGAGAGGAGGGAGAATAGAGAGAGAGAGAGGAGGGAGAATAGAGAGAGAGAGAGAGGAGGGAGAATAGAGAGAGAGAGAGAGGAGGGAGAATAGAGAGAGAGAGAGGAGGGAGAATAGAGAGAGAGAGAGGAGGGAGAATAGAGAGAGAGAGAGGAGGGAGAATAGAGAGAGAGAGAGGAGGGAGAATAGAGTGAGAGAGAGAGAGAGGAGGGAGAATAGAGTGAGAGAGAGGAGGGAGAATAGAGAGAGAGAGAGGAGGGAGAATAGAGAGAGAGAGAGAGGAGGGAGAATAGAGTGAGTGAGAGAGAGAGGAGGGAGAATAGAGAGAGAGAGAGAGGAGGGAGAATAGAGTGAGTGAGAGAGAGAGGAGGGAGAATAGAGAGAGAGAGAGAGAGGAGGGAGAATAGAGAGAGAGAGAGAGGAGGGAGAATAGGAGTGAGAGAGAGAGAGGAGGGAGAATAGAGAGAGAGAGAGAGGAGGGAGAATAGAGTGAGAGAGAGAGAGGGAGAATAGAGAGAGAGAGAGAGAGAGGAGGGAGAATAGAGAGAGAGAGAGAGGAGGGAGAATAGAGTGAGAGAGAGAGAGAGGAGGGAGAATAGAGAGAGAGAGAGAGGAGGGAGAATAGAGTGAGAGAGAGAGGAGGGAGAATAGAGAGAGAGAGAGAGGAGGGAGAATAGAGTGAGTGAGAGAGAGAGGAGGGAGAATAGAGAGAGAGAGAGGAGGGAGAATAGAGAGAGAGAGAGAGGAGGGAGAATAGAGTGAGTGAGAGAGAGAGGAGGAGAATAGAGAGAGAGAGAGAGAGGAGGGAGAATAGAGTGAGAGAGAGGAGGGAGAATAGAGAGAGAGAGAGAGGAGGGAGAATAGAGTGAGAGAGAGGAGGGAGAATAGAGAGAGAGAGAGAGGAGGGAGAATAGAGTGAGTGAGAGAGAGAGGAGGGAGAATAGAGTGAGAGAGAGGAGGGAGAATAGAGAGAGAGAGAGAGGAGGGAGAATAGAGAGAGAGAGAGAGAGGAGGGAGAATAGAGAGAGAGAGAGAGGAGGGAGAATAGAGAGAGAGGAGGGAGAATAGAGAGAGAGAGAGAGGAGGAGAATAGAGGAGTGAGAGAGAGAGGAGGGAGAATAGAGTGAGAGAGAGGAGGGAGAATAGAGTGAGAGAGAGAGAGAGGAGGGAGAATAGAGAGAGAGAGAGAGGAGGGAGAATAGAGTGAGAGAGAGAGGAGGGAGAATAGAGAGAGAGGGAGAGGAGGGAGAATAGAGAGAGAGGAGAGGAGGGAGATAGAGTGAAGAGAGAGAGAGGAGGGAGAATAGAGTGTGAGAGAGAGAGAGGAGGGAGAATAGAGAGAGAGAGAGAGGAGGGAGAATAGAGAGAGAGAGAGAGGAGGGAGAATAGAGAGAGAGAGAGAGAGGAGGGAGAATAGAGTGAGTGAGAGAGAGAGGAGGGAGAATAGAGTGAGAGAGAGAGGAGGAGAATAGAGTGAGAGAGAGAGGAGGGAGAATAGAGAGAGAGAGAGAGAGGAGGGAGAATAGATTGAGTGAGAGAGGAGGAGGGAGAATAGAGTGAGAGAGAGAGAGAGGAGGGAGAATAGAGAGAGAGAGAGAGGAGGGAGAATAGAGAGAGAGAGAGAGGAGGGAGAATAGAGTGAAGAGAGAGAGAGGAGGGAGAATAGAGTGAGAGAGAGAGAGAGGGGAGAATAGAGTGAAGAGAGAGGAGGGAGAATAGAGTGAGAGAGAGAGGAGGGAGAATAGAGAGAGAGAGAGGAGGGAGAATAGAGTGAGAGAGAGAGGAGGGAGAATAGAGTGAGAGAGAGAGGAGGGAGAATAGAGAGAGAGAGTGGAGGGAGAATAGAGAGAGAGGAGGGAGAATAGAGTGAGTGAGAGAGAGAGGAGGGAGAAAAGAGAGAGAGAGTGGAGGGAGAATAGAGAGAGAGGAGGGAGAATAGAGTGAGTGAGAGAGAGAGGAGAGAAGAGAGAGAGAGTGGAGGAGAATAGAGAGAGAGGAGGGAGAATAGAGTGAGTGAGAGAGAGAGGAGGGAGAAAGAGAGAGAGAGTGGAGGGGAGAATAGAGAGAGAGGAGGAGGAGAATAGAGTGAGTGAGAGAGAGAGGAGGGAGAAAAGAGAGAGAGAGTGGAGGGAGAATAGAGAGAGAGGAGGGAGAAGAGTGAGTGAGAGAGAGAGGAGGGAGAAAGAGAGAGAGAGAGGAGGGAGAATAGAGAGAGAGAGAGAGAGAGGAGGGAGAATAGAGTGAGAGAGAGAGGAGGGAGAATAGAGAGAGAGAGAGAGGAGGGAGAATAGAGAGAGAGGAGGGAGAATAGGTGAGTGAGAGAGGAGGAGGGAGAAAGAGAGAGAGTGGAGGGAGAATAGAGAGAGAGAGAGAGAGAGGAGGGAGAAGAGTGAGAGAGAGAGAGGAGGGAGAATAGAGAAGAGAGAGAGAGGAGGGAGAATAGAGTGAGAGAGAGAGAGAGGAGGGAGAATAGAGTGAGAGAGAGAGAGGAGGGAGAATAGAGAGAGAGAGAGGAGGGAGAATAGAGTGAAGTGAGAGAGAGGAGGGAGAATAGAGTGAGAGAGAGAGGAGGGAGAATAGAGTGAGAGAGAGGAGAGGAGGGAGAATGAGTGAGAGAGAGAGGAGGGAGAATAGAGTGAGAGAGAGAGAGGAGGGAGAATAGAGTGTGAGAGAGAGAGAGGAGGGAGAATAGAGTGGTGAGAGAGAGGAGGGAGATGAGTGAGTGAGAGAGAGGAGGAGAATAGAGTGAGAGAGAGACGAGAGGAGGGAGAATAGAGTGAGAGAGAGAGAGAGGAGGGAGAATAGAGAGAGAGAGAGAGAGGAGGGAGAATAGAGTGAGAGAGAGAGAGAGGAGGGAGAATAGAGTGAGAGAGAGAGAGAGGGGATGTGAGTGAGAGAGAGAGAGAGAGAGGAGGGAGAATAGAGTGAGAGTGAGAGAGAGGAGGGAGATTGTGAGTGAGAGAGAGAGGAGGGAGAATAGAGTGAGAGTGTGAGTGGAGGGTGTTTGAGTGTGTGTTGAGTTGTGGGTGATAGTGTGAGAGTGAGAGAGGAGGGAGAATAGAGTGAGAGAGAGAGAGAGGAGGGAGAATAGAGTGAGAGAGAGAGAGAGGAGGGAGAATAGAGTGAGAGAGAGAGAGAGGAGGGAGAATAGAGTGAGAGAGAGAGAGGAGGAGAATAGAGTGAGAGAGAGAGGAGGGAGAATAGTGTGAGAGAGAGAGAGAGGAGGAGATAGAGAGAGAGAGAGGAGGAGAATAGAGTGAGTGAGAGAGAGGAGGGAGAATAGAGTGAGAGAGAGAGGAGGGAGAATAGAGAGAGAGAGAGAGAGGAGGAGATAGAGTGAGAGAGAGAGAGGAGGGAGAATAGAGTGAGAGAGAGAGAGAGGAGGAGAATGAGTGAGAGAGAGGGGGAGAATAGAGTGAGAGAGAGGAGGGAGAATAGAGTGAGAGAGAGGAGGGAGATAGAGTGAGAGAGAGAGGAGGGAGATTGAGTGAGAGAGAGAGAGAGGAGGGAGATAGAGTGAGAGAGAGAGAGAGGCGGGAGAATAGAGTGAGAGTGTGGGAGGGTGAATAGAGTGAGAGAGAGAGGAGGAGAATAGATGAGAGAGAGAGGAGGGAGATAGTTGTGTGAGAGAGAGAGGAGGGAGAATAGAGTGAGAGAGAGAGAGAGGAGGGAGATAGAGTGAGAGAGAGAGGAGGGAGACTAGAGAGAGAGAGAGAGAGAGGGAGAATAGAGTGAGAGAGAGGAGGGAGAAGAGTAGAGAGAGAGAGAGAGGAGGGAGAATAGAGCGAGAGAGAGAGGAGGAGAATAGAGAGAGAGAGAGAGGAGGGAGAATAGAGAGAGAGAGAGAGCGGGAGAATAGAGTGAGAGAGAGAGAGGAGGGAGGAGGGAGAGAGAGGAGGGAGAATAGAGTGAGAGAGGAGGGAGAATAGAGTGAGAGAGAGAGGAGGGAGAATAGAGAGAGAGAGAGGAGGGAGAATAGAGAGAGAGAGAGAGGAGGGGAGAATAGAGAGAGAGAGAGCAGGAGAATAGAGTGAGAGAGAGAGAGGAGGAGAAAGAGAGAGAGAGAGAGGAGGGAGAATAGAGAGAGAGAGAGGAGGAGAATAGAGAGAGAGAGAGGAGGGGGGAGAATAGAGAGAGAGAGAGGAGGGAGAATAGAGAGAGAGAGAGAGGAGGGAGAATAGAGAGAGAGAGAGAGAGGGAGAATAGAGTGAGAGAGAGAGAGGAGGGAGAATAGAGTGAGAGAGAGAGAGAGGAGGGAGAATAGAGAGAGAGAGAGAGAGGAGGGAGAATAGAGTGAGAGAGAGAGAGAGGAGGGAGAATAGAGAGAGAGAGAGAGGAGGGAGATAGAGAGAGAGAGAGGAGGGAGAATAGAGAGAGAGAGAGAGAGGGGGGAGAATAGAGAGAGAGAGAGGAGGGAGAATAGAGAGAGAGAGAGGAGGGAGAATAGAGAGAGAGAGAGAGCAGGGAGAATAGAGTGAGAGAGAGAGAGAGGAGGGAGAATAGAGTGAGAGAGAGAGAGAGGAGGGAGAATAGAGAGAGAGAGAGAGGAGGGAGAATAGAGAGAGAGAGAGGAGGGAGAATAGAGAGAGAGAGAGAGAGGGGGGAGAATAGAGAGAGAGAGAGAGAGGGGGGAGAATAGAGTGAGAGAGAGAGAGGGGGGAGAATAGAGAGAGAGAGAGAGGAGGGAGAATAGAGAGAGAGAGAGAGGAGGAAGAATAGAGTGAGAGAGAGAGAGAGAGGAGGGAGAATAGAGTGAGAGAGAGAGAGAGGAGGGAGAAAAGAGAGAGAGAGTGGAGGGAGAATAGAGAGAGAGAGAGAGGAGGGAGAATAGAGAGAGAGAGAGAGAGGAGGAGAATAGAGAGAGAGAGAGGAGGGAGAATAGAGTGAGAGAGAAGAGGAAGAATAGAGTGAGAGAGAGAGAGAGAGGAGGGAGAATAGAGTAAGAGAGAAGGGAGAATAGAGTGAGAGAGAGAGGAGGGAGAATAGAGTGAGAGAGAGAGAGAGGAGGGAGAATAGAGAGAGAGAGAGGAGGGAGAATAGAGAGAGAGAGAGAGGAGGGAGAATAGAGAGAGAGAGAGAGAGGGGGGAGATAGAGAGAGAGAGAGGAGGGAGAATAGAGAGAGAGAGAAGAGGAAGAATAGAGTGAGAGAGAGAGAGAGAGGAGGGAGAATAGAGTAAGAGAGAAGAGGAAGAATAGAGTGAGAGAGAGAGAGAGAGGGGAGAATAGAGTAAGAGAGAGAGAGAGGAGGGAGAATAGAGTGAGAGAGAGAGGAGGGAGAATAGAGTGAGAGAGAGAGGAGGAGAATAGAGTGAGAGAGAGAGGAGGGAGAATAGAGTGAGAGAGAGAGGAGGGAGAATAGAGAGAGAGAGAGAGGAGGGAGAATAGAGAGAGAGAGAGAGAGAGGAGGGAGAATAGAGTGAGAGAGAGAGGAGGGAGAATAGAGAGAGAGAGAGAGGAGGGAGAAAAGAGAGAGAGAGTGGAGGGAGAATAGAGTGAGAGAGAGAGGAGGGAGAATAGAGAGAGAGAGAGAGAGAGAGAGAGAGGAGGGAGAATAGAGAGAGAGAGCTGGGATAACAGGGTTTGAGAGAGCAAGGGAAAAACAGAGTGTGAGGGGAGAGGTGGTGAGTGAATAAGGACAAACAGAATCGTACAGGAGAGAACAAGGAGAGAAATAAGAACGGGAAAGAGTGCTGGGGGAAAACAAGAGGCCTGATGAGCAAGCTGGGGCCTGCGCCAGGCTTCTCATTGCAATTACTGCTCAGCCTCTACATATTTAATGAATGATCTCATACACTGCTCCCGCACTGTATCCAAGACTGGCAGGAGGAGCACAGAAGTCTCAGTTACACACGCATTAGAGATGGTTTAAGCACCTGATCTCTTCCCCGCGCCCCCCCCCCCCCTTCTCTTTAACTGCTTTGCCGCCTCTGAAACGCAATCAGACGAACAGGGCCTGGCTTCTCAGCCCCGGAGTTTTCACACCACAACGCTCGAGAGATGGCGGGTTTAGGCCGAGGGCAGGCCCAGGAGCAGAGCAGGCGTGTGCGAGCTCTGGGTGCTCAGAGCACAGAGAGAGGGGCACTGGAGATGGCAGAGCAGGTACCCGGCCTCATTTAATTCTACCAGGCTGCAGCCTTTGTAGAATCGTCCAACACAGGAGGAGGCCGTTCGGCCCATCGTGCCTGTGCCGGCTCTTTGAAAGAGCTATCCAATCAGTCTCACTCCCCCATTGCTCTCGCCTCTCAATCAGAAGGCATGGGTTTAATTCCCACTATAACGACTTGACACTTTAATGCTGTACTGAGGGAGCGCTGCATTGTCGGGGGTGCCGTCTTTCGGATGAGACGTTAAACTGAGGCCCCGTCTGTCCTCTCAGGTGGACGTAAAAGATCCCATGGCCACTATTTTGAAGAAGAGCAGGGGAGTTCTCCCTGGTGTCCTGGGGCCAATATTTATCCCTCAACCAACACCTAAAAACAAATTATCTGGTCATTAACTCATTGCTGTTTTTGGGATCTTGCTGTGCACAAATTGGCTGCCAGGTTTCCTGCATTACAACAGTGGCTACACTTCAAACAGTACTTCATTGCTTTGGGACGTCCTGAGGTTGTGAAAGGCGCTATATAAATGCAAGCTCTTCCTTTCTCTTATTTGTCCCATTTTCCTTTTCTGAGCCTGAGATTTCACAAGGGTCCTGCCGGTCCCTCATCAGAACTCATGTGAACTTTAACAGCAACAACCTGCATTTATGTAGCACCATTAAAGTAGTAAAACGTCCCAAGGCCCTTCAGCCCTCGAATCCTGTGTAACTGGGTGTGAATCGGAATCCGACGTGACAAGGGATGTATCACAGACCCTCACACTTGGTGACAGCACTGATCCATCCAAGGACACCAGCGATTTTGAGAAAAGGAGGGAGCGAGCCACACTGTAGGTAGGGGAGAGTGTGCCACAACGTAGGGAGGGGAGAGGGAGCCGCAACGTAGGGAGGGGAGAGGGAGTGTGCCGCAACGTAGGTAGGGGAGAGAGAGCCACAACGTAGGGAGGGGAGAGGGAGTGTGCCGCAACGTAGGTAGGGGAGAGGGAGTGTGCCACAACGTAGGGAGGGGAGAGGGAGTGTGCCACAACGTAGGGAGGGGAGAGGGAGCCGCAACGTAGGGAGAGGAGAGGGAGCGCACAATGTAGGTAGGGGAGAGAGAGCCCGTGCGTAATAGGGACATAGAGAGAGCAGTATAAATGGGAGAGTGTGTAACAGAGAAAGATTGAGAGAGGAGAGAGACAGTACAGTTTGGGAAGATAATGAGAGGGAGAGAAAATACAGTGGGGGCAGGAGGGATGGATAAAGAGAGATAGCAAACAACAGGAGGAGGGGAAGAAGAGAGAGGATCAGAAGACAGGTGAACAAAGACATACATATTAAACAAAGACTTACATTTATATAGTGCCTTTCATGCCCCCAGGACTTCCCAAAGTGCGTAACAGCCAATGAAGTACCTTTTGAAGTGCAGTCACTGTTGTGACGTAGGAAACGTGGCAGCCAATTTGCGCACAGCAAGATCCCACAAACAGCAATGTGATAATGACCAGATAATCTGTTTTTACTGATGTTGGTTGAGGGATAAATATTGTCCAGGACACCGGGGAGAACTCCCCTGCTCTTCTTCGAAATAGTGACCCTGGGATCTTTTACGTCCACCTGAGAGGGCGGGCGGGGCCTCGGTTTACCGTCTCATCTGAAAGACGGCACCTCCGACGGTGCAGCGCTCCCTCAGTGCATGCACTGGGAGTGTGAGCCTAGATTTTGTGCTCAAGTCTCTGGAGCGGGACCAGACCAGGGAAGAGGTCAGAGAGTGAGATGTGAAACCCGAGAGAAGGGGGAGGAAGAGATAGGGAGTCAGTCTTTGGTACAGTTGGTGGAGGTGGGAAAGAGAATGGAAGATAGAGGGAGGGAGCGGTGAGTGACAGTAATTGCTGGGGGATGTGGACGGAAAGTAGCCTGTGTGAGGGTGGATTGTGAGCACATCACTGCCAGGCAATAGCACGGTTCAAATATTTTCACCAAACCCATAGGATGTAACAAGCAAAGAGCTCAGAATTTACAGAAACACGAAGGCGGGAGCACGCAGGGTCGATGATATTGGTCGTCATCGAATAAAATGTGCTCAGTCTCAGATGCTGAGTGATTCTTAAAACAAGGGACGAGGCCTGGAGGTGTGTTGCCTGGCAACAGAGAGCCCAGCAGGAATTTTTTTAAATTCGTTCATGTGATGTGGGCGTCGCTGGCGAGGCCAGAACTTATTGCCCATCCCTAATTGCCCTTGAGAAGGTGGTGGTGAGCCGCCTTCTTGAACCGCTGCAGTCCGTGTGGTGACGGTTCTCCCACAGTGCTGTTAGGAAGGGAGTTCCAATGCCAGGTGGTCCGTCCGGTTTTATTCTTATTGTGACTCTTTTTAGTGAGATTTTACAACTGAGTGGCTTGCTAGGCCATTTCAGAGGGCAATTTAGAATCAACCACATTGCTGTGGGTCTAGAGTCACATATAGGCCAGACCGGGTAAGGACGGCAGGTTTCCTTCCCTAAAGGACATTAGTGAACCAGATCAGTTTTTATGACAATCTGGTAGTTTCATGACCACCTTTACTGATACTAGAATTTTAATTCCAGAATTTATTGAATTAAATTTAAATTCCCCAGCTACACATAGCAGGATTTGAACTCATGACTCTGGATTACTAGTCCAGTAACATAACCATTATGCTACCGTACCCACTTGCTCTACTCGTCCCAGCCTCACAAACAGCTCTGACCTCTCCCCTCCTCCCCAATCAGAACTGAGAGGTTCTACCCATCAGGAAAGGCTGAACAGACTGGAGCTCTTTTCTCCAGAAAACAGAAGTCTGAGGGGTGATCTGATAGAGGTCTTTAAGACAAACGTAGGGTTCGATAGGGTAGACGTAGAGAAAATGTTTCCACTTGTGGGGGAGTCCAAAACTAGAGATCATAAATATAAAATCGTCGCAAATAAATCCAATAAAGAATTGAGGAGAAACTTCTTTACCCAGAGAGTGGTGAGAATGTGGAACTCACTCCCACAAGGAGTAGTTGAGGCGAATAGAATAGATACATTTAAGGGGAAGCTCGATAAACACATGAGGGAGAAAGGAATAGAAGGATATGCTGATAGGGTGAGATGAAGTAGGGAGGGAGGAGGCTCGTGTGGAGGATAAACACCAGCACGGACCTGTTGGGCCGAATGGCCTGTTTCTGCGCTGTAGTTTTGTTGTAAATCGATGTAACGCTCACAGTAAGACAACATCAAACCCACCTCACAGAGGGAAGTTCACCTTTAACCTTTCAGAGACCCAGCGTTTGATATTAAAGAAATTACAACGCAAGGTCTCTGATTCACCAGGTTTTCAGACAGACCCCCCCCCATCCCCCCCGCCACCTCACAGCACCCTTCCAACCCTCCATCACCCCACAGCACCTCCCCCGACACCCCCACCCCACAGCACCCCTCCACCCCGCAGCATCCCTTCCCCCCGCAGCATCCCTTCCCCCCGCAGCATCCCTCCCCCCCGCAGCATCCCTTCCCCCCGCAGCATCCCTCCCCCCCGCAGCATCCCTTCCCCCCGCAGCATCCCTTCCCCCCGCAGCATCCCTTCCCCCCGCAGCACTCCCCCACCCAACTAATTCTTCCCAGAATTTTGTGCTCTTCATGTTTGGGTTGCTTGTATTCCATTTCAAACACTCAGTCCCAGCAACAGTCAAGTACAGCATGATAAATCACCCTCTACACTGTCCCATCAAACACTCCCAGGGCAGGTACAGTACGGGTCAGATACAGAGTAAAGCTCCCTCTACACTGTCCCATCAAACACTCCCAGGGCAGGTACAGCACGGGTTAGATACAGAGTAAAGCTCCCTCTACACTGTCCCATCAAACACTCCCAGGGCAGGTACAGTACGGGTCAGATACAGAGTAAAGCTCCCTCTACACTGTCCCATCAAACACTCCCAGGGCAGGTACAGCACGGGTTAGATACAGAGTAAAGCTCCCTCTACACTGTCCCATCAAACACTCCCAGGGCAGGTACAGCATGGGTTAGATACAGAGTAAAGCTCCCTCTACACTGCCCCATCAAACACTCCCAGGGCAGGTACAGCACGGGTTAGATACAGAGTAAAGCTCCCTCCACACTGTCCCATCAAACACTCCCAGGGCAGGTACAGCACGGGTTAGATACAGAGTAAAGCTCCCGCTGCACTGTCCCATCAAACACTCCCAGGGCAGGTACAGCACGGGTTAGATACAGAGTAAAGCTCCCTCTACACTAAAGCATTTGACAAGGTACCGCATGGTAGGTTGTTACATAAGGTTAAATCTCATGGGATCCAAGGTGAGGTAGCCAATTGGATACAAAATTGGCTTGACGACAGAAGACAGAGGGTGGTTGTGGAGGGTTGTTTTTCAAACTGGATGCCTGTGTCCAGCGGTGTGCCTCAGGGATCGGTGCTGGGTCCGCTGTTATTTGTTATTTATATTAATGATTTGGATGAGAATTTAGGAGGCATGGTTAGTAAGTTTGCAGATGACACCAAGATTGGTGGCATTGTGGACAGTGAAGAAGGTTATCTAGGATTGCAACGGGATCTTGATAAATTGGGCCAGTGGGCCGATGAATGGCAGATGGAGTTTAATTTAGATAAATGTGAGGTGATGCATTTTGGTAGATCGAATCGGGCCAGGACATACTCCGTTAATGGTAGGGCGTTGGGGAGAGTTATAGAACAAAGAGATCTGGGAGTACAGATTCATAGCTCCTTGAAAGTGGAGTCACAGGTGGATAGGGTAGTGAAGAAGGCATTCAGCATGTTTGGTTTCATTGGTCAGAACATTGAATGCAGGAGTTGGGATGTCTTGTTGAAGTTGTACAGGGCATTGGTGAGGCCACACTTGGAGTACTGTGTACAGTTCTGGTCACCCTATTACAGAAAGGATATTATTAAACTAGAAAGAGTGCAGAAAAGATTTACTAGGATGCTACCGGGACTTGATGGTTTGACTTACAGGGAGAGGTTAGACAGACTGGGACTTTTTTCCCTGGAGAGCAGGAGGTTAAGGGGTGATCTTATCGAAGTCTATAAAATAATGAGGGGCATAGATAAGGTCGATAGTCAAAATCTTTTCCCAAAGGTAGGGGAGTCTATAACGAGGGGGCATAGATTTAAGGTGAGAGGGGAGAGATACAAAAGGGTCCAGAGGGGCAATTTTTTCACTCAAAGGGTGGTGAGTGTCTGGAACGAGCTGCCAGAGGCAGTAGTAGAGGCGGGTACAATTTTGTCTTTTAAAAAGCATTTGGACAGTTACATGGGTAAGATGGGTATGGAGGGATATGGGCCAAGTGCAGGCAATTGGGACTAGCTTAGTGGTATAAACTGGGCGACATGGACATGTTGGGCCGAAGGGCCTGTTTCCATGTTGTAACTTCTATGATTCTATGATTCTATGATTCTACACTGTCCCATCAAACACTCCCAGGGCAGGTACAGCACGGGTTAGATACAGAGTAAATCCCCCTCTACACTGTCCCATCAAACACTCCCAGGGCAAGTACAGCACGGGTTAGATACAGAGTAAAGCTCCCTCTACACTGTCCCATCAAACACTCCCAGGGCAGGTACAGCACGGGTTAGATACAGAGTAAAGCTCCCTCTACACTGTCCCATCAAACACACCCAGGGCAGGTACAGCATGGGTTAGATACAGAGTAAAGCTCCCTCTACACTGTCCCATCAAACACTCCCAGGGCAGGTACAGCATGGGTTAGATACAGAGTAAAGCTCCCTCTACACTGTCCCATCAAACACTCCCAGGGCAGGTACAGCACGGGTTAGATACAGAGTAAATCCCCCTCTACACTGTCCCATCAAACACTCCCAGGGCAGGTACAGGGTTAGATACAGAGTAAAGCTCCCTCTACACTGTCCCATCAAACACTCCCAGGGCAGGTACAGCACGGGTTAGATACAGAGTAAATCCCCCTCTACACTGTCCCATCAAACACTCCCAGGGCAGGTACAGCACGGGTTAGATTCAGAGTAAAGCTCCCTCTGCACTGTCCCCAACATATTCCTCTGGCCCAGCCTACTATAGCAGGGTGACCTTTATCTATTTCCCACAGTTTAACCATTTGCCCCTCCGCCCAGTGTCTTTAGGCTGATTTGACCAGCGCTGTGCCTCTCACTCCCACTAAACTCCTCTGGTTTAACGCTCCTCTCTGGCATTTCAATGGTCTCCTTTCCTGTGACAGGCAGGGACACGCTCCCTCAACAGACACGTCTGAACTCGGCCAGCTCCCTTTCAAACTCGGGCAGGTTTAATTTGCAGCTGTGGAAACACAGGAATTACGAAACGGAAACAGGCCATTCGGCCCAACCAGAGCGCGGCGGCGTTTACCCTCCATGTCAGCAGATAGTCCCAATCACCTTCACTCACTCGTCCTTTTCCTTCATCCACCTCTCCGATCTAATCTTCAATGTTGACATAGTTTCTGCCTCCACCACTAACCCTGGAAGTGAATCCCACAGACTCACAAACTCTCTGCGTGAAGACGTTGGTGAGGTATTTCTGACGAGAACCAGCCGCACGCTGAGGATACTACTGGCAACTCCAGACAAACCTTTTCCTCCAGGGAGGGAAAGGGAGGGAAAGGGGGAAGGGGGAAGGAGGGGAAGGGAGGGATATCAAGGGAAATGGAGCAAAGGTGGGTAAATGGAGTTGAGGTACAGATTAGTCATGATATAAGAGAATGGTGGACCAGGTTGGAGGGGCTGAATGGCCTCCTCCTGTTCTATGTAACAGGTTGGAGGGGCTGAATGGCCTCCTCCTGTTCTATGTAACAGGTTGGAGGGGCTGAATGGCCTCCTCCTGTTCTATGTAACAGGTTGGAGGGGCTGAATGGCCTCCTCCTGTTCTATGTAACAGGTTGGAGGGGCTGAATGGCCTCCTCCTGTTCTATGTAACAGGTTGGAGAGGCTGAATGGCCTCCTCCTGTTCTATGTAACAGGTTGGAGGGGCTGAATGGCCTCCTCCTGTTCTATGTAACAGGTTGGAGGGGCTGAATGGCCTCCTCCTGTTCTATGTAACAGGTTGGAGAGGCTGAATGGCCTCCTCCTGTTCTATGTAACAGGTTGGAGGGGCTGAATGGCCTCCTCCTGTTCTATGTAACAGGTTGGAGGGGCTGAATGGCCTCCTCCTGTTCTATGTTACAGGTTGGAGGGGCTGAATGGCCTCCTCCTGTTCCTATTAGAGCACTCTTTCTGCCTGTTACCCAAAGCCTTGCACCAACAGCAGTAACACTCACCTCGGTCAGAGCGTGTAACTGACCCTCATGAACACAGACGCCCATAAACCTGCAGAAAGAATCACACATCGATTAACCAACGTCACAAACCCAGCAAATCCGCTGTCAAAATATATCAGCCGTGGCTCAGTGGGTAAAACTCGTGCCGCTGAGCCCAAAATCCAGGCTAACGCTCCCAGTGCAGTACTGAGGGTGGATGTAAAAGATCCCATGGCCACTATTTCGAAGAAGAGCAGGGGAGTTCTCCCTGATGTCCTGGGGCCAATATTTATCCCTCAATCAACATCACTAAAAAAAACAGATGGGGGCAGAAATCACTCCTGAAATAACGGAGGAGTTCAACGCTCTCTGTTGTTAGTGGCGAAATAAAGGAGCAGGTTCTGGTGTTCACACATACAAAGTGAATCAGGTGGTTCAGAGAAGGTTCACTCAACTGATTCCTGGGATGAGGGGGTTATCTCATGAGGACAAGTTGGGCCTGTTTACACTGGAGTTTAGAAGAATGAGAGGTGATCTTATTGAAACATATAAGATCCTTGTGGTGGGAGACTAGAACTAGGGGCCACAGTTTAAAAATAAGGGGTCTCCCATTTAAGACGGAGATGATGAGAAATTTTTTCTCTCAGAGGGTCGTGAGTCTGTGGAACTCCCTTCCCCAGAGAGCGGTGGAGGCAGGGTCATTGAATATTTTTAAGGCTGAGTTAAATAGATTCCTGATTAACAAGGGAGTCAAAGGTTATAGTAGGTAGACGGGAAAGTAGGGTTGAGGTCGCAATCAGATCAGCCATGATCTTATCAAATGGCAGAACAGGCTCGAGGGGCCGAATGGCCTACTGCTGCTCTTAATTCGTATGTTCGTATTGGTTCTCTGCCGATAGGACAGCTTCAAATTAAAGGTATATTGCGCACCGCAATCAGGAAAATCATTGACAAAGTACAAACTTGCCCAGCTGGTAAGTAACTAATCACGCCACCAAACAGGTACGTTTAAAAATACAGGTCTAAACTGAGTTTTAACAGCACAGTAAGTCTCAATGACTGCCAAACAACTAAAAATTAACTTTTAACAATGTGGAATCACTTTACTCCTTGTTTTAATAGTTCTTGATCATTAAAAAAAATTTTTTAATTAAATTTTTAAAAAAACTTTTTCCTTCTGTCTCTTTTATTCAGTTATTCCTCACCCTCTCTTTTTTTTGCTCTCTATAACTGATTCACAAAGATTTTAACGTTGCACCTTTCACTTCCTGGTTTAACGTTGGAAGGCTGCGGAGACAGTGAACGCAGCTTGTCAAAAGTGCTGCGATCTGATTGGTGGAGGGGAGAGATCGATCCTCTCGCTTCTCCCCTGGGTCCTAGCTTCGCCTGAACTGACTCTGGGCTCTTCCCCGCTTCCTATTCGAGGAAGTGCCCGAACGTTTGCGGGTCGGTATAAATCTATGGAGCGGCGAGGAATGTTGGTTCGCTGCTCCGAACGATTTCTACCCCATTATCCGGTCATTTTCTCATGGCTGTGGGATCTTGCTGTGCGCAAATTGGCTGCCGCGTTTCCTACATTGCAGCAGTGGTGACTACACTTTAAAAAGTATTTCACTGGCTGCGTAAAGTGCTTTGGGACGTCCTGAAATGGTGAAAAAAAAAACACACACACACACAGATAGACACACACACACACAGATAGACATACACACACACAGACAGACACACACACACACACACACACACACAGACAACTCGCCATCACCCATTTTGCACTATTGCACAACTTGCGGTGATGGGATTTGAACTAGTGACCTCTGGGCCCATGTACCACAACCACAACACAGGAGTTTCTGGTCTCATGTCAAGTGAGGAACAGAAGCGGGATCTTGTGACGGTGTCACACTGTGAATAGTTGCTGGACGAGCTTCCCCTCCCCCAGAATCGACATCAATCCGATGAAACAGCTCTCTGAACAGCTCTCTGCCGTCAGTAAGGATCCCCCACTGCAGCCTCCCCCTCTCTCACTAGTTAACAAAAGAGTGAGGAGGTACGAGGGCAGTCTCCTTAAACAGGAGTGAGGAGGTACGAGGGCAGTCTCCTTAAACAGGAGTGAGGAGGTACGAGGGCAGTCTCCTTAAACAGGAGTGAGGAGGTACGAGGGCAGTCTCCTTAAACAGGAGTGAGGAGGTACGAGGGCAGCCTCCTTAAACAGGAGTGAGGAGGTACGAGGGCAGTCTCCTTAAACAGGAATGTGGAGGTACGAGGGCAGTCTCCTTAAACAGGAGTGTGGAGGTACGAGGGCAGTCTCCTTAAACAGGAGCGAGGAGCTACGAGGGCAGCCTCCTTAAACAGGAGTGAGGAGGTACGAGGGCAGCTTTCTGAGGTGAGGAGGGGGATTGACTCTGCCCCTGGTTTTGCTCCCCTCCTCTGGGTCAGAACTGCTTGTCTTTCACTCAGCCCCTCTCCTCGAGCTGTGGACAATTGTGAGCCGAGGCCCACGGTGCAGGATATTGCCAAGGCAGAAAACACCTAGGACTGAAGGGGAGGCAAATCAGACCAGACCAAGCTCAGGTTTTAAATCTGTAAGAAGGGAAGGCTGAGGTGAGGATTCTTCAATTTTGAGGGCTTGGGAAAGAATGAATTGGAGCAGAACACAGGTGCGACGCGTCTTGCTTTCAATGCAGGGAGGCGGACGAGTTCGGACCATGGTACCCTGGAAGGGGAACACCTCCCCTCCCCTCCCCTCCCCTCAGCCTTCCCTTCTTGCAGGTTTAAAACCCGAGGTTGGTCACTTCTGATTTGCCTCCCCTTCAAGCCTAAGTGTTTTCAGCCTTGGCGATATCCAGACTAAAACTGAAAGGTTCATCATTTGATTTGGGCCTCAGCAGTTAAAGGAAGACCTTGCGTTTACACGGTGCCTTTCATGGTCTCAGGGCGTCCCAAAGTGCTTTACAGCCAATGACGTACTTTTTGAAGTGTAGTCACCGTTACATAAAATGCACAGCACAGGAACAGGCCATTCGGCCCAGCTGGTCTATACTGGTGTTTATGCTCCACACGAGCCTCCTCCCTCCCTACATCAACTAACCCTATCAACATATCCTTCTATTCCTTTCTCGCTCTCGTGTGCTTTATCTAACGTCCCCTTAAATACATCTGCGCTAGTTACCTCAACTACTCCTTGTGGGAGCGAGTTCCACATTCTCACCACTCTCTGGGTAAAGAAGTTTCTCCCGAATTCCCCATTGGATTTATTGTTGACTATCTTATATTTATGGCCCCTAGTTCCGGTCTCCCCCGCAAGTGGAAACATCTTCTCCATGTCTACCCTATCAGATCCTGTCATAATCTTAAAGACCTCTATCAGGTCACCCCTCAGCCTTCTCTTTTCTAGAGAAAAAAGAACCCCAGCCTTCAGTCTTTCCTCTCAGTTCTGGTATCATCCTAATAAATCCTTATTGCACTTTATCCAATGGCCGTATATCCATTTTATAATATGGAGACCAGAACTGTTCACAATACTCCAAGTGTGGTCTAACCAAGGTTCTATACAAGTTTAACATAACTTCTCTGCTTTTCAATTCTATCCCCCTAGAAATGGAGCTCGGTTTCCTTTCTTTATGGCCTGTTGTAATGTAGGAAACGCGGCAGCCGAGTTGCGCAGAGCAAGATCCCACAAACAGCAATGAGATAAATGACCAGACAATGTGATGTTGGTTGAGAGATAATCATTGGCCAGTACGCCCCTGCTCTTCCTCGAAACAGTGGCCGTGGGATCTTCCAGATGCACCCGAGAGAGCAGACTCGATTTAACGTCTCATCCGAAACACGGCACCTCCAACAGTGCAGCACTCCCTCTGTACTGGGAGCGTCAGCCTGGATTACGTGCTCAAGTCTCTGGAGTGGGAGTTGAACCGACGACCTTCTGACTCGGAGGCGAGAGTGCCGCCCACCGAGCCACGGATGACACTTTAGCAAACACCTGCTCAACCGTTCACAAACATCCAGCACCAAGGAATGGGGGTGGTCCTGAGAGAGGCTGCTGTGACCGGCTGTTTGAATCACTTTGTTAATTTTATTTACCGCAGCGTGAAACCTGGGCACTGCAGAGGAGGATTTAATTACACACACAGCCTGTTTCTGGCTCAGGGCACTGATATAATGTATGACCATATCTGTGTAACGCGGTGTTATGATGTAGTATACAGAGGAGGACTAGACATTTGTAAGACAGAGCGTGTTCATGTACAGGGGCTCTGTGTCCTGGGAACAGGCAAGGATAGAAATGACTGTCCGTGCTGTTACCTTACGAACACTTTACAAGATCAGGTCGAATTTCTCTCTCTCATTATAAACAGGTTAACACCTCCGTCAAAACAGTGAACAGCTCAACAGCGTGAGATTATAGAGTAACTTTTAATGTCGAGCCGGGAAGGGAGTGGCGGGGGGATGGGGGGAGGTAAGTGGGCGGGTCGCCATCGTGGGGCCCATCAATGGCACTTCTGGGTTTCGTGCCCAGCAACCAGCCTGATTGACAAGGCAGATCGGGCCGTGGAGAAGATCAGTGGGGGGGGGGGCGGGGGGTTGCCGGGGAACAGGTCGGGGAGGGGGAGGTGCGGGAATAGAGTCGGAGGGGGGTCCACCTTTGTGGGGGGGATAATCAGCCGATTGCGGGGTCTCTGTCGGCCAGGTGAGCTTGTTGGGCCTGGATGAAGCACTCCTGCTCCTCCGGGGCCCACAAGCAGTGCAATAAAGGCCCTCACCTCATGGATCCGGCCCTTCCCGCCTGCTCTCACCTGATGCGAATCAGAAGCGATGGGAAACCCGAATTGATAAAGTTAAACACATTTAATGTTCCGATACACAAAACATTAAATACCTCAAGTATCTCAATGAGCTACATTGCCTGCCGGCTTTCAGTGGGGGTGGGACTTCCTGGTGTCTGCTGCCTGGGTTAAACCCAGAAGTGGCCATGTTGGAGCCGGGATGCGGCCCTGCTCTGAAAACGGAGGGATTTACTCCTCAACTGCCCCCAACCCACTCGTTCTTGGGGGTCAAAATTTACCTCATTATCTTACAAAGTCTCTCTGCCCCTCCACACCCTTTAAATATAATTTCTTTCTCCCCACAAAATCTAGGCTGACACTCCCAGTGCCAGTACTGAGGGAGTGCTGCACTGTCGGAGGTGCCGTCTTTCGGATGAGACGTTAAACCGAGGCCCCGACTGCCCTCTCAGGTGAACGTAAAAGATCCCACAGCCACCGTGCGAAGAAGAGCAGGGGAGTTCTCCCCAGTGTCCTGGTTTAAAGTTCATAGAATCATAGAAAGTTACGGCACAGAAGGAGGCCATTCGGCCCATTGTGTCTGTGCCGGCCGAGAGTTATCCAGCTTAATCCCACTTTTCAGCACTTGGTCCATAGCCCTGTAGGTTACGGCACTTCGAGTGTTCATCCAAGTACTTTTTAAATGAGTTGAGGGTTTCTGTCTCTACCACCCTCTCAGGCAGTGAGTTCCAGACCCCCACCACCATCTGGGTGAAAACATTTCTCCTCAGCTCCCCTCAAATCCTTCAACCAATTACTTTAAATTTATGCCCCCTGGTTATTGACCTCTCTGCTAAGGGAAATAGTTCCTCCCTATCCACTCTATCTAGTCCCCTCATAATTTTATACACCTCAATTAAATCTCCCCTCAGCCTCCTTTGTTCCAAGGAAAACAACCCCAGCCTATCCAATCTTTCCTCATAGCTAAAATTCTCCAGTCCTGGCAACATCCTCGTAAATCTTCTCTGTACCCTCTCTAGTGCAATCACATCTTTCCTGTAATGTGGTGACCAGAACTGTATACAGTACTCAAGCTGTGGCCTAACCAATGTTTTATACAGTTCTAGCATAACCTCCCTGCTCTTATATTCTGTGCCTCGGCTAATAAAGGAAAGTATCCCATATGCCTTCTTAACCACCTTATCTACCTGTCCTGCTACCTTCAGGGATCTGTAGTCATGCACTCCAAGGTCCCTCTGTTCCTCTACACCTCTCAGTATCCTCCCATTTATTGTGCATTCCCTTGCCTTGTTTGCCCCTCCCCCGCCCCAAATGCATTACCTCACACTTCTCTGGATTGAATTCCATTTGCTACTTTTCTGCCCACCTGACCAGTCCATTGATATCTTCCTGCAGTCGACAGCTTTCCTCCTCACTATCAACCACACGGCCAATTTTTGTGTCATATTTATCCCTCAACATCACTAAAAACAAATTACCTGGTTACATTATCACATTGCTGTTTGTGGGATCTTCCTGTGCTCAAATTGGCTGCTGCGTTTCCTACATTACAACAGTGACTACACTTCAAAAACACTTCATTGGCTGCAAAGTGCTTTGGGAGGTCCTGAGGTCGTGAAAGGTGCTATATAAATGCAAATCTTTCTTTCTTTCTCCTCTTTTCATCTTCATTGCTCTCCTTATTTTTCCTCACTGCCTGGCTGTTTGGGTTTGCCAGTGTTTTCCCTTCTCTTCCTCTGGACGGAGAGCGAGAGAGAAACAAGAGATCGATACGGAGTCAGGGCTGCCCCAGCGTTCCTAACAGTAGCAAAAAGGATTCCATTGGAATGACCGGCTCTAAAGTTTAAATAGAGGGCTTTCACTGCCGCTATGAATGCTGGGATAGCTTCAGCCGCCATTGTGATCTCTTAATTCCTCGTTGCTCTGCTGCTACATAAAGTAAAAGGCTGCTCCCCGGACCTTCTCAGATGCGGGAGGACGTTGGGTAGCCCTGTTAGATACAGGCTGACTCAGATCATTCCATCTCTGCTCCGCGATGGAGGAGCAACGTGCCTAACACTGAACAATTCTCTCCACAGTCAATACTCCACCAGTGTCCAGTGATCACAGCTGCTGTTGCATTTAGCTGGAGCACTCTTCAGTTCGTACGTCCTAGTTGTCTGGGCTGCTCTGAGGCGGACCGTGGGATCTGCTCATTATTGTCATCGTGAGTCACTGAGTCCTAGATAACAACTTGCATTTACATATAGAGCCATTGATGTAGCAAAACCAAGGCACTTCACAGGAATAAAATCACACACAAAAATGAACCCTGAACCAAAGAAGCAGATATTGGGGGTGGTGAACAAAAGCCTGGTCAGAGAGGTGGGCTTTAAGGAGGGTCCTTTAAGACGATCCTTAAAACCAACCTCTTTGACCAAGCTTTTGGTCACCTGTCCTAATATCTCCTTATGTGGCTCGGTGTCAAATTTTGTCTGATTACACTCCTGTAAAGCACCATGGGACGTTTTTACTACGTTAAAAGGCGCTATACAAATGCAAGCTGTTGTTATTGTCTTAAAGGAGGAGAGAGAGGCGGAGAGGCGGAGAGATTTAGAGACGAATTCTAGAGTGTGGGGCCTAGACGGCTGAAGGCACGGCCGCCAATGGGAGTGCGGGATGCACAAGGAGCCAGAGTTGGACGAGAGGGGGTTGTAGGACTGGAGGAGTTTATAGAGATAAGGAGGGACCAGACTGTGAAGGGACCAGATGTTTTTGTTACTTGAAGGCTGTTTCCAGTGGGGTTACATACGAACATACGAATTAAGAGCAGGAGTAGGCCATTCGGCCCCTCGAGCCTGCTCTGCCATTTGATAAGATCATGGCTGATCTGATTGTGACCTCAACCCTACTTTCCCATCTTCCTACTATAACCTTTGACTCCCTTGTTAATCAGGAATCTATTTAACTCAGCCTTAAAAATATTCAATGACCCTGCCTCCACCGCTCTCTGGGAAGGGAGTTCCACAGACTCACGACCCTCAGAGAAATAATTTATCTCATCTCCGTCTTAAATGGGAGACCCCTTATTTTTAAATTGTGGCCCCTAGTTCTAGTCTCTCCCACAAGGGGAAACATCCTCTCAGCATCTACCCCTTCTAGCCCCCTCAGGATTTTGTATGATTCAATAAGATCACCTCTCATTCTTCTAAACTCCAATGTATACAGGCCCAACTTGTCCAACCTTTCCTCATAAGATAACCCCCTCATCCCAGGAATCAGTCAAGTGAACCTTCTCTGAACTGCCTCCAAAGCAATTATGTCCTTTCTTAAATAAGGAGACCAAAACTGCACACAGTATTCTAGATGTGGTCTCACCAATGCCCTGTACAACTGCAGCAAAACATCTCTACTTTTATATTCCATTCCCCTTGCAATAAATGACAACATTCCATTTGCCTTCCTAATTACTTACTGTACCTGCATACTAACTTTTTGTGATTCATGTACTAGGACACCCAGATCCCTCTGTACCTCAGAATTCTGCAATCTCTCTCCATTTAAATAATATACTGCTTTTCTATTCCTTCTGCCAAAGTGGACAAGTTCACATTTTCCCACATTATACTCCATCTGCCAAATTTTTGCCCACTCACTTAACCTATCTATATCCCTTTGCAGACTCCTTATGTCCTCTTCACAACTTACTTTCTTACCTACCTTTGTGTCATCAGCAAATTTAGCAACCATACATTCGGTCCCTTCATCCAAGTCATTGATATAGATTGTAAATAGTTGAGGCCCAAGCACTGATCCCTCTGGCACTCCACTCGTTACATCTTGCCAACCTGAAAATGACCCATTTATGCCTACTCTCTGTTTCCTGTTAGCTAACCAATCCTTTATCCATGCTAATACGTTACCCCCTACACCACAGAAACAGAGAAAATAGGAGCAGGAGTAGGCCATTCGGCCCTTCGAGCCTGCTCCACCATTCAATATGATCATGGCTGATCCTCTATCTCAATACCATATTCCCGCTCTCTCCCCATACCCCTTGATGCCTTTTGTGTCTAGAAATCTATTTAGCTCCTTCTTAAATATATTCAGTGACTTGGCCTCCACTGCCTTCTGTGGTAGAGAATTCCACAGGTTCACCACCCTCTGAGTGAAGAAATTTCTCCTCATCTCAGTCCTAAATGTCCTACCCCGTATCCTGAGACTGTGACCCCTCGTTCAGGGGAAACATCCTCCCTGCATGCAGTCTGAATAGCCCTATCAGAATTTTATATGTTTCCATGAGATAAGCTCTTATCTGAGATAAGAGCTTATCTCATGCAAACATATAAAATTCATGAGCTCTTATTTTATGTAGTAGTCTTTGATGGGGTTCTGCAGGGCTCAGTACTAGGTCCCTTGCTTTTTGTGGTATATATTAATGATTTAGACTTAAATGTGGGGGGCATGATTAAGAAGTTTGCAGATCTTACAAAAATTGGCCATGTGGTTGATAGAGAGGAGGAAAGCTGTAGACTGCAGGAAGATATCAATGGACTGGTCAGGTGGGCAGAAAAGTGGCAAATGGAATTCAATCCAGAGAAGTGTGAGGTAATGCATTTGGGGAGGGCAAACAAGGCAAGGGAGTAAACAATAAATGGGAGGATACTGAGAGGTGTAGAGGAACAGAGGGACCTTGGAGTGCATGTCCACAGATTCCTGAAGGTAGCAGGACAGGTAGATAAGATGGTTAAGAAGGCATACGGGATACTTTCCTTTATTAGCCGAGGCATAGAATATAAGAGCAGGGAGGTTATGCTAGAACTGTATAAAACATTGATTAGGCCACAGCTTGAGTACTGTGTACAGTTCTGGTCACCACATTACAGGAAAGATGTGATTGCACTAGAGAGGGTGCAGAGGAGATTTACGAGGATGTTGCCTGGGCTGGAGAATTTTAGCTATGAGAAAAGATTGGACAGGCTGGGGTTGTTTTCCTTGGAACAGAGGGGGCTGAGGGGAGATTTAATTGAGGTCTATAAAATTATGAGAGGCCTAGATAGAGTGGATAGAAGGACCTATTTCCCTTAGCAGAGGGGTCAGTGACCAGGGGGCATAGATTTAAAGTAATTGGTAGAAGGATTAGAGGGGAACTGAGGAGAATTTTTTTCACCCAGAGGGTGGTGGGGGTCTGGAACTCACTGCCTGAGAGGGTGGTAGAGGCAGAAACCCTCAACTCATTTAAAAAGTACTTGGATGAACACTTGAATTGCTGTAATCTACAGGGCTACGGACCAAGTGCTGGAAAGTGGGATTAGGCTGGATAGCTCTTTTTCGACCGGCACAGACACGATGGACTGAATGGCCTCCTTCTGTGCCGTAAATTTCTATGATTCTATGAGAATTTTAAATTGGGGGGCGTTGGCGGACCTGGAGCCAAGGTAGGTCAGCGAGGACAGGACTGATGTGTGAAGTGGACTTGGTGCCGGATAAGATAAAGCGTCTTGAACGGAAAACACGCCAATGAACTGGCCCTGAGCAGTGGTGAGAAAAGTGTTGGGTGAGTGACTGAAGGGAGCAGCTCCCAACCCCACGATCTCCACCACCTAGAAGGACAAGGGCAGCAGGCACATGGGAACAACACCACCTGCACGTTCCCCTCCAAGTCACACACCATTCCGACTTGGAAATATATCGCCGTTCCTTCATCGAGACTGGGTCAAAATCCTGGAACTCCCTTCCTAACAGCACTGTGGGAGAACCGTCACCACACGGACTGCAGCGGTTCAAGAAGGCGGCTCACCACCACCTTCTCAAGGGCAATTAGGGATGGGCAATAAATGCCGGCCTCGCCAGCGATGCCCACATTCCGAGAACGAATACGAAACAAATAGGTGAGATCGTAGAGGTAGGTTTTTCAGGAGGCTTTAGATGGTGAGAGGGAGTGAGGCGGAGGGCTAAAGAGCAAGAAATGAGCAGGGGGGGGGGGGGCTCACCGTAGGATGTTGGGGTGCGAGAGCCGGTTCATCAGCTGCACCTCGCGTAGCATGTTGGCGCGGTTACTCGGCAACTTGTTCATCTTGAGGACCATCACCTGCCCCGACATCCGGTGCCGGACCTGAGGAGAGACGCAGATCGTTAACCGATGCCGTAATCCACCCTTCCCCCCCGCCTCCGCCTCCCCCACCCAGACATAAGAGCACCAAGTCAGAATACAGTTAAACCTGTAACACAGTCAGGGCAACAGGCGGCTGTGACGCCTCAACCTCATGTCAACAGGTGCAGACAGTTATGCGGGGGGCAGGGGGAAGAGACAGGAGGCTGGCGCAAAACCGTGGCTCCTGGTGTTGCCCTCTCCCACACAATCACCTCACAATGACATCCCCCCACCCACTCCCACCTCCACCCTTGGCCGGATGGCAGGCCCCCCCCTGTAACTGTCCCGGTGACTTTGACTTACCATTATTCGATGGGAGTCCTTACTTTGACTTTTCGTCCCCCACACCCCCCCCCCTCACTTTCCCACACCCTCCTGTTGAGTAAATCTGGTTCCAGGCACTGATTTGTTGACAGTAACCGAAGGTGGGCCCTTATCTTTCCTGATTACTGCCAGTGTGGACAAGGTACAGAGAGTCAGGGAATCTCGGCAAACACTTCCTGGTATTGAAATAGCAAAACACGAGAGAAGGCAAACCCACAGCACAAACATTGCCCTTTAACAAGGGGCTGTTTCCTTTGTTAATTTACTTTTGTCACACGCACCATGCACACAGATACACACCCACCCACCCTCACAGAAACACACACACACCCTCACACAAAACACACACACACACCCACACACACACACACTCACACACACACAGATACACACCCACCCACCCTCACAGAAACAAACTCACCCACCCTCACACAAAACACACTCACACACCCACACTCACACACACACAGATACACACCCACCCACCCTCACAGAAACACACTCACCCACCCTCACACACAGATACACACCCACCCACCCTCACACAAAACACACACACACACCCACACACACACACACTCACACACACACAGATACACACCCACCCACCCTCACAGAAACAAACTCACCCACCCTCACACAAAACACACTCACACACCCACACTCACACACACACAGATACACACCCACCCACCCTCACAGAAACAAACTCACCCACCCTCACACAAAACACACTCACACACCCACCCACCCTCACACAAAACACACTCACCCACCCTCACACAAAACACACACACACACACACCCACCCACACTCACAGATACACACCCACACACAACACACTCACCCACCCTCACACAAAACACACTCACCCACCCACCCTCTCGCACACACACACACACACACACACACACACTCACTCACACACATTATACCACAGGTTCGATGCCCTCTGCCTTGATACCGTGTATCAGACTGTGATCAATCAAAGAAATATCCTGGGCCCTGACATTCCTGGAGATAAATGTGAGGTGATGCATTTTGGTAGATCGAATCGGGCCAGGACCTACTCCATTAATGGCAGGGCGTTGGGGAGAGTTATAGAACAAAGAGATCTAGGAGTACAGGTTCATAGCTCCTTGAAAGTGGAGTCACAGGTGGATAGGGTGGTGAAGAAGGCATTCAGCTTGCTTGGTTTCATTGGTCAGAACATTGAATACAGGAGTTGGGATGTCTTGTTGAAGTTGTACAAGACATTGGTGAGGCCACACTTGGAATACTGTGTACAGTTCTGGTCACCCTATTATAGAAAGGATATTATTAAACTAGAAAGAGTGCAGAAAAGATTTACTAGGATGCTACTGGGACTTGATGGTTTGACTTATAGGGAGAGGTTAGACAGACTGAGACTTTTTTCCCTGGAGAGTAGGAGGTTAAGGGGTGATCTTATAGAAGTCTATAAAATAATGAGGGGCATAGATAAGGTAGATAGTCAAAATCTTTTCCCAAAGGTAGGGGAGTCTATAACGAGGGGCATAGATTTAAGGTGAGAGGGGAGAGATACAAAAGGGTCCAGAGGGGCAATTTTTTCACTCAAAGGGTGGTGAGTGTCTGGAACGAGCTGCCAGAGGCAGTAGTAGAGGCGGGTACAATTTTGTCTTTTAAAAAGCATTTGGACAGTTACATGGGTAAGATGGGTATAGAGGGATATGGGCCAAGTGCAGGCAACTGGGACTAGCTTAGTGGTATAAACTGGGCGACATGGACATGTTGGGCCGAAGGGCCTGTTTCCATGTTGTAAACTTCTATGATTCTATGATTCTAAGGAGGAGGAAGAAAGGGGAGAAGGCATTAGGATATGACCAGCAGTCTTTGCGACGGGGCAGTGGGAAGGGAGTCCTTAGGAATTGAGTCAGTACAGTGCTACATGAAAATAATTCGCAGGTCTTTTGATAAAACAGCCAGTTTGGCGTTCAGTGCCCTTTTCCTGCATACACCCATCCAATCTAATCTTCAACGTTGACATAATTTATGCCTCAACCACTATCGCTGGAAGTGAATTCCACAGCCTCACAAACTCTCTGTGTGAAGACATTTCTCCTGCCCTCTGTTCTAAATCTCTTACAATTAATGTGGTCTCTACGGCCCCTCGTTGTTGACCCCCTCAGCGACTGGGAACAGTCTCCTTCTCTCTACCCCGACCCATCCTTTTAAACACTTATATCATATCTCCTGTAATCTGCATTATTCTCATGGAAAAGCCCCAATTTTGCAAGTATTGACTCTGTAACTCTCCCTTCCCTCCATTAACCCCCTCTAACAGCTGGTATTCCTTCTTTAAGCAATATTGTCACTCTGCCTCCTTTCTTATCTTTTCTATCCCCACTAAGTATTTGATATCCTGATAAGTTTATTTCCCATTTTGGTCCAGTTTGCCATTCGATTACTGTTATGTCTCGATCTTCCTGTAAAAGAACTGCTTCCAGTTCCCCCAGTTTATTTCTCACAATAAACCCATGTTAACACCTTTTATCCCTACTCCTTTTCCCACGTCTTTTTAAAAAAAAAATCTTTACTTCAGCCTTTTCCTCGATTTAATTTGTCGGTTTGATTTTATTCCTTTGCTATCAGGAGTGGGGCGGAGAGGGGGGCAGTCCCGGATCAATGGTGGGACGTGAGGGATGGGATGCAGGGCTGGAGAGGGTGCAGGGCGGAGCAGGGCCGTAGAGGGATTTGTGAACACGGACAGCATTTCGGAAATCAATGCTCTGGGGAGTGGGGAGACACGCGGCTGCACGTATGTGTAATATGTGTAATGTGTGTGTGTGTGTGCTCGTGTAACGCATAATGCGTGTGTTTTCTTTAAAAAGAAAACAATTAACCAACATCTACTGAATGCCTGCAGTTCGGGAGTTCCCCGGGGAGCTTCTGCAAATACCGGTCTCTGCCCTTTTTTGTAGAAACGCTCGACAGTGCATTGGGCCGGGCAGCGTTCCACAGCGGTCTGCCCCCCTCGCCCCTCCTCGTACCAACTTCACGTTGTGTAGGCATGCTCCTCGTTCACTCCTTGATTTACCACTGACTTGTTCACCGCATCACAGAGCTGTATGCCTGCCTGCTGGCAATAGTCCAGCACCTCCCCTCCCTCCTCCAGTGGATAGCATCACTACAAACAAATAAATAAACGTTTGACTCCCTCTCCCACTTCCTTTGCCCCTCTCAGGTGGGTATAAAAGATCTCACGGCCACTATTTCAAAGAAGAGCAGGGGAGTTCTCCCAGGTGTCCTGGGTCAATATTTATCCCTCAACCAACATCACTAAAAAAACAGATGATCTGGTCATTATCACATTGCTGTTTGTGAGAGCTTGCTGTGCACAAATTGGCTGCCGTGTTTCCTACAGTGACTACACTTAGGAACATAGGAACAGGAGTAGGCCATTCAGCCCCTCATGCCTGCTCCGCCATTTGATAAGATCGTGGCTGATCTGTGATCTAACTCCATATACCTGCCTTTGGCCCATATCCCTTAATACCTTTGGTTGCCAAAAAGCTATCTATCTCACATTTAAATTTAGCAATTGAGCTAGTATCAATTGCCGTTTGCGGAAGAGAGTTCCAAACTTCTACCACCCTTCATTGGCTGTAAAATGCTTTGGGACGCCCTGAGGTTGTGAAAGGCGCTATACAAATGCAAGTTCTTTTTTTCTTTGCCAGTTTTGAAGGCACAAACTTCACCTCATTCCCAGTCCACTTCCCACCGAGAAGCTGCACTGCTTCACACAGCACGGGTCAGTCAGTAGCACCTCGGCTCCGAGTGAGAAAGTTTTCCACGTGCCATTCCTAGAGACTTGAGCCCATCAACCAGGCTGACCCTCCCGGTGCAGGGCTGAGGGAGTGCTGCACTGTCGGAGGTACCGTCTTTCGGACGAGCCGTAAAGCGGGGGCCTTGACGGCACCTCCGACAGTGCAGCGCTCCCTCAGCACTGCGCTGGGAGAGTCAGCCTGGTTGATGGGCTCAAGCCGCTGGAGTGGGGCTCGAACCCACAACCTTCTGACTCAGAGGTGAGAACTTTACCAACGTTAAAATGTTGCCAGCCATCTTGGCCTGGGAACGGCGTATTACCAAAGGAGGCCTGAAGAAGGGGGGAAGGGGGAAGAGAGAATCTGCCAACTTCCATATTTCAAAAGATAATTTCTTAATAGCTTCTGGGGAAGTTGCACAAATAACTGTCACTTTTGGCCAAACGGTCGCCTCAAATGTCGTTATGACAGCAACAGGGCACATTTATAATGGGGAATAAGGAAATGGCAGAGAAATTAAACAAATACTTTGTGTCTGTCTTCACGGAAGAAGATAGAAAAAACCTCCCAGAAATACTAGAGAACCAAGGGTCTGGTGAGAATGAGGAACTGAAAGAAATTAGTATTAGTAAAATAGTACTAGAGAAATTAATGGGACTGAAAGTCGATAAATCCCAAGGACCTGATGATCTACATCCCAGGGTTTTGAAAGAGGTGGCTATAGAGATAGTGGATGCATTGGTTGTCATCTTCCAAAATTCTATAGATTCTGGAACGGTTCCTGCAGATTGGAGGGTGGCAAATGTAACCCCACTATTTAAGAAAGGAGGGAGAGAGAAAACAGGGAACTGCAGACCTGTTAGCCTGACATCAGTAGTAGGGAAAATACTAGAATCTATTATAAAGGATGTGATAACAGAACACTTAGAAAATAATAATAGGATTTGGCAGAGTCAACATGGATTTATGAAAGGAAAATCATGTTTGACAAACCTATTGGAGTTCTTTGAGGATGTAACAAGTAGAATAGATAAGGGGGAACCAGTGGATGTGGTGTATTTGGATTTTCAGAAGGCTTTCGATAAGGCCCCACACAGGAGGTTGGTGAACAAAGTTAGAGCACATGGAATTGGGGGTAATATACTGGCACGGATTGAGAATTGGTTAACAGACAGAAAACAGAGAGTAGGAATAAACGGGTCTTTTTCAGGTTGGCAGACTGTGACTAGTGGGGTACCGCAGGGATCGGTGCTTGGGCCCCAGCTAATCACAATATAGATCAATGATTTGGATGAGGGGACCAAATGTAATATTTCCAAGTTTGCTGACGACACAAAACTAGGTGGGAATGTGAGTTGTGAGGAGGATGCAAAGATGCTTCAAGGGGATATAGACAGGCTAAGTGAATGGGGAAGAACATGGCAGATGGAATATAATGTGGAAAAGTGTGAAGTTATCCACTTTGGTAGGAAAAACAGAAATGCAGAGTATTTTTTAAATGGTGAGAGACTGGGAAATGTTGATGTTTAAAGGGACCTGGGTGTCCTTGTACATGAGTCACTGAAAGCTAATATGCAGCAAGCAATTAGGAAGGCAAATGGGATGTTGGCCTTTATTACAAGAGGATTTGAGTACAGGAGTGAAGATGTCTTACTGCAATTATACAGGGCCTTGGTGAGACCGCACCTGGAGTATTGTGTACAATTTTGGTCTCCTTACCTAAGAAAGGATATACTTGCCATAGAGGGAGTGCAACGAAGGTTCACCAGACTGATTCCTGGGATGGCAGGATTGTCATATGAGGAGAGATTGGGATGACTAGTCCTGTACTCTCTAGAGTTTAGAAGAATGAGAGGTGATCTGATTGAAACATACAAAATTCTTACAGGGCTCGACAGAGTAGATGCAGGGAGGATATTTCCCCTGGCTGGGGATTCTAGAACTGGGGTCACAGTCTCAGAATAAGGGGTAGATCATTCAGGACTGAGATGAGGAGATATTTCTTAACTCAGAGGGTGGTGAATCTTTGGAATCCCGCCTTTTATCGGACGCTCCCTCCGAGCCGAGCGGAGGGAGCGTCCGATAAAAGGCGGGATTTCAGAGCGCTGAGAACAGCTGAGAGGAGCCGAGCCGAGCGGAGGGAGCGTCCGATAAAAGGCGGGATTTCAGAGCGCTGAGAGGAGCCGAGCCGAGCGGAGGGAGCGTCCGATAAAAGGCGGGATTTCAGAGCGCTGAGAACAGCTGAGAGGAGCCGAGCCGAGCGGAGGGAGCGTCCGATAAAAGGCGGGATTTCAGAGCGCTGAGAACAGCTGAGACGAGCCGAGCCAAGCGGAGGGAGCGTCCGATAAAAGGCGGGATTTCAGAGCGCTGAGAGGAGCCGAGCGGAGCTGCGACCGAGTTCGAAGTGACGTCAGGAATCAGATCGGGACGCGACACAGGGGAGGCACCTGATTGGTGAGTAGGTTCAGGTGAGTATTTCTCCTTATCGACAGTAACTGAAGTAAAAGGAAAGGGAAGGTCTGCAGGTCTTATAGGAAGTAGCGTTTATTTTTTAGTGAATCAAGGTCCCCAGTGTAGTTAACATTCTCTAAATTGAGAACAATTTAAAGGAGTAAACTCCTTAAAGGGAGTGGTAAGTAGTTTTTCTTTCCTTTTTTTTTCTCTTGACATTGTAGTTGTTCTTAAGCTAATTTAAGGGTTAAGTCATGGCAGGAGATCCCAGCGCCGTGTCATGTTCCTCTTGTGGGATGTGGGAATTCAGGGATCCTTCCTGTGTCCCTGATTCCTTCACCTGCGGGAAGTGTGTCCAGCTGCAGCTATTGTTTGACCGCTTGACGGCTCTGGAGCTGCGGATGGACTCACTTTGGAGCATCCGCGATGCTGAGAAAGTCGTGGATAGCACGTTCAGTGAGTTGGTTACACCGCAGATAAAAATTACTGAGGGAGATAGTGAATGGGTGACCAACAGACAGAGGAAGAGTAGGAAGGCAGTGCAGGGGTCCCCTGCGGTCATCTCCCTCCAAAACAGGTATACCGTTTTGGATACTGTTGGCGGAGATGGCTCACCAGGGGAAGGTGGCAGTGGCCAGGTTCATGGCACCGTGGCTGGCTCTGCTGCACAGGAGGGCAGGAAAAAGAGTGGCAGAGCTATAGTGATAGGGGACTCGATTGTAAGGGGAATAGACAGGCGTTTCTGCGGACGCAACCGAGACTCCAGGATGGTATGTTGCCTCCCTGGTGCAAGGGTCAAGGATGTCTCGGAGCGGCTGCAGGACATTCTGGAGGGGGAGGGTGAACAGCCAGTTGTCGTGGTGCATATAGGCACCAACGATATAGGTAAAAAACAGGATGAGGTCCTACAAGCTGAATTTAGGGAGTTAGGAGTTAAACTAAAGAGTAGGACCTCAAAGGTAGTAATCTCAGGATTGCTACCAGTGCCACGGGTTAGTCAGAGTAGGAATGACAGGATAGCTAAGATGAATACGTGGCTTGAGAGATGGTGCAAGCTGGAGGGATTCAAATTCCTGGGCCATTGGAACCGGTTCTGGGGGAGGTGGGACCAGTACAAATTGGACGGTCTGCATCTGGGCAGGACTGGAACCAATGTCCTAGGGGGAGTGTTTGCCAGTGCTGTTGGGGAGGGTTTAAACTAATGTGGCAGGGGGATGGGAACCGATGCAGGAAGTCAGTGGGAAATAAAGTGGTGACAGAAACAAAAGGCAGTAAGGGAGAGTGTACAGAACATGACCGGACAGATGGTCTGAGAAAGCAGGGCAAAGACCAAGGGAAGTCTAGATTAAACTGCATTTATTTCAATGCAAGAAGTCTGATGGGCAAGGCAGATGAACTCAGGGCATGGATGGGTACATGGGACTGGGATGTTATAGCTATTACTGAAACATGGCTAAGGGAGGGGCAGGACTGGCAGCTCAATGTTCCAGGGTACAGATGCTATAGGAAAGATAGAGCAGGAGGTAAGAGAGGAGGGGGAGTTGCGTTCTTGATTAGGGAGAACATCACGGCAGTAGTGAGAGGGGATATATCCGAGGGTTCGCCCACTGAGTCCATATGGGTAGAACTGAAAAATAAGAAGGGAGAGATCACTTTGATAGGATTGTACTACAGACCCCCAAATAGTCAACGGGAAATTGAGGAGCAAATATGTAAGGAGATTACAGACAGCTGCAAGAAAAATAGGGTGGTAATAGTAGGGGACTTTAACTTTCCCAACATTGACTGGGACAGCCATAGCATTAGGGGCTTGGATGGAGAGAAATTTGTTGAGTGTATTCAGGAGGAATTTCTCATTCAGTATGTGGATGGCCCGACTAGAGAGGGGGCAAAACTTGACCTCCTCTTGGGAAATAAGGAAGGGCAGGTGACAGAAGTGTTAGTGAGGGATCACTTTGGGACCAGTGATCATAATTCCATTAGTTTTAAGATAGCTATGGAGAAGGATAGGTCTGGCCCAAAAGTTAAAATTCTAAATTGGGGAAAGGCCAATTTTGATGGTATTAGACAGGAACTTTCAGAAGTTGATTGGGAGAGTCTGTTGGCAGGCAAAGGGACGTCTGGTAAGTGGGAGGCTTTCAAAAGTGTGTTAACCAGGGTTCAGGGTAAGCACATTCCTTATAAAGTGAAGGGCAAGGCTGGTAGAAGTAGGGAACCTTGGATGACTCGGGAGATTGAGGCACTAGTCAAAAAGAAGAAGGAGGCATATGACATGCATAGGCAGCTGGGATCAAGTGGATCCCTTGAAGAGTATAGAGATTGCCGGAGTAGAGTTAAGAGAGAAATCAGGAGGGCAAAAAGGGGATATGAGATTGCTTTGGCAGATCAGGCAAAGGTGAATCCAAAGAGCTTCTACAAATACATAAAGGGCAAAAGGGTAACTAGGGAGAGAGTAGGGCCTCTTAAGGATCAACAAGGTCATCTATGTGCGGAACCACAAGAAATGGGTGAGATCCTAAATGAATATTTCACATCGGTATTTACGGTTGAGAAAGGCATGGATGTTAGGGAACTTGGGGAAATAAATAGTGATGTCTTGAGGAGTGTACATATTACAGAGAGGGAGGTGCTGGAAGTCTTAACGCGCATCAAGGTAGATAAATCTCCGGGACCTGATGAAATGTATCCCAGGACGTTATGGGAGGTTAGGGAGGAAATTGCGGGTCCCCTAGCAGAGATATTTGAATCATCCACCACTACAGGTGAGGTGCCTGAAGATTGGAGGGTAGCAAATGTTGTGCCTTTGTTTAAGAAGGGCGGCAGGGAAAAGCCTGGGAACTACAGACCAGTGAGCCTGACATCTGTAGTGGGTAAGTTGTTAGAGGGTATTCTGAGGGACAGGATCTACAGGCATTTGGAGAGGCAGGGACTAATTAGGAACAGTCAGCATGGTTTTGTGAGAGGAAAATCATGTCTCACGAATTTGATTGAGTTTTTTGAAGGGGTAACCAAGAAGATAGATGAGGGCTGTGCAGTAGACGTGGTCTACATGGACTTCAGCAAAGCATTTGACAAGGTACCGCATGGTAGGTTGTTACATAAGGTTAAATCTCATGGGATCCAAGGTGAGGTAGCCAATTGGATACAAAATTGGCTTGACGACAGAAGACAGAGGGTGGTTGTCGAGGGTTGTTTTTCAAACTGGATGCCTGTGTCCAGCGGTGTGCCTCAGGGATCGGTGCTGGGTCCGCTGTTATTTGTTATTTATATTAATGATTTGGATGAGAATTTAGGAGGCATGGTTAGTAAGTTTGCAGATGACACCAAGATTGGTGGCATTGTGGACAGTGAAGAAGGTTATCTAGGATTGCAACGGGATCTTGATAAATTGGGCCAGTGGGCCGATGAATGGCAGATGGAGTTTAATTTAGATAAATGTGAGGTGATGCATTTTGGTAGATCGAATCGGGCCAGGACCTACTCCGTTAATGGTAGGGCGTTGGGGAGAGTTATAGAACAAAGAGATCTGGGAGTACAGATTCATAGCTCCTTGAAAGTGGAGTCACAGGTGGATAGGGTGGTGAAGAAGGCATTCAGCATGCTTGGTTTCATTGGTCAGAACATTGAATGCAGGAGTTGGGATGTCTTGTTGAAGTTGTACAGGGCATTGGTGAGGCCACACTTGGAGTACTGTGTACAGTTCTGGTCACCCTATTATAGAAAGGATATTATTAAACTAGAAAGAGTGCAGAAAAGATTTACTAGGATGCTACCGGGACTTGATGGTTTGACTTACAGGGAGAGGTTAGACAGACTGGGACTTTATTCCCTGGAGAGTAGGAGGTTAAGGGGTGATCTTATAGAAGTCTATAAAATAATGAGGGGCATAGATAAGGTCGATAGTCAAAATCTTTTCCCAAAGGTAGGGGAGTCTATAACGAGGGGGCACAGATTTAAGGTGAGAGGGGAGAGATACAAAAGGATCCAGAGGGGCAATTTTTTCACTCAAAGGGTGGTGAGTGTCTGGAACGAGCTGCCAGAGGCAGTAGTAGAGGCGGGTACAATTTTGTCTTTTAAAAAGCATTTGGACAGTTACATGGGGAAGATGGGTATCGAGGGATATGGGCCAAGTGCAGGCAATTGGGACTAGCTTAGTGGTATAAACTGGGCGACATGGACATGTTGGGCCGAAGGGCCTGTTTCCATGTTGTAACTTCTATGATTCTATGATTCTCAGAGGGCTGTGGAGGCTCAGTCATTGAGTACATTCAAAACAGAGATCGATAGATTTCTAGATATTAAAGGCATCAAGGGATATGGGGATGGTGCAGGAAAATGGCGTTGAGGTAGAAGATCAGCCATGATCTTGTTGAATGGTGGAGCAGCTCGAGGGGCCGGATGGCCTACTCCTGCTCCTATTTCTTATGTTCTTAAACCGCAATATTCCCCCATCCTCCTCCACCATTTCCCTCCACCAACCCCCTCCTCCTGCCCCATCGCCCTGCCCCTACCCCATCCCCCTCCTCATCCACCATCCCACTCCACCATCCCCCTCTCCCACCCCCTCCCCATCCCTCTCTCCCACCCCCTCCACCAAACCTCCAGGAATACATCAAATCACAGTTGACAACCCTCACCTCCCTCCCCCCTCCCTCTCCACCATCCCTTCCTCCCTCTCCCTCCACCATCCCTCTCCAAGCGGTTAATGCATTAACCGGAAGTCCCACCCCAACCCCCAACCCTCTGCGAGGCAGCTTGAGAAACCTCACGGGATACTTTGACCGTTTGAAATCCGGCCACAGCACCAAAGCCTTTTAGGATTATGCGGAGTGATGGGGGGAGGGCAGGTTCGGAGAAGAGTGCTGCCATTTTGTCTCCATTTCCCTCAATTCCTCAAGCACAGGGTCAGGGCCCTGCTGCTCAAACACAGCGTATCGCTACAGGACACCGTAACTATCGAGAGTGGTCGTCGTCCAGTGTGTAAATAAACACAGCACCTCATGTACATTGTTTGCAGCCTTCCCTCTGTTGTAACAGAGGGTTATAGCAAGGGTAGACTCTGAGCCTGTGGCAGTAGGTACCTGGAACTTGATGGCAGGGAATGGCAGGAACTCCGAGCTCCATTCTCTGATTGCTGCAACTTAGCTGACCACTTGGTGAGAGCTTAGAAAGTTTCCTACTGAGATACCTGATGATCGTACCCTATCATGGACTCTACCCACCCATTTAATCTCCTCCCACAGCCCATGTACACTCTCCCCTATCATGGACTCTCCCCACCCATTTAATCTCCTCCCACAGCTCATGTACACTCTCCCCTATCATGGACTCTACCCACCCATTTAATCTCCTCCCACAGCCCATGTACACTCTCCCCTATCATGGACTCTACCCACCCGTTTAATCTCCTCCCACAGCCCATGTACACTCTCCCCTATCATGGACTCTACCCACCCATTTAATCTCCTCCCACAGCCCATGTACACTCTCCCCTATCATGGACTCTACCCACCCATTTAATCTCCTCCCACAGCCCATGTACACTCTCCCCGATCATGGACTCTACCCACCCATTTAATCTCCTCCCACAGCCCATGTACACTCTCCCCTATCATGGACTCTCCCCACCCATTTAATCTCCTCCCACAGCCCATGTACACTCTCCCCTATCATGGACTCTCCCCACCCATTTAATCTCCTCCCACAGCCCATGTACACTCTCCCCTATCATGGACTCTACCCACCCATTTAATCTCCTCCCACAGCCCATGTACACTCTCCCCTATCATGGACTCTACCTCACCAATTCCTGAGGGAAAGTGCTGTAAACATACTCCCTGATCCCCATCTAACATCACTTTAGTTTATTCATCCATCTTGACGCTTCACTGTTCAGCTTTTGCCCGCTGTCCTGGAGATAACATTCATCTCTGCCCCAACAACAAAGAGCCAATGTGCCCCATACAATATTTAAAATCACTGGCCAGAAGGAAGCTGGGGACAGGCGTCTTGCACAGACGGCCGTTCTAAACGAGTTGTATAATGTGGATGGTGAAAGGAAGAAAACTTGCATTTATATTGCACCTTTCACATCCTCAGGACATCCCAAAGCACTTTACAGCCAATGAAGTAATTTTGAAGTATAGTCACTGTTGTAATGTAGGAAACGCAGCAGCCAATTTGCGCACAGCAAGATCCCACAAACAGCAACGTGATAATCACCAGATAATCTGTTTTAGTGATGTCAACTGAGATATATATATTGTCTAGGACACCGGGGAGAACTCCCCTGCTCAAAATTGTGGCCATGGGATCTTTTATGTCCACCTGAGAGGACAGACGGGGCCTCAGTTTAACATTTCATCTGAAAGTACTCCACTGACAGTGCAGCACTCCCTCAGTATTGGCACTGGGAGTGTCAGCCTGGATTATGTGCTCAAGTCTCTGGAGTGGGACTTGAACCCACGACCTTCTGTCTCAGCAGATGAGCGTGCTACCCAGTGAGCCACAGCAGACACTACAATATGGTGGGAGAATGGCCAAGAGCGCACTAGAGAGGTTAAGGCGAGGTGGTAAAGGCAGGGTTTAGGATTTTGGCAGTGGGGGAAGGGAGAGAGATAAAGGTGGAGGTCAGCGATGTTACAGAAGTGGAAGAGAGTGATCTTGGTAACGGAACGGATGTGGTGACTCAGTAAAACGCAGCTTCTCCTTTAACAGAACCAGTGAAATGTCTTTAGCAAGTCCAGCACAATGGAAGGGTCAGATTACACAACAACAACTTGCATTTATATAGCACCTTCAACATAGCAAAACATCCCAAGGTGCTTCACAGGAGTGATTATCAAACAAAATTTGACACCGAGCCATATAAGGAGATACTAGGACAGGTGACAAATAGCTCGGTCAAAGAGGTAGGTTTTAAGGAGCGTCTTAAAGGAGGAGAGGTAGAGAGGTGGAGAGGTTTAGGGAGGGAATTCCAGAGCTTAGAGCCTATGCAGCTGAAGGCACGGCCGCCAATGGTGGATCGATTAAAATCGGGGATGCGCAAGAGGCAAGAATTGGAGGAGCGCAGAGATCTCAGAGGGTTGTAGGGCTGGAGGAGTATGTAGGAGTGAGGCCATGGTGGAATTTGAAAACAAGGATGAGAATTTTAAAATCAAGGTGTTCCTGGACCAGGAACCAATGTAGGTCAGCGAGCACAGGATGATGGGTGAACAGGACTTGATGCGAGTTAGGATACGGGCAGCAGAGTTTTCGATGAGCTCAAGTTTACGGAGGGTGGAAGATGGGAGGCCGGCCAGGAGAGCATTGGAATAGCCCAGTCTGGAGGTAACAAAGGCATGGATGAGGGTTTCAGCAGCAGATGAGCTGAGGCAGAGGCGGAGACGGGTGATGTTATGGAGATAGAAGTAGGTAGTCTTGGTAGGCTTTTTTATATTCATTCTTGGGATGTGGGCGTCGCTGGCGAGGCCGGCATTTATTGCCCATCCCTAATTGCCCTTGAGAAGGTGGTGGTGAGCCGCCTTCTTGAACCGCTGCAGTCCGTGTGGTGAAGGTTCTCCCACAGTGCTGTTAGGAAGGGAGTTCCAGGATTTTGACCCAGCAACGATGAAGGAACGGCCGATATATGTCCAAGTCGGGATGGTGTGTGACTTGGAGTGTTAGAGAGCTTGAGATAATAAAGGTGGAGATTAGGATTTTGGTAGAGGGGGGAGGGAAAAGAGAAAGGGGCAGAGGTCAGAAATGTTACAGAGATGGTCTTTGTAACGTAACGGATGTGGGTGACTCTGTAAAACACAGCAACTCCTATAATAGGACCAATGAAGCAGGTCTTTAGCAGGTCCGACTGTTTCCACACACGGTGCAAGGGTCAGATTAGACGAAGGCTGCCTCCCAATGTCCAGCAGCGAGTCACGGACTGAAGGAAAGCCACCTTCTGAAAGGACACGATACCCCTGTTCTTCGACCGATGGAATGAGTACAATGGAGATCTGAATCAGGGGCCCGACTCATGGGGTGTGTTCGTTCTGTGAGGTGCAGGGAGTGGGAGTGGTGAGCTGCACTGAGCGGGAGGGGTGAGCTGCACTGAGCCAGAGCACTGCAGGGGGAGCTTTTTAAAGAAAGAACTTGCATTTATATGGCACCTTTCATGACCGCAAGATGTCCCAAAGCACTTTTCAGCCAATTAAGTACTTTTGAAGTGTAGTACCTGTTATAATATAGGTTCTTCTAATATAATATAAGGCCGTTCTCCAAGGCGGCCTTCGAGACACACGACAACGCAAAATCATCGAGCAGAAATTGATAGCCAAGTTCCGCACCCATGAGGACGGCCTCAACCGGGATCTTGGGTTCATGTCACGCTACACGTAACCCCACCAGCAAAAAAAAGTTATCTGTTTTTAATACAACGGGTCATTCTCTCTCTTTCTCTTCCTTTCGGATGTTTCTCTCTCTCCCTCTCTCTGTCTTTTGTTCTGGCCGTTTGTATATTCGGTGGTCCTGTATGTAATGTCTCTCTGTCTGAACATTTTGATTGCCTTGACAACGGGCAGTTGGAAAGATTATCTGTAATCACCAGGTATTGTTCTCTGACTATAAATGCGGTAACTTTCAAGGAGTCCCACACTTCACCTGACGAAGGAGAAAGCTTGTGATTTTCAAATAAAACTGTTGGACTATAACATGGTGTTGTAAGATTCCGTACATTTATAATATAGGAAACATGACAACCACTTTGTGCACAGCAAGATTCCACAAACAGCAATAAGATAACGAGCAGATAATCTGTTTTAGTGTTGTTGGTTGAGGGATAAATATTGCCCAGGACATCGAGGACCCTGCTCTTCGAATACTTTACAACAGTGACTATACTTCAAAACACTTTGGGACGTCCTGAGGTCGAGAAAGGTGCTCTATAAATGCAAGCCTTTCTTTCTTTCTTCTTCTTCAACATCTAAACATCCACCTGTAAACTGATGTATCATTACACTGTCCGCATTCCCACCTTTTCATTGTACAGCAGGTGAGCTGAGCTACAATTAAACCGTCCCCCACGCCTCTTATCCCCAAACGGTTGTTCCTACCCCTTGAACAAAGAGAAACTGTTCCCATTGGCGGAAGGGTCGAGAACCAGAGGACACAGACTTAAGGTGATTGGCAAAAGAATCAAAGGCGACATGAGGAAAAACATTTTTAGGCAGCGAGTAGTTACGATCTGGAATGCGCTGCCCGTGGGGTTGGTGGAGGCAGATTCAATTGTGGCTTTCACAAAGGAATTGGATAAATATTTGAAGGGAAAAAACTTGCAGGGCTACGGGGAAAGGGCGGGGGAGTGGGACTAGCTGGGATTGCTCTCACAAAGAGCCGGCACAGGCTCGTTGGGCCGAATGGCCTCTTTCTGTGCTGTAACCATTCTATGATTCTATGAATGGAGAAGAGCAGCAGCCCACCTGCCTACACCGGTCCCTGGCTCCCTGTGGATCACAGCAGACGCAGGGTCCGGTACAGCTCCGTGCTCAGAAACAATCGCCTGGCCGCTCCTCTACATCAAACCTGCAAAATGCTGCCGCAGTTTAAAAATTTAAGATCCCCGCAATAAATTAATCAACAGACATCTGGCAAAGGGCTGGAGGATGAGACGAACACTGGCTGTCTATCTCAATGTCACAGGACCTCATCGTTCAGTCAGTGCAACTGACCATTTAATAAATAATTAACCTTTAATTAAGGCAGTTAAGAGTCAACCGTCTTGATGTGGGGAATACAGTCACAAATGGGCCCAGACCGGGTAAGGACGGCTGGTTTCCTTCTCCTAAAGGACATCAGTGAACCAGTTGGGTTTTTACGACAATCCGACAGCTTCACGGTCACTTTTACTGATTCCAGCTTTTTATTTCCAGATTTTTCAAAATTGAATTCAATTTCTTAAACTGCCCACAGTGGGATTTGAACTCTTAATTGTCTGGGTCACTAGTCCAGTAACATAACCACTACACCATCCGCACCATCGGGGGCATAGCTGGTCGGCGCCTGGTTTCTGTGCGCCAAGTCAGCAGTGTGGGCCTGAACCCAGCAGAGCCCGAGGCCGGCCCCAAATTGGGCCGGGTTGATATTAATTGGGTGCCCGTTGAGCCTCCGCAGGCATCTCGCCCTTCTGATGGAGGGAATTTGAAGGCCAGTCACCGCAGCAGCTCAAAGCTAAATCTCGGGGAGTGGGGTGGGGTGTGTGTGTGGAGGGGCAACGGGGGTCGTAGGGGGCAGGGGGGGGGGCCGAGCGAGATACTGTGGTGTCGGGGAGAACTCCCGCTCCTCCTGGCTCCACAGTAACGATTATAGAATCATAGAATGGTTACAGCACGGAAGGAGGCCATTCGGCCCATCGAGTCCGCGCCGGCTCTATGCAAGAGCAATCCAGCCAGTCCCACTCCCCCCGCCCTATCCCCGTAGCCCTGCACATTTTTTTCCTTGCAAGTACTTATCCAGTTCCCTTTTGAAGGCCATGATTGAATCTGCCTCCACCACCCCCTCGGGCAGTGCATTCCAGATCCTAACCACTCGCTGTGTAAAAAAGTTTTTCCTCAGGTCACCTTTGGTTCTTTTGCCAATCACCTTAAATCTATGTCCTCTGGTTCTTGACCCTTCCGCCAATGGGAACAGTTTCTCTCTATCTACTCTGTCTAACCCAGCTTCTCCAGTCTATCCACGTAACTAAAGTCCCTCATCCCTGGAATCATTCTAGTAAATCTTTTCTGTACCCTCTCTAAGGTCTTCACATCTTTCCTAAAGTGTGGCGCCCAGAACTGGACACAATACTCCATAACTTCCTTGCTTTTGTTCTCTATTTATTGTACTTAATTTATAAATCCCAGGATCCTGTATGCTTTTTTAACCACTTTCTCAACCTGCCCTGCCACCTTCAACGATTTGTGCACATAAACCCCCAGATCTCTCTGTTCCTGTACCCCTTTTAGAATTGTACCCTTTAGTTTATATAGCCTCTCCTCATTCTTCCTACCAAAATGTATCACCTCACATTTCTCTGCGTTAAATTTCATCTGCCCATGCCACCAGCCTGTCTTAATCCTCTTGAAGTCTATCACTATCCTCCTCACTGTTTACTACACCTCCAAGTTTTGTGTCATTTGCAAATTTGGAAATTGTGCCCTGTACACCCAAGTCCAAGTCAAGGAAAGCAGTGGTCCCGGCACTGACCCCTGGGGAACACCACTGTACACCTCCCTCCAGTCCGAAAAACAACCGTTCAACACTACTCTCTGTTTCCTGTCCCTTAGCCAATTCTGTATCCATGTTGCTACTGCCCTCTTTATTCCATGGGCCGCAATCTTGATGATAAGCCTACCCTGCGGCACTTTATCAAACGCCTTTTAAAAGTCCGTATACACCACATCAACTGCATTGCCCTCATCTACCCTCTCTGTTACCTCATCAAAAAACTCTATCAGTTTAGTTAAACACGATTTGCCTTTAACAAATCCGTGCTGGCTTTCCCTAATCAATCCACGCTCGTCCAAGTGACTGTTAATTATGTCCCGGATTATCGTTTCTAAAAGCTTCCCCACTTTACCTTTTGGTGGCGGTCGACCAACGAACATTGAAGAATCTCGAGCAGAGCAGGCCGGAGTTCGGCTCCAGCCTGTCACATCCAACTTCGGCAAGGGACCCTAAACCAGGAGTTAGGGCCCTCATTTGCATACCCAAGGGAAGCTAATGCCTGTTTTTAGGCAGGGGGGGGGAAAAAAAAATCGCCCGACCCAATATTGGGTTGGACATCTTTCAGGCGCGGGGCATTGATCCCCGAAATCGTTCCTTGTTGTGCCCGTTTGATGCCTATGAAACAGGAGCAACAAGGTCCAGTTTCTAAGTCCTCGTGTTTCCACCTCTCTTGCTATCTGTGCCTGCGGCATGACTCTTTGTCTCTATCCTGCCGTCTCTCTCTCTCTCTCTGCGTGACTGTCTGGCTCCTCCGCCTGCACTCTCTGTCTCCGTCTCGCTCCCTCTGCTGTTTACTTATTCATTTTCTTCTACCCTCCTTGCCCATGAGAGTGCTGAATTATTAACGGCCAGCCAATGCCAATCCCTCACACACACTTCCACTGCCTTTCTCCAAGGCCTTCGAGACACACGACAACGCAAAATCGTCGAGCAGAAATTGATAGCCAAGTTCCGCACCCATGAGGACGGCCTCAACCGGGATCTTGGGTTCATATCACGCTACACGTAACCCCACCAGCGAACAAAAGCTATCCGTTTTTAATATAACGGGTCATTTGGTGTCTTTCTCTTCCTTCCGGATGTTTCTGCCTCTCTCTCTCTCTGTTTTTTTTTGGTATTTGTATATTCGGTGGCCCTGTAGGTGACACCTCTCTGTCTGAACACTCTGATTGCCTTGGCAACGGGCAGTTGGAAAGACTATCTGTAACCACCAGCTATTGTTCTGTGATTTATAAATGCGATAGGTTCGAGGATTTCATTTCCACATTCACCTGAGGAAGGAGGAAGCCTCTGAAAGCTTGTGATTTTCAAATAAAATAGTTGGACTATAACTTGGTGTTGTAAAATTGTTTACAATTGTCAACCCCAGTCCATCACCGGCATCTCCACATCCTTTCTCCAAGGACAATGAGACCTTAATAAGCAGGTGGAATGGGTTTCCAAGGAGGGGGATCAGGTTACAGTAACATTCACATCAAACAAGACAATAGCGAGTGGGACAAAACAACCAGTTACAGAGAGCCCCATCGGGCCTGGTTAGCAAACAAACCAGAACTTTCTCCACCCTCTCATCCCACAGCATCCAATACGCTCGTCTCCACCTCTGTGCTATTAAATTTCCACATTCACCTGAGGAAGGAGGAAGCCTCCGAAAGCTTGTGAATTTCAAATAAAATTGCTGGACTATAACTTGGTGTTGTAAAATTGTTTACAACTATTAAAGGGAGTGTCACTTCCAGGAACCCTCGTTGAGGGTTCAAAGGGCATTCGAAACTGCTTGTCCATACCGTTAAGCTGCTCAAACCAACGGGAGAACATGTCCTTACAACTTCGAGCCCGAGCTCTACTCTGTCGGAGATTGAGGTGGAGATGCCGGTGATGGACTGGGGTGGACAAATGTAAGGAATCTTACAACACCAGGTTATAACATCTGTTGGAGATTGGCTGCAGTCCATTCTGCAGTCAGCCCCCATACAACACTCTTGGAAACCCAATATCTCCCTCCCATTTGCAACAACAACAACCTGCATTTATATAGCGCCTTTAACGTAGTAAAACATCCCAAGGCGTTTCATAGGAGCGATTATCAAACAAAATTGAACACCAAGCCACATAAGGAGACATTAGGACAGGTGACCAAAAGCTTGGTCAAAGAGGTAGATTTTAAGGAGCGTCTTAAAGGAGGAGAAAGAGAGGAAGAGAGGTGGAGAGGTTTAGGGAGGGAATTCCAGAGCTTAGGGCCTAGGCAGCTGAAGGCACGGCCGCCAATGGTGGGGCGAAGAAAACCAGGGATGCGCGAGAGACAAGAACTGGAGGAGCGCAGAGATCTCGGAGGGTTGTAGGGCTGGAGGAGGTTACAGAGGCAGGGAGGGGGCGAGGCCATGGATGGATTTGAAAACCAGGATAAGAATTTTAAAATCGAGGCGTTCCCGGACCGGGAGCCAATGTAGGTCAGCGAGTGACAGGGGGTGATGGGTGAACGGGACTTGGTGCGAGTTAGGATACGGGCAGTGTCCAACATGTGCCCAATGCTCCTCCATCAGCCAATAACACTGGAGTGTTTATCATATGAAGATACGTGCAGAGGGGAGGGAGTCAATGGTGAAACAATATAAACACATCTATAACCGGTCACCTGTCTACACTGCACTGCCTGAAAGCAGATTCAATAGTAACTTTCAATAGGGAACTGGATAAAGACTGTAAAAGGAAAACAATTGCAGGGCTATGGGGAAAGAGCAGGAGAGTGGGACTAATTGGATATCTCTTTCAAAGAGCCAGCACAGGCACGATGGGCCGAATGGCCTCCTTCTGTGCTACCCTAGTGCAGTGTGTTATAACTCAGGGTTAATGATGCCTCTCCATTCTGTCTATATCCTGGTGCAGTGTGTTATATTTTATGGTTTAATAAAACACAGCCAATTTTTTTTTTAAAAAGAGGCATGCAACATTCCTTCTTCCACAGAACTGTTGAAATGAACTCAAATGACCCCTCTTCTACCTCAGACTGTGGAGCAGATTACAGCTCCGAGTTAATAGGGATTAAATCACAAGTAAATCACCTCTCACAGCCTGCAGTTTATTGTGTTTCGGTTTAAAGGTTGAGTTTAATGACTTGGTCTTAAAGCAGTAATTAGAATCTCACGACACTGTACCTCAAAAAAGCCAGTCAGCCCCTCCCGGCCCCTCCCAGTCCCAGTCCCGGCCCCGGCCCATCCCCGGCCGCGGTTCCTCCCCGGCCCTCCCAGTCCCTGTGACGGCCCATCCCGGTCCCTCCCAGCCCTTTCAAGTCCCAGTGGAGGTGTTTAGCTGCTCTGTGCTCCACACATTCCTGTGTTGAAAGTTAAGGGTCCATGTTGGGTATCCCTGCCTCATCCCCCTGTGCGCGCACTCGATGATCAAGTGGGTGGGTCAGGGGGAGCTCTAATACAACAACAAGAACAACAACTTGCATTTATATAGCGCCTTTAACGTAGTAAAACGTCCCAAGGTGCTTCACAGGAACGATTATCAAGTAAAATTTAACACCGAGCCACATAAGGAGATATTAGGACAGGTGACCAAAAGCTTGGACAAAGAGGTAGGTTTTAAGGACTGTCTTTAAGGAGGAGAGAGGGGTAGAGAGGTGGAGAAGTTAAGGGAGGGAATTCCAGAGCTTAGGGTCCAGGCAGCTGAAGGCACGGCCACCAATGGTGGAATGATGAAAATCGGGGATGCGCAAGAGGCCAGAACTGGAGGAGCGCAGAGATCTCGGAGGGTTGGAGGGCTGGAGGAGGTTACAGAGATAGGGAGGGGGGAGGGCCACGGAGGGATTTGAAAACAAGGATGAGAATTTTAAAATCGAGGCGTTGCCAGACCGGGAGCCAATGTAGGTCAGCGAGCGACAGGGGGTGATGTGATAGGTGTGGGTAACGCAAGAGAGAGAGAGGGGGAAAGAATTGTTTTCCGAAGCAAAGGGCTGGAGAGGGTTGGGGGGAGGGTTGGGGTCATGATCTCATAGGGAACACGGAGTGTGACAGCGTGGAGGTGGAGAGGGTTGACACAAAGTGGGGGAGTGGTGGGCAGTGCTTGAGAAACTATTTTTCACAAGCAAATGTCTGCAGGGGTCACAATGGAAAGATTTAGGCCTAGAAATTCGATGGTGCTGCGCCCGGTTATCAGGCGCGTAGCGGGGACCAATGCATCCAATATGGCGGGAGGAATGGGACGCAGGCCCTCATTGCCTGCAGAAAGTGCACCGTCCGCCATATTGGTGAAGGCAGAAAAAGAGATGTCCTGGGACCGTGCCTGAAACAGGCGGGAGGCCCCCTGCACGGGCTGGGCGGGGGGTGGAAATGGAGGTAATCTGGTGTCTGGGAGCCTGTGCGAGGTGTGAAATACGACCAGGAGGAGGCCATTCAGCCCCTCGAGCCGGTTCCACCATTTAACCAGGTCATGGCTGATCTGCACCTTAACTCCATTTACCTGCCCTTGTACTATATAGCACGGGTGAGGAAGGGAGACATATCCGTGCTCCCTCCTCATCCCTCCTCCCTCCCCCGTCCCCCTCCCTCCCTCCCCCCCCCCCCCAACTTCCGAGCTGCACTCCTATAATATCGAAGTATTGACCAGGAGACGGTCGGAGTCGGTGGGGACGGAGCTGCGGGTGAGGAGAAAGGACGTTGAGAGAGACTTTTTTTTAAACCCTCGCTCTAGTATGACAGAATCACCACTCAGTGGCACTGAAATAGTGTCAGGTGTGGTTCAGTGGGCAGCGCTCTCGCCTCTGAGTCAGACGGTTGTGGGTTCAAGTCACCACAATATCTTGCTCATAATATCCAGCCTCCTCAGGTAGATGTGAAAGATCCCATGGCCACTATTTCAAAGTAAAAGCAGGGGAGTTCTCCCTGGTGTCCTGGCCATTGAAGTACTCCTGAACTGTAGTCACTGCCAGAAACATAGCAGCTAATTTGCACACAGCAAGCTCCCACAAACAGCAATGTGATAATAGAAAATAGGAGCAGAGTTGGCCCTTTGGGCCCGCTCCGCCATTCAAATGATGACCAGGTAATCTGTTTTTAACGATGTTGGTTGAGGGATAAACACCGGGGAGAACTCTTCGAAACACTGGCCGTGGGAACTTTTACATCCACCTGAAAGGGCAGACGGGGCCTTGGTTTAACGTCTCTTCCGGGAGGCCTGATTCAGCCTTTTCCCCGGTCGTCTGCATCAGGTGTGCGAGAGCAGGCAGCTCCCAGGGTAATCTGATCAGATCCGTGCTCTGGTGGAAGCAAATTGACAGCTGAGGAAATTAACACCAGGACCTGAATTGGTGCCCAGGACGCCAGGCCTGCTTGGTGTGAATTGGTGCCCAGGACGCCAGGCCTGCTTGGTGTGAATTGGTGCCCAGGACGCCAGGCCTGCTTGGTGTGAATTGGTGCCCAGGACGCCAGGCCTGCCTGGTGTGAATTGGTGCCCAGGACGCCAGGCCTGCCTGGTGTGAATTGGTGCCCAGGACGCCAGGCTTGCTTGGTGTGAATTGGTGCCCAGGACGCCAGGCCTGCCTGGTGTGAATTGGTGCCCAGGACGCCAGGCTTGCTTGGTGTGAATTGGTGCCCAGGACGCCAGGCTAGCTTGGTGCGAATTGGTGCCCAGGACGCCAGGCCTGCCTGGTGTGAATTGGTGCCCAGGACGCCAGGCCTGCTTGGTGTGGATAGGTGCCCAGGACGCCAGGCCTGCCTGGTGTGAATTGGTGCCCAGGACGCCAGGCTTGCTTGGTGTGAATTGGTGCCCAGGACGCCAGGCTTGCTTGGTGTGAATTGGTGCCCAGGACGCCAGGCCTGCCTGGTGTGAATTGGTGCCCAGGACGCCAGGCTTGCTTGGTGTGAATTGGTGCCCAGGACGCCAGGCCTGCCTGGTGTGAATTGGTGCCCAGGACGCCAGGCCTGCCTGGTGTGAATTGGTGCCCAGGACGCCAGGCTTGCTTGGTGTGAATTGGTGCCCAGGACGCCAGGCCTGCCTGGTGTGAAATGGTGCCCAGGACGCCAGGCCTGCCTGGTGTGAATTGGTGCCCAGGACGCCAGGCCTGCCTGGTGTGAAATGGTGCCCAGGACGCCAGGCTTGCTTGGTGTGAATTGGTGCCCAGGACGCCAGGCCTGCCTGGTGTGAAATGGTGCCCAGGACGCCAGGCCTGCCTGGTGTGAATTGGTGCCCAGGACGCCAGGCCTGCCTGGTGTGAATTGGTGCCCAGGACGCCAGGCTTGCTTGGTGTGAATTGGTGCCCAGGACGCCAGGCCTGCTTGGTGTGAATTGGTGCCCAGGACGCCAGGCCTGCCTGTCAGGGGAACGGTTACTTTGAGCCAAAGGGCACGAGTGACCTGCCTGATTTCGCAGCAAGCATCAAAACTAACTAACGCTCTTCCTTACTCTCCCCTCATGGCACCACCCTCATGAAACGATCATCTTTTAAGTTCAGATGTTTCCTCCCCTCTGGAGGCCTCTTCTCTTAACCAGTACTCTCCCACTTCCTCTCGCTGCTGAGAGCACAGCATATGGGCAGAGGGGAGGGGGGGGGTCACAGATCTCCTAGACTCCAATAGATGCTGCAGCTGCCTCTCATCAACAGGTGATGGTTAACTTTATACCTGAAGAAGGTGCCAGCAGTGGGTAGCACTCTCATCTCTGCGTCAGAAGGTCATGAGTTCAAGTCCCCCTCCAGAGACGTGAGTACAAATTCTAAGCCGTCACTCCCAGTGCCAGTACTGAGCGAGCACTACACTGTCAGAAGTGCCATCTTTCGGATGAGACATTAAACCAAGGCCCTATCTGCCTACTCAGGCTGATATAAAGGATCCCATTGCCGCTATTTTGAAGAAGAGCAGGGGAGATCTCCCTGGTGTCCTGGGCCAATATTTATCCCTCAATCATTAATAAAAACAGATGATCTGGTCATTTAAGAACATAAGAAATAGGAGCAGGAGTAGGCCAATCGGCCCCTCGAGCCTGCTTCGCCATTCAATAAGATCATGGCTGATCTGATCCTAACCTCAAATCGAAAAAACACAAGAAGTAGGAGCAGGACCCGGCCACTCAGCCCCTGGGCCCTCTCCGCCACCCACAGGGCCTTGACCAATCCGAACTCAGCTTCATGTCCAATTTCCTGCCCGCTCCCCATAACCCCTAATTCCCTTTACTTCCAGGAAACTGTCTTTTTCTGTTTTAAATTTATTTAATGATGTAGCTTCCACAGCTTCCTGGGGCAGCAAATTCCACAGACCTACTACCCTCTGAGTGAAGAAGTTTCTCCTCATCTCAGTTTTGAAAGAGCAGCCCCTTATTCTAAGATTATGCCCCCTCGTTCTAGTTTCACCCATCCTTGGGAACATCCTTACCGCATCCACCCGATCAAGCCCCTTCACAATCTTATATGTTTCAATAAGATCGCCTCTCATTCTTCTGAACTCCAATGAGTAGAGTCCCAATCTACTCAACCTCTCCTCATATGTCCGCCCCCTCATCCCCGGGATTAACCGAGTGAACCTTCTTTGTACTGCCTCGAGAGCAAGTATGTCTTTTCTTAAGTATGGACATCAAAACTGTATGCAGTATTCCAGGTGCGGTCTCACCAATACCTTATATAACTGCAGCAATACCTCCCTGTTTTTATATTCTATCCCCCTAGCAATAAAAGCCAACATTCCGTTCCACACTGCTGTTTGTGGGACCTTCCTGTGCACAAATTGACTGCCGTGTTTCCTACATTACAATAGTGACGACACTTGGTAAAAGTGCCTCACTGGCTGTAAAGCGCTTTGGGACTTCCTGAGGTCACGCAGGAGCCAACGTAGGTCAGCAAGCACAGGGGTGATGGGTGAACGGTGACTTGGTGAGAGTCAGGATACGGGCAGCAGAGGTTTTGGTCGAGAGGCGTGGGCCCCACAAGCCACTCCCCATAAGATCCCCTTTTAATTCTAATCACCCTCGGGGCCACGTGATAAAAGCAGGGTGAAACCGCCCTGTCACAGGACCCGCAAACATAACAAGCTGTCTCACCTGCCCTTCTCCTCACGAATTGAGAGGTGGGGGGAAAGGTCAAGAGTTAGTCCAGCACAATGAACCGCTTTGGGACATCCCGAGGTCGTGAAAGATGCCACATAAACGCAAGTTCTTTTAATTTCTTTCTTACTCCAAGAGAATCCACCACACAGATTTGTTTTGTCAGAGCCTTGGTGATGGACCAAGAGAATCGCTCGAAAATCTTCTATGAAAAATATTTGCAACTCAAATTTTAAAATAAAGGTTTTAAACAAAACAAAATACATATTTCACAATAGCATGGCCTTTATTTACCCACCGAATCGTCTTTTGTGCCTCTTTACCACTTTGACTGAGGTTTTGAATTGAAGGCTGCAGCCTCTTCCCAAAAGTCGGGGATTCGACGGAGTTTTTTTTTTACACTGAGCTCATGGCCACATTCTGAGCAGGTGCAGTCTGCAGAATTTTGCAGCATGCAATCTGTGCCTCGCTGTGAGTTGATGTCTCTTCATCCTGTGAGGACTTGAGATTTTCTTAGCTTTTTAGAATCATACAGTGCAGAATGAGGCCATTCGGCCCATCGTGCCTGTGCCTGCTCTTTGAAAGAGCTATTCCAATTAGTCCCATTCCCCTTGCTCTTTCACCAGAGCCCTGCAAATTTTTTCCCTTCAAGTATTTATCCAATTCCCCTTTGAAAGTTATTATTGAATCTGCTTCCACCACCCTTTCAGGCAGTGCATTCCAGATCATAACAACTCGCTGAGTAAATAAACTTCTCCTCATCTGTCTGGTTCTTTTGCCAATTACCTAAAAACTGTCACTGACCCTCCTGCCATTGGAAACAGTTTCTCCCCATACCTCAGCTAGACATTGTACCTTGAATACAGGACAATACCTCAGGTACTCTGGGCAGTTACATGGGTAAGATGGGTATAGAGGGATATGGGCCAAGTGCAGGCAATTGGGACTAGCTTAGTGGTATAAACTGGGCGACATGGACATGTTGGGCCGAAGGGCCTGTTTCCATGTTGTAAACTTCTATGATTCTATGATTCTAATACCTCAGGTGGACAGGACAGTACCTCAGGTGGACAGGACAGTACCTCAGGTGGACAGGACAGTACCTCAGGTGGACAGGACAGTACCTCAGGTGGACAGGACAGTACCTCAGGTGGACAGGACAATACCTCAGGTACTCTGGGCAATACCTCAGGTGGACAGGACAGTACCTCAGGTGGACAGGACAGTACCTCAGGTGGACAGGACAATACCTCAGGTACTCTGGGCAATACCTCAGGTGGACAGGACAGTACCTCAGGTGGACAGGACAGTACCTCAGGTGGACAGGACAATACCTCAGGTACTCTGGGCAATACCTCAGGTGGACAGGACAGTACCTCAGGTGGACAGGACAGTACCTCAGGTGGACAGGACAATACCTCAGGTGGACAGGACAATACCTCAGGTGGACAGGACAATACCTCAGGTACTCTGGGCAATACCTCAGGTGGACAGGACAGTACCTCAGGTGGACAGGACAATACCTCAGGTACTCTGGGCAATACCTCAGGTGGACAGGACAGTACCTCAGGTGGACAGGACAGTACCTCAGGTGGACAGGACAGTACCTCAGGTGGACAGGACAGTACCTCAGGTGGACAGGACAGTACCTCAGGTGGACAGGACAGTACCTCAGGTGGACAGGACAATACCTCAGGTGGACAGGACAATACCTCAGGTGGACAGGACAATACCTCAGGTGGACAGGACAATACCTCAGGTGGACAGGACAATACCTCAGGTGGACAGGACAATACCTCAGGTGGACAGGACAATACCTCAGGTGGACAGGACAGTACCTCAGGTGGACAGGACAATACCTCAGGTGGACAGGACAATACCTCAGGTGGACAGGACAATACCTCAGGTGGACAGGACAATACCTCAGGTACTCTGGGCAATACCTCAGGTGGACAGGACAGTACCTCAGGTGGACAGGACAGTACCTCAGGTGGACAGGACAATACCTCAGGTGGACAACACCTCATTGGCTGTAAAGAGCTTTGGGACGCCCTGAGGATGTGAAAAGCATGCTATAAATGCAAGTTTTTTCCTTATCCTGATTATCACAGCATGTCTCGGACACAGATGGACCCTCTGGTGAAGGACAATACTGCAGGTACCAGTCAGCAGATCATATTACTTTAGTATCAGGCAGCCCCTCAGGCAAAGACAATGCCTCAGGTAAATACATAGAAATACGTAGAACTTCCGACAGCAAAGCAGGCCATTCGGTCCAACCAGTCCGTGTTGGTGTTTCCCCTCCACGCAAGCAATGGTCCCCATCACATTTACCCGCCCTGTTCCCATATCCCTGTCCCTTCATCCACCTCTCCAGTCTAATCTTTTCCTTTTTTTTCATCTAAATGAGGAAACCGCCTCTCCCCGAGTTGTTATAGGTGCTGCGAGAGGGGCTTCCTCGTTGAATTAAATGAATGAGAAACTGTCTCTCTAGACAGAAAGGAGAGAGAGCGAGAGGGGGAAGGGGAGGAGGGAGGCTGTAGGGGTGGGCTGCTGCAGAAGGAGGTGGAAGTGGGGTGGGGCTGCACCTCTAAAAGGTGATTCTTGCTGGTGGGTGCTACTGTTGCTGGTATTCTGCTTAAGTGGGTGGGTGGGTGGGTAGGAGGGGAGAAAATGGTGACATAGTTTCTGCTTAAGCAACAAACTCTGGAAGTGAATTCTACAACTTAAACTGTGTGTGTGAAGAAGTTTCTGCCCTCTGAGTGCACAGCTCTGGTCTCCATATCATAGAAAGGATATAGAGGCACTGGAGAAGATGCAAAAAAAATGTATTAGGATGATCGCCGAATTGAGAGGTTATAACTATCAGGAAAGGCTGGAACTCTCTAGAAAGGAGAAGGCTGAGGGGGTGACCTGAAGGAGGTTTTTAAGATAATGATGGTGTTCGATAGGGTAGACGTGGAGAAAATGTTTCCACTTGTGGGGGAGACCAAAACTAGGGGCCATAAATCTAAGATAGTCACTAATAAATCCAATCGGGAATTCAGGAGAAACTTCTTCACCCAGAGAGTGGTGAGAATGTGGAACTCGCTCCCACAAGGAGCAGTTGAGGCGAATAGAATAGATGCATTTAAGGGGAAGTTGGATAAACACATAAGGGAGAAAGGAATAGAAGGATATGCTGATAGGGTGAGATGAAGTAGGGAGGGAGGAGGCTCGTGTGGAGCATAAACGCCGGCATAGACCAGTTGGGCTGAATGGCCTGTTTCTGTGCTGTAGTTTCGATGTAACTCTGCTCTAAATCTCTTACATTTAATCTTGTATCTATGGCCCCCTTGTTCTTGACCCCTCAACTACTGGAACCAGTTTGCTATTATCTACCCCGTCCCATCATTTTAAACACTTCTATTATATTTCCCCGTAATCCGTATTGTTCTAGAAACATAGGAGCAGGAGTAGGCCATTCAGCCCCTTAGGTCTGTTCCATGACATCGTGGCTGATGTGAACCTCAACTCCATTTACCCACTCTTGATCCGTATCCCTCGATACCCTTACCCAACAAAAATCAATCGATCTCAGTCTTGAACACTTCCAATTGACCCCCAGCGTCCACAGCCTTTTGTGGGAGTGAGTTCCAGATTTCCACTCCCCTTTGTGTGAAAAAGTGCTTCCTGATTTCACTCCTGAACGGCCGAGCTCTGATTTTAAGATTGTGCCCCCTTGTTCTGGACTCCCCCCACCTGAGGAAATGGCTTCTCTGTATCTACCCTATCGAATCCCTTAATCATTGTAGACACCTCAATTCGATCACCCTTCAACCTTCTAAACTCAAGGGAATACAAGCCAGGTTTATGCAGCCTGTCCTGATAACTTAACTCTTTAAGACCTTGTATCATTCTGGTGAATCTTCTAAAGCCAATTTATCCTTCCTGAGGTGCGATGCCCAGAACTGAATGCAGTCTCTCTAAATGGGGTCTGACCAAGGCTCTGTGCAACTGAAGCAACACCTCCTCGCTTTTGTTTTCCAAACCCACTTGAGATAAAGGCCAACATTCTATTAGCCTTTTTGATTAGTTTTTGTACCTGTGCACCAGCTTTTAGTGATTTGTCCACCTCGACACCCGAATCCCATTCCTCCTCCACAATAAGACCCAATTATCTTCCTTCATTATTTGTATTTCCTCATACCAGGCAGCATCCCAGTGAATCTGTGCTGTACCATCACTAAAGCCTCAATATCCTTCCTATAGTGTGGTGCACACGGTCCTCCAACTGAGGTCTTATTAAGGATTAATATCAGATCATCATTACCTCTTGGATTTTATATTCTATGCCTCTGAGATAAAACTTAGAATTCTATGAGCAATTTTTACCACTTTATCGACCTGAGGTGCTGCCTTTAATGTCCTGTGAAGCCCCAAATCCCTCTGCTCTTCCCCAGCACTGAGCCGACTCCCATTCAGTGTATAATTAATGCCGTCATCCCCTCACATTTACTGACACTCAATTCCATCTCCCTCTTTTTAACCCCATCTTATCAATATCCCTTTACTGCTTCCTTTAGTCTTCTAAAGAATTATCTACACTTACGATTTTGGTGTCATCTGAGCAGAGACCCCCTCAGGTAGCAGAGACCCCCTCAGGTATGGACAGAACCTCGGGTACATGCAGAATTTGCAAGGATGTTGCTAGGACTGGAGAATTTTAGCTATGAGGAAAGATTGGATAGGCTGGGGTTGTTTTCCTTGGAACAGAGGAGGCAGAGGGGAGATTTAACTGGGATATATAAAATTATGAGGGGCCTAGATAGAGTGGATAGGAAGGACCTATTCCCCTTAGCAGAGGGGTCAATGATCAGGGGACATAGGTTTAAAGAAATCTTTTCACCCAGAGGGTGGTGGGGGTCTGGAACTCACTGCCTGAAAGGGTGGTAGAGGCAGAAACCCTCAACTCATTTAAAAAGTACCTGGATGTGCTCCTGAAGTGCCGAAACCTACAGGGCTATGGACCAAGTGCTGGGAAATGGGATTAAGCTGGATAGCTCTTTTTCGGCCGGCACGGACACGATGGGCCGAATGGCCTCCTTCTGTGTCGTAAATTTCTATGATTCTATGTATGGGCACAACCTCAGGTAACAGAGAGTGTCTCGGGGATTAGACAGTGGGGATCAGACTGTGTCTCGGGGATCAGACAGGGTGTCTCAGGGATCAGACAGTGGGGATCAGACTGTGTCTCGGGGATCAGACAGTGGGGATCAGACTGTGTCTTGGGGATCAGACAGTGGGGATCAGACTGTGTCTCGGGGATCAGACAGTGTCTCGGGGATCAGACAGTGGGGATCAGACTGTGTCTTGGGGATCAGACAGTGGGGATCAGACAGGGTGTCTCGGGGATCAGACAGTGTCTCGGGGATCACACAGTGGGGATCAGACAGGGGGGATCAGACAGGGTGTCTCGGGGATCATACAGGGTGTCTCGGGGATCAGACAGTGGGGATCAGACAGTGTCTCGGGTATCAGACAGTGGGGATCAGTGTCTCAGGGATCAGACAGTGGGGATCAGACTGTGTTTCGGGGATCAGACAGTGTCTCGGGGATCAAACAGGGTGTCTCGGGTATCAGACAGTGGGGATCAGACAGGGTGTCTCGGGGATCATACAGGGTGTCTCGGGTATCAGACAGTGGGGATCAGACAGTGTCTCAGGGATCAGACAGTGGGATTCAGACTGTGTTTCGGGGATCAGACTGTGTTTCGGGGATCAGACAATGTCTCGGGGATCAAACAGTCGGGATCAGACAGTGTCTCAGGGATCAGACAGTGGGGATCAGACTGTGTTTCGGGGATCAGACAGGGTGTCTCGGGGATCAGACAGGGTGTCTCGGGGATCAGACAGTGTCTCGGAGATCAGACAGTGTGTCTCGGGGATCAGACAGTGTCTCGGGGATCAGACAGGGTGTCTCGGGGATCAGACAGGGTGTCTCGGGGATCAGACAGGGTGTCTCGGGGATCAGACAGGGTGTCTCGGGGGTCAGACAGGGTGTCTCGGGGATCAGACAGGGTGTCTCGGGGGTCAGACAGGGTGTCTCGGGGGTCAGACAGTGCCTCTTACCGGACACCTGTTATCGGCAGAGTCACAACCTCGTACCTTGAACACCTCGGAGAAGAAGCCGGAGCCGATTTTCTCGCAGTAGAAGTCGTCGATCCTGGCCAAGGTGGAGACGGCGCTGCGGAGCGCCCTGTACGAGGAGGGTCGGAGGCGGCTGCAGCCGGGCATGGAGCCGAGCACCGGGGCCGAGTACGGTCCAGGGTCTGGTATCAGGACATCGCTGGACAGGTCCAGCCTGAGCGTGGATCCTCTCGCCATCTCCCGGGAGGATGAACCGAGCCCCCCTCCCCTCCCCCCCGCCTGCCCAAATCTGATTCACATCTTTCCCCACATCCAGCAGCCTTTTGGAGGGAGGGTGAGGAGACGGGAGTTTGCAGGGATTGAGGGAGGAGGAGGAGGAGGGCTTCACTCCGCCAAACCCCGGTTAATAGGGGCGGGCTGATCGGCAGCAATCGATAACCCGGGACCGGCCGCCGAGCAGAGTTTGCAAATAATCCGGAAATGTTCAATCGATAATCCGACAACGATCAGTCAGTGATCCATCGATCAGTTAATAATCCGGCTCTGGTCAATCGGTAATCCGGCGATGAGGAATCGATAATCTGGTTCCAATCAATCATTAATAAATCAATCCTCCAGCACCGATCAATCGTTAATTGACCAATTAGTCAACAACCTGGTCTGATCCCAGTCCCCCCCTAACGCTACTCCGGGTCTGATCCGGGTTCCCCCCTAACGCTACTCCTGGTCTGATCCGGGTTCCCCCCTAACGCTACTCCTGGTCTGATCCCAGTTCCCCCTAACGCTACTCCGGGTCTGATCCGGGTTCCCCCCTAACGCTACTCCTGGTCTGATCCCAGTCCCCCTCTAACGCTACTCCTGGTCTGATCCCAGTCCCCCCCTAACCCTACTCCGGGTCTGATCCCAGTCCCCCTCTAACGCTACTCCTGGTCTGATCCCAGTCCCCCTCTAACGCTACTCCTGGTCTGATCCGGGTTCCCCCCTAACGCTACTCCTGGTCTGACCCCAGTCCCCCTCTAACGCTACTCCTTGTCTGATCCGGGTTCCCCCTCTAACGCTACTCCTGGTCTGATCCGGGTTACCCCTAACGCTACTCCTGGTCTGACCCCAGTCCCCCTCTAACGCTACTCCTGGTCTGATCCGGATTACCCCTAATGCTACTCCTGGTCTGATCCGGGTTCCCCCTAACGCTACTCCTGCTCTGATCCGGGTTCCCCCTAATGCTACTCCTGCTCTGATCCGGGTTCCCCCTAACGCTACTCCTGGTCTGATCCAGGTTCCCCCTAATGCTACTCCTGGTCTGATCCGGGTTCCCACTAACGCTACTCCTGGTTCCCCCTAACCCTACTCCGGCTCTGATCCCAGTTCCCCTCTAACCCTACTCCTGGTATGATCCCAGTTCCCCTCTAACGCTACTCCAGATCTGATCCCAGTTCCTCCTCTAACTCCACTCCAGGTCTGATCCTGGTTTCTCCTCTAACCCTACTCCGGGTCTGATCCCGGTTTCTCCTCTAACCCTACTCGGGTCTGATCCTGGTTTCTCCTCTAACCCCACTCCGGGTCTGATCCCGGTTTCTCCTCTAACCCCACTCCGCGTCTAATCCAGGTTCCTCCACTAACCCCACTCTGGGTCCGATCCCGGTTACTCCTCTAACCCCACTCTGGGTCTAATCCAGGTTCCTCCTCTAACCCCACTCCGGGTCTAATCCAGGTTCCTCCACTAACCCCACTCTGGGTCTGATCCTGGTTGCTCCTCTAACCCTACTCGGGTCTGATCCCGGTTTCTCCTCTAACCCTACTCCGGGTCTGATCCCAGTTCCTCCTCTAACCCCACTCCGGGTCTAATCCAGGTTCCTCCTCTAACCCTACTCCGGGTCTAATCCAGGTTACTCCTCTAACCCTACTCCGGGTCTGATCCCAGTTCCTCCTCTAACCCCACTCCGGGTCTAATCCAGGTTCCTCCTCTAACCCTACTCCGGGTCTAATCCAGGTTACTCCTCTAACCCTACTCCGGGTCTGATCCCAGTTCCTCCTCTAACCGCACTCCGGGTCTAATCCAGGTTCCTCCTCTAACCCTACTCCGGGTCTAATCCAGGTTACTCCTCTAACCCTACTCCGGGTCTGATCCCAGTTCCTCCTCTAACCGCACTCCGGGTCTAATCCAGGTTCCTCCTCTAACCCTACTCCGGGTCTAATCCAGGTTACTCCTCTAACCCTACTCCGGGTCTGATCCCAGTTCCTCCTCTAACCCCACTCTGGGTCTAATCCAGGTTCCTCCTCTAACCCCACTCCGGGTCTAATCCAGGTTCCTCCTCTAACCCTACTCCGGGTCTGATCCCGGTTCCCGGCTGCGGCGAACACTCAGGTCGATATTCACAATGTTGCCGCTGTCATTTCTGCCTCGAAGTTTTGCAGATGATCTGGGTCCGGGTCCGGGTTCCGAGTCGGGGTCACTCCAGGAGCCGGGAAGCACCGAGCTCTGGCTGGGTTCCGGATTGCTGCCGCTCCGGGTGTGATCGCTGCTTTGCACACATCACTGCCGGTGTTATTCCGGATTGCTCTCGCTCTCTCTGACGATGCGCTGTTGACAATCCTTATCTGGAAGCAGGGCGGACGGAGAGGCTGGAGAGGAGGCGGCGCTCCCTCTGATACCCCCGCCCCGCAAAACCCTTCATCCTCCCCCGGTCACAGAGACACTGGGCGCCGCCTGCGGGTCACAGGGACTCACTGCGAGGACTGGGTACCAAGATACACCGCTAAACAGGACAGAAACCAAACTGAGCCTTGCCCCACAGTGAGATTCAACATGAGATCAAATAAAATACAGATTTTAAATCAGTCTGAATAAACCCCAATGTCTCCATAGCGAAGAAGAGCAGGGGAGTTCTCCCCGGTGTCCTGGGGCCAATGTTTATCCCTCAACCAACATCACTAAAAAAACAGATGATCTGGTCATTATCTCATTGCTGTCTGTGGGAGCTTGCTGTGCGCAAATTGGCTGCTGCGTTTCCTAAATTACACTTTAAAAGTACTTCATTGGCTGTGAGAAGCTTATGGCAGGTCCTGGAGTCATGAACGGTGATATATAAATGCAAGTCTTTCATTGTATGATGCACAACATAAGGATTTCATTCGGCCCATCGTACCTGTGCCAGCTCTTTGAAAGAGCTATCCAATTGGTCCCACTCCCCTTGCCCTTTCCCCGTAGTCCTGCAAATTTTTCCCCTTCAAGTATTTATCCAGTTCCCTTTTGAAAGTTATTATTGAATCTGCTTCCACTGCCCATTCAGGCAGCGCATTCCAGATCATAACAACTTGCTGCGTAAAAACATTTCCCCTCATGTCCCCTCTGGTTCTTTTGCCGATCACCTTAAATCTGTGTCCTCTGGTTACCGACCCTCCTGCCACTGGAAACAGTTTCTCCTTATTTACTCTATCAAAACCGTTCATGATTTTGAACACCTCTATCAAATCTCCCCTTAACCTTCTCTGTTGTAAGGAGAATAATCCCAGCTTCTCCAGTCTCTCCACATAACTGAAGTCCCTCATCCCTGGTACCATTCTAGTAAATCTCTTCTGCACCCTCTCTAAGGCCTTGACATCCTTCCTAAAATGTAGTGCCCAGAATTGACCACAATACTCCAGCTGAGGTCTAACCAGTGTTTTATAAAGGTTTAGCATAACTTCCTTGCTTTTGTACTCAATGCCTCTATTAATAAAGCCCAGAATCCCATATGCTTTTTTAACAGCCTTCTCAACTTGTCCTGCCACCTTCAAAGATTTGTGTACATACACCCCCAGGTCTCTTTGTTCCTGCACCCCCTTTAAAATTGTACCAGTTAGTTTATATTGCCTCTCCTCATTCTTCCTACCAAAATGTATCACTTCACACTTCTCTGCATTAAATTTCATCTGCCATGTGTCTGCCCATTTCACCAGTCTGTCCATGTCCTCCTGAAGTCTGTTACTATTCTCCACATTGTTTACTCCATTTCCAAGTTTTGTGTCATCTGCAAACTTTGAAATTATACCCTCTATACCCAAGTCCAGGTCATTAATATATATCAAAAAGAGCAATGGTCCCAACATTGCCCCCTGGGGAACACCACTGTATACTTCCCTCCCATCCGAAAAACAACCGCTTACCACCACTCTCTGCTTTCTGTCCCTTAGCTAATTTCATATCCACGCTGCCACTGTCCCTTTAATCCCATGGGCTTTAATTTTGCTAACAAGTCTATTATGTGTTACTTTATCAAACGCCTTTTGAGAGTCCATATACACAACATCAACCACACTACCCTCATCAACCCTCTTTGTTACCTCATCAAAGAACTCAATCAAGTTAGTCAAACACAATTTGCCTTTAACAAATCCGTGCTGACTTTCATTTATTAACCCATATTTTTCCAAGCGATAATTAATTTTATCCCGGATTATTGTCTCTAAAAGTTTCCCCACCACCAACTTTACCCTGACTGGCTTATAATTGCTGGATTTATCCCTCTCCTCTTTTTTTGAACAGGGGTGTAACATTTGCAATCCTCCAGTCCTCTGGCACCACTCCCCTATCGAAGGTGGATTGGAAGATTGTGGCCAGAGCCTCTGCAATTTCCACCCTCAGTAACCGACCTTGAGCGCTGCTAATCTTCTCAGTGCCTCTTTATCGATTTTTAATCTATCTAATTTCTTTACTCCCTCCTCTGTTACTGTGACACTGGCAGACCTCTCTTTAGTGAAGTATTCTTTCAGTACCTCAGCCACACCCTCTGCCTCCACAAGAAGATCTCCTTTTTGGTCGCTGTTCGACCCCACCTTTCCTTTGACTGCTTTTTTACTATTTATAAGTTTATAAATACTTTTGGGTTCCTTTTAAGTTACCTGTTAATCTATTCTCATACACTCTCTTTGCCCCTCTTACTTCCTTTCTCAGTTCTCCCCTGTCCTTTCTATATTCAGCCTGGGTCTCTACTGAATTAGGAATCCAACATTTATCATAAGCCTCCTTTTTCTGTTTCATTTTAATCTCTATATCTTTAGTCATCCAGGGAGCTCTAGCTTTGGATGCCCTTCCTTTCCCGCTCGTGGGATTGTGTCTAGTCTGTACCCGAGCTATCTCCTCCCATTGCTCATTTACTTTCTTCTTGAAAGTACAATATAAATTCAAGGTGTTGCAGTACTGAGGGAGTGCTGCATTGTCAGAGGTGCCGTTTTGGATGAGACGTTAAACCAAGGCCCAGTTGCCCTCTCAGGTGGATGTTAAAGATCCCATGGCACTATTCGAGGAAGAGCAAGGAATTCCTCCCATCTCCTGGTAAACATTCCTCCCCCAACCAACACCCCAGAAAGCAGATTTACTTGCAATTCATCTCACTTGCAGTTGGTGGGACCTCACTGAGCACCATGTTTGCCTAAACAACAAGTGACCAATTCGTTGGATGGGACATGCTCTGTCCTCGAGGACATGACAAGTCACCAAATAAATACAAGTTCTTTCATTCTTCAAACTTGAAGGGAGGATATGTCCTCACACATGTCAGCTGTGGCTCAGTGGTAGCATTTTTGCCTCTGACTCACAGGGTCATGGGTTCAAATCCACACTACAGAAACTTCAGCACATAACCTAGGCTGACACTTCAGTGTAGTACAGAGGGAGTGCTGCACTGTCGGAGGTCCTGTCTCTCCGACAAGGCATTATCCTGAGGCAGAGTCTGCCTCTCAGGTGGATGTAAAAGATCTCATGGCACTTTTCGAGGAAGAGCAGGGGAGTTCTCCCTGATGTCCTGGCTAATATTTATCGCTCAACCAACATCGCTGAAAACAGATTATCTGGTCATTTGCCTCTTTGCTCTTTGTAGGGCCTTGCAGTGCGCAAATTGGCTGCTGCGTTTTCTACATTACAACAGAGGCTTTACTTCAGTATTTGGAACTGAACTCTCCTCAGCTGGTTATTCAGCATTTAGTACAGAACTCCCCCCAGATAGTTATTCAGTATCGTAGAGAAATTTGGGACTTCCCAGAGATTCATGGAACTGGACAATAGTTCAGACAAAGAAAGACACCCTCACGCGATAGTTTCGTTAATCAAAGTGATTATTTAATGATTTAAAAAGGAATACATAAACATGGAGCAACTCAATCAAAATGTGCATTACTCTACCCGATTCCTACAAGCAGGCATAAAGCAAAAGCAAGTAGCACCTACAACCTTTATCAAACATCAAGGCAGCCATCTAGAAGTAGGTCGCTGCAGTAACCAGTGCGTCGTTGAGGGATGTGTCGAGTGATGTGTTGGGGTCCTTTGGCTTCTCATCAAGGTTTGCCTCTTTGTTGAAGTTCAGAAGTAAAGTATTTCTCAAAGTTCAGAAGCAAAGTCTTTCTGTCAAAGTTCAGAAGCAAAGTCTTCCTGTCGGGAGGAGCTCTGACCGCAGTACTTGTTCGACTGTTGCTTCCTGCAACTGTTGACCGTTAAAGCTTCTACGATGTCCTATCTGTATACAGTTTTGAGCTGACAGAGGGTGCTCCAAATTACGAGGAGGCCCAGTTTGGCCACTCACCCATCGTTGCATTAATGATGGATGGTTGTTTGGATCACTCAAGAACCATGTGAATCCACCATATCTTCTGCTCTGTGTGAACCCAGGTGCATTTAATGAGCTCTTTAGTTTTGAAAACCAGATTGTTGTTGAACATGACAAATGTCCTGAGAACTGATGTCGTTAGAACCTCCTCAAAGCTCCTCTACTGCTGTCGTCCCATCGGTTGTTTATCCTTTGCATTTACGGTGAGAACCGGAGACCGGTTCAAACTTTCTCAAAGCCCCTCGAAGCTTCTGGAAGGCGACAAAAGCTTCTGTCTTTCGTGCATATCAGTTGTTACTGAAAACCACGGTTGATTGATGTTTCTGTACTTTGCTGCTTTGGCCGTTTTAATCTAATGTCCAAATGTCCAGTTTGAACTGACTGCGCTTTGCTGTCTTTGCAGTTGTGAATTTATACTGTCCAATTGTCCAGAGGTAATGACAAGGGGCGAGTTAACCCTTGCTTTCACATGCACTGTCCTAAAGGGACTAGTTAACCCTTTACTTTGAGTCATCCAGTAGATCTTCTGTGCACATCACTGTCCAAATGTAATGTGAAGGGACGAGTTAACACTTGCTTTCAAATGTACTGTAAATGTACTGTCCAAATGAATATCCAAATCCTTAAAGGGACTAGTTAACCGTTTACATCGAAACGGCCAGCAGTTCAAAAGAGTAAAATGGAGTCTGACGCAATGTCCAAAATCCTTACAGTATTTAGTACTGAACTCCCCTCCGATAGTTATTCAGTATTAAGTACTCAGATAGTTATTTAGTATTTGTTGAGTAAAGCTGGGATTTTGAAGGGGAGTTTGATATTTGAAACAAAACAATTTAAAATGTAAACCAAGTGTCTGCCCAGGAGGAGCCAATGAAAATACACAAACAGCTGTTCATTTATTGCACTGTTCACAATGATTGCAGCTCCATCATGTAACTTTGATACACTGACAGTGAAACCCCCGACTCACTCTGAGACCAGCGAGTGAAAGCTGACTGACCTCCTGCAATGACCTCCCGTCACAGCCGATGATTTGGAAACAGCAGCCAGTTCCCCGAGCAAAGCACCCGTAATAATTGGTGTTTCGATCCCGTGAACCCGTCATACCCACAGTCACCTCTGCTCCTTGACCTCTCCCACTACTTACATCATAGGTAAAGCCTGTGGCCTATAAATTGGTCCGTTTTCCGGGCGCTAACCGGCCTACTCAACCCCCAATATGGCGGGCAGGAAGCACACACACACATTTCAGGCCTGAAGTGCCCAGCCTGCCATATTGGTGCAGGAGAAAAACAACAGGCGTCCAGGGCCCAGGCCTGAAACAGGTGTTAGGCCCTTTGCATATGGAAATAAGGAGTCTAATGCCTGGTTCAGGCTCTCACTGCAAGATTGGTTTGCCCTGTGGCAGCCTGCACTGGCATTCAGTGAATCCGGCTTTGGGACAGCCTGCTACCTACAAGGTAAGTTTTAGAAATTTACTTACCTGAATGTGGAGTCAGGAGGAGCAGGACTGTTCGCCCTGACCCCAATTTAACAATCGCACGCTCCCACTCCCAACCCTCCCTCCCCACCGATCTCTGTCACTCCCGAACCCCGGCCTCCTCTCCTGACCCCCGGCCTCCTCTCCCGACCCCCGACCTCCTCTCCCGACCCCCCGACCTCCTCTCCCGACCACCGACCCCCTCTCCCGACCCCCGACCTCCTCTCCCAACCACTGACCCCCTCTCCCGACCCCCGACCTCATTTACCTGAGGATCGCTGCGACACGAGCAACGGCCCGATCTTGGTCTCCTCATCGCTGACTGGCTGTTCGCATCTCGCAAGCTCCATTACAATGAGGCCGAGGCCCAATATTGGGGGAGCACCATTCAGGTGCAGGGAGGCCTCACCTCCTCCTCTCCCGTCCCCTCCTCCTCCTCTCCCGTTCCCACTTCCCCTCCCCACTCCCCCGCCCCATGCCCGAAATTGCGGTGCTGTAATTGTTACCCCTGTGTGTTTATACAGACTTGTATTGAGAATGATCGTATACGGATTTCATTGGAATGACAGTGTGATGCAGAGCCGAGCCGAATAGCTGATTAACAGGAATAATTTTGCACTCAGGACCCAGGATCACTGGGTGAATGATCGCTAAAACGAGTACAGGTTAAATTGCTGGATGAGATTCAGTGCGGGGGGCTGGGGGGGAGAGGAACAGCTTTATATTGCAGTTTGGACATTGGGTTTCTCAGCCTCCTGGGATGAATCATTCCTGCTCCTTCCTGTGGATAAAACAAGAACAATTAAAGTGAGCCGTGTTATCTGTAAAATAGGAGCACTTTTCAGCCCCTCCGTTTACAACCAGCAGCTGTTTAAATAGGATTCCCCGCGCATTTAAAACTAGATTTGATTGTCAGTCTCGGTGTTAAGGACATGGGTTGCAAACCTAAACATGCAAAGGCAAATCGAATTAATGGCAGATGCCATTAGATGCCCAGCTACAGCAAATTATGGCCCATTACCATGAATATAGTCTCCATGGATTCTGCATCTATGGGTAAGAAAATAAGAACATAAGGAGTTAGGAGATAAATTAAAAAGCAGGACTTCAAAGTGATCTCAGGATTACTACCAGTGCCACGTGCTAGTGAGTATAGGAACAGGAGAATAGACAGGATGAATGCGTGGCTGCAGGGATGGTGTAGGAGGGAGGGATTTAGATTCCTGGGACATTGGGACCGGTTCCGGGGAAGGTGGGACCTGTACAAGCGGGACGGGTTACACCCGAGCAGGACCGGGACCGATTTCCTCGTGGGGGTGTTTGCTAGTGCTGTTGGGGAAGGTTTAAACTAGAATGGCAGGGGGATGGGAACCTGAGCGGGGAGTCAGAAGGGAGTAAAGTTGAGAGCAGCAAGAGAGGGGAAGACCCAGGGGAAATTTACAATACAAATAGTACAAACAGTTGTTCATGAACAAGTGAAAGGGAAAAGCGTAGAGCAGCAGAAAGAAAGTGTACTTTAGGCACTACAGATAAAGTGAAAACTAGAAGGCGCAAGGCGATTAACCCAGCATCAAAGCTAAAGGTCAGGCTGGGGTGTGTGGCCCAACTAAGAGTTCTATATACAAATGCACAGAGTATAAGGAATAAATTAAATGAACTACAGGTTCAAATTCAAATTGGAGGGTATGACATGATAGCTATTACTGAGACATGGCTGCAGGATGGTCAGGATTGGGAACTAAATATACCAGGTTATAAGGTCCACAGGAGAGATGGGGAAAATGGAAGAGGGGGAGGAGTAGCCTTAGTGATTAGAGATGAAATCACTTCAATGATAAAGGAGGATATAACGAGAGGTAAGCAGCCAACAGAGACCTTATGGGTTGAATTGAGAAATAGGAAAGGATCTAAGACTATAGTGGGAGTTGTGTATAGGACCCCTGGCAGCAGCTCTGAAGTGATAGATTGTTTCAATGCAGAGATTAAACAAGCGTGTAAGAAAGGCATAGTGGTCTTAATGGGGGACTTTAACCTTCACGTAGATTGGGAAAAGCAGACTAGCAACTGTCAGAAAGGTAGTGAATTTCTTGAGTGTGTCCGGGATAGTTTTCTACAGTAGTATATCCTAGAGGCAACAAGGGGGCAAGCCATACTAGATTTAATAATGAGTAATGAACCAGATTTAGTTAACAGCTTAACTGTGCGTGAACATCTATCCAATAGTGATCATAACATGATCGAGTTCAATGTAGTGTTTGAAAGGGAAAAAAGTGAATCAGCTGCTAAGATTCTGGACTTGGGTAAGGCCAACTTCAATGGGATGAGACAGAGACTGTCCACAGTAAACTGGGCAAATCTGTTAATGGGTCAAACGACTGATGATCAGTGGGAAATGTTTAAAGAAACATTTAATATGATACAGAACCGGTTTATACCCCTGAGGGGCAAGAACTCGACTTGCCAAAAAAAACAACCATGGACAACTAAAGAGGTAAGGGACAGTATAAAACATAAGGAAAGGGCATACAAAAAGGCAAAAAATGGCACAGATCCTGGCGAATGGGAAAGATACAAAGATCAACAAAGGGTCACAAAACAGATAGTAAGAGCTGCAAAAAGAGAGTATGAAAAGAAACTTGCAAGGGATATCAAATCCAATACAAAGAACTTTTAGTTATATTAGGACAAAGAGGGTGGTCAGGAGCAGTGTTGGCCCCTTAAAAACTGAAAGTGGGGATATTGTCATTGACAATGGGGAAATCGCGGACATGTTGAATAATTACTTTGCATCAGTATTTACAGTAGAAAAAGAGGATAGCATGCCGGAAATCCCAAGAAAACTAATATTGAATCGGGGACAGGGACTCGATAAAGTTAATATAAGTAAAGCAACAGTAATGAAGAAAATAATAGCACTAAAGAGTGACAAATCCTCAGGGTTTTAAAGGAAGTAGGTGAGCACATTGCAGATGCCCTAAGTATAATCTTTCAAAGTTCTCTAGATTCAGGAACTGTCCCTCTAGATCGGAAAATTGCACATGTCACTGCGCTTTTTAAGAAAGGAGAGAGAGGGAAACCAGGGAATTATAGACCAGTTAGCCTAACATCTGTTGTGGGGAAATTACTGAAGTCTATAATTAAGGATAGGGTGATTGAACACCTCGAGAATTTTCAGTTAATCAGAGAGAGCGAGCATGGATTTGTGAAAGGTAGGTCGTGCCTGACAAACCTGATTGAATTTTTTGAAGAGGTGACTAAAGTAGTGGACAGGGGAATGTCAATGGATGTTATTTATATGGACTTCCAGAAGGCATTTGATAAGGTCCCACATAAGAGACTGTTAGCTAAGATAGAAGCCCATGGAATCGAGGGAAAAGTACGGACTTGGTTAGGAAATTGGCTGAGCGAAAGGCGACAGAGAGTAGGGATAATGGGTAGGTACTCACATTGGCAGGATGTGACTAGTGGAGTCCCGCAGGGATCTGTCTTGGGGCCTCAATTATTCACAATATTTATTAACGACTTAGATGAAGGCATAAAAAGTCTCATATCTAAGTTTGCCGATGACACAAAGATTGGTGGCATTGTAAGCAGTGTAGATGAAAACATAAAATTACAAAGCGATATTGATAGATTAGGTGAATGGGCAAAACTGTGGCAAATGGAATTCAATGTCGGCAAATGTGAGGTCATCAAAAAAGGATAGAACAGGGTACTTTCTAAATGGTAAAAAGTTAAAAACAGTGGATGTCCAAAGGGACTTAGGGGTTCAGGTACATAGATCATTGAAGTGTCATGAACAGGTGCAGAAAATAATCAAGAAGGCAAATGGAATGCTGGCCTTTATATCTAGAGGACTAGAGTACAAAGGGGCAGAAGTTAAGCTGCAGCTATACAAAACCTTGGTTAGACCGCACCTGGAGTACTGTGAGCAGTTCTGGGCACCGCACCTTCGGAAGGACATATTGGCCTTGGAGGGAGTGCAGCGTAGGTTTACTAGAATTATACCCGGACTTCGAGGGTTAAGTTATGAGGAGAGATTACACAAATTGGGGTTGTATTCTCTAGAGTTTAGAAGGTTAAGGGGTGATCTGATCGAAGTTTATAAGATATTAAGGGGAACAGATAGGGTGGATAGAGAGAAACTATTTCCGCTGGTTGGGGATTTTAGGAGTAGGGGGCACAGTCTAAAAATTAGAGCCAGACCTTTCAGGAGTGAGATTAGAAAACATTTCTACACACAAAGGGTGGTAGAAGTTTGGAACTCTCTTCCGCAATCGGCAATTGATACTAGCTCAATTGCTAAATTTAAATCTGAGATAGATAGCTTTTTGGCAACCAAAGGTATTAAGGGATATGGGCCAAAGGCAGGTATATGGAGTTAGATCACAGATCAGCCATGATCTTATCAAATGGCGGAGCAAGCTCGAGGGGCTGAATGGCATACTCCTGTTCCTATGTTCCTATATTCCTAAGAACTAGAGCAGCAGTAGGCCATACAACCCCTCGAACCTGCTCCGCCATTCAATAAGATCATGGCTGATCTTTAACCTCAACTCCACTTTCCCGCCCGATCCCCATTTCGCTTGATTCCTCCAGTGTCCAAAAATTTATCGATTTCAGAGTTGAATATATTCAATGATTGAGCATCCACAGCCCTTTGAGGGAGAGAATTCCAAAGATTCACAACCCTCTGAGTGAAAAAATTCCTCCTCATCTCAGTCCCAAATGGCCAACTCCTTATCCTGAGACTATGCACCCAGTTCGAGACTTTCCAGCCAGGGGAAACAGCCGCTCAGCTTCTACCCTGTCACGTCCCCTCAGAATTTTATATGTTTCAATGAGATCACCTCTCTTTCCTCTAAACTTCAGAGAGTATAGACCCTTTCCACTTAATCTCCATGGATTCAGTATCGAGGGGTAATCTCCATGGATTCAGTATCCAGGGGTAATCTCCATGGATTCAGTATCTATGGGTAATCTCTATGGATTCAGTATCTATGGGTAATCTCCATGGATTCAGTATCTACGGGTAATCTCTATGGATTCAGTATCTATGGGTAATCTCTATGGATTCAGTATCTACGGGTAATCTCTATGGATTCAGTATCTATGGGTAATCTCTATGGATTCAGTATCTACGGGTAATCGCCATGGATTCAGTATCTATGTGTAATCTCCATGGATTCAGTATCCATGGGTAATCTCTATGGATTCAGTGTCTATGGGTAATCTCCATGGATTCAGTATCTACGGGTAATCTCTATGGATTCAGTATCTACGGGTATTCGCCATGGATTCAGTATCTATGGGTAATCTGCATGGATTCAGTATCTATGGGTAATCTCTATGGATTCAGTATCCATGGGTAATCTCTATGGATTCAGTATCTACGGGTATTCGCCATGGATTCAGTATCTATGGGTAATCTCCATGGATTCAGCATCAATGGGTAATCTCCATGTGTTCAGTATCTATGGGTAATCTCCATGAATTCAGTATCTACGGGTAATCTCCATGCATTCAGTATCTATGGGTAATCTCCATGGATTCAGTATCTACGGGTAATCTCCATGGATTCAGTATCTATGGGTAATCTCCATGGATTCAGTATCTATGGGTAATCTCCAAGGATTCAGGATCCATGGATAATCTCCATGGGTTCAGTATCTATGGGTAATCTCCATCGATTCAGGATCTATGGGTAATCTCTATGGATTCAGTATCTGTGGGTAATCTCCATGGATTCAGTATCGATGAGTAATCTCGACGGATTCAGTATCTATGAGTAATCTCCATGGATTCAGTAACGATGTGTAATCTCCATGGATTCAGTATCGATGAGTAATCTCCATGGATTCAGTTTCTATGGGTAATCTCCATGGATTCAGTATCTACGGGTAATCTCCACGGATTCAGTATCTATGGGTAATCAGTATGGATTCAGTATCTATGAGTAATCTCCATGGATTCAGTATCTACGGGTAATGTCCATGGATTCAGTTTCTATGGGTAATCTCAATGGATTCAGTATCTACGGGTAATCTCCACGGATTCAGCATCCATGGGTAATCTGAATGGATTCAGTATCAATGGATAATCTCCATGGATTCAGTATCTATGAGTAATCTCCATAGATTCAGTATCTATGGGTGATCTCCATGGATTCAGTATCTACGGGTAATCTCCACGGATTCAGTATCTACGGGTAATCTCCACGGATTCAGTATCTATGAGTAATCTCCATAGATTCAGTATCTATGGGTGATCTCCATGGATTCAGTAGCTATGAGTAATCTCCATGGATTCAGTATCTATGGGTAATCTCCATGGATTCAGTATCTATGAGTAATCTCAATGCATTTAGCATCTACGGGTAATCTCCATGGATTCAGTTTCTACGGGTAATCTCCACGGATTCAGTATCTATGGGTAATCTGTATGGATTCAGTATCCATGAATAATCTCCATGGATTCAGTATCGATGGGTAATCTCCATGGATTCAGTATCTATGGGTAATCTCTATGGATTCAGTATCCATGGGTAATCTCTATGGATTCAGTATCTACGGGTATTCGCCATGGATTCAGTATCTATGGGTAATCTCCATGGATTCAGCATCAATGGGTAATCTCCATGTGTTCAGTATCTATGGGTAATCTCCATGAATTCAGTATCTACGGGTAATCTCCATGCATTCAGTATCTATGGGTAATCTCCATGGATTCAGTATCTACGGGTAATCTCCATGGATTCAGTATCTATGGGTAATCTCCATGGATTCAGTATCTATGGGTAATCTCCAAGGATTCAGGATCCATGGATAATCTCCATGGGTTCAGTATCTATGGGTAATCTCCATCGATTCAGGATCTATGGGTAATCTCTATGGATTCAGTATCTGTGGGTAATCTCCATGGATTCAGTATCGATGAGTAATCTCGACGGATTCAGTATCTATGAGTAATCTCCATGGATTCAGTAACGATGTGTAATCTCCATGGATTCAGTATCGATGAGTAATCTCCATGGATTCAGTTTCTATGGGTAATCTCCATGGATTCAGTATCTACGGGTAATCTCCACGGATTCAGTATCTATGGGTAATCAGTATGGATTCAGTATCTATGAGTAATCTCCATGGATTCAGTATCTACGGGTAATGTCCATGGATTCAGTTTCTATGGGTAATCTCAATGGATTCAGTATCTACGGGTAATCTCCACGGATTCAGCATCCATGGGTAATCTGAATGGATTCAGTATCAATGGATAATCTCCATGGATTCAGTATCTATGAGTAATCTCCATAGATTCAGTATCTATGGGTGATCTCCATGGATTCAGTAGCTATGAGTAATCTCCATGGATTCAGTATCTATGGGTAATCTCCATGGATTCAGTATCTATGAGTAATCTCAATGCATTTAGCATCTACGGGTAATCTCCATGGATTCAGTTTCTACGGGTAATCTCCACGGATTCAGTATCTATGGGTAATCTGTATGGATTCAGTATCCATGAATAATCTCCATGGATTCAGTATCGATGGGTAATCTCCATGGATTCAGTATCTACGGGTAATCTCCATGGATTCAGTATCCACGGGTAATCTCCATGGATTCAGTATCTATGGGTAGTCTCCATGGATTCAGTGTCTATGGGTAATCTCTATGGTTTCAGTATCTATGAGTAATCCCATGGATTCAGCATCTATGGGTAATCGCACTGGTTTCAGTATCTATGGGTAATCTCCATGGATTCAGTATCGATGAGTAATCTCGATGGATTCAGTATCTATGAGTAATCACCATGGATTCAGTAACTATGGGTAATCTCCATGGATTCAGTATCGATGAGTAATCTCCATGGATTCAGTTTCTATGGGTAATCTGACTGGTTTCTGTATCTGTGGGTAATCTCCATGGATTCAGTATCTATGGGTAATCTCCATGGATTCAGTATCCATGGGTAATCTCAATGGATTCAGTATCTATGGGTAATCTCTATGGATTCAGTATCTATGGGTAATCTCCATGGATTCAGTATCTATGGGTAATCTCTATGGATTCAGTATCTATGGGTAATCTCAATCGATTCAGTATCTATGGGTAATCTCTATGGATTCAGTATCTATGGGTAATCTCCATGGTTTCCGTATCTATGGGTAATCGCCATGGATTCAGTTTCGATGGGAAAACTCCATGGATTCAGTATCTATGGGTAATCTCCATGGATTCAGTATCTACGGGTAATCTTCATGGATTCAGTATCTATGGGTAATCTCAATGGACTCAGTATCTATGGGTAATCTCCATGGATTCAGTATCTATGGATAATCTCCATGGGTTCAGTATCTATGGGTAATCTCCATGGATTCAGTATCTATGGGTAATCTCTATGGATTCAGTATCTACGGGTAATCTCCATGGATTCAGTATCTATGGGTAATCTCCATGGATTCAGTATCAATGGGTAATCTCCATGGATTCAGTATCTACGGGTAATCTCCATGGATTCAGTATCTATGGGTAATCTCCATCGATTCAGTATCTACGGGTAATCTCCATGGATTCAGTATCTATGGGTAATCTCCATGGATTCAGTATCTACGGGTAATCTCCATGGATTCAGTATCTCTGGGTAATCTCCATCGATTCAGTATCTATGGGTAATCTCTATGGATTCAGTATCTGTGGGTAATCTCCATGGATTCACTATCTGTGGGTAATCTCCATGGATTCAGTATCCATGGGTAATCTCCATGGATTCAGTATCTATGGATAATCTGCATGGATTCAGTATCTATGGGTAATCTCCATGGATTCAGTATCTATGGGTAATCTCCATGGATTCAGTATCTATGAGTAATCTCCATGGATTCATTATCTATGGGTAATCTCCATGGATACATTATCTATGAGTAATCTCAATGGATTTAGCATTGACGGGTAATCTCCATGGATTCAGTTTCTACGGGTAATCTCCACGAATTCAGTATCTATGGGTAATCTGTATGGATTCAGTATCCATGAATAATCTCCATGGATTCAGTTTCTATGGGTAATCTCCATGGATTCAGTATCCATGGGTAATCTCCATGGATTCAGTATCTATGGGTAATCTCCATGGATTCAGTATCTATGGGTAATCTCTATGGTTTCAGTATCTATGGGTGATCTCTATGGATTCAGTATCGATGAGTAATCTCGATGGATTCAGTATCTATGAGTAATCTCCATGGATTCAGTAACTATGTGTAATCTCCATGGATTCAGTATCGATGAGTAATCTCCGTGGATTCAGTTTCTATGGGTAATCTCCATGGATTCAGTATCTACGGGTAATCTCCACGGATTCAGTATCTATGGGTAATCAGTATGGATTCAGTATCCATGAGTAATCTCCATGGATTCAGTATCTACGGGTAATCTCCATGGATTCAGTTTCAATGGGTAATCTCCATGGATTCAGTATCTACGGGTAATCTCCACGGATTCAGTATCCATGGGTAATCTGAATGGATTCAGTATCTATGGGTAATCTCCATGGATTCAGTATCCATGGGTAATCTCCATGGATTCAGTATCTACGGGTAATCTCCATGGATTCAGTATCTATGGATAATCTCCATGGATTCAGTATCTATGAGTAATCTCCGTGGATTCAGTATCTATGGGTAATCTCCATGGATTCAGTAGCTATGAGTAATCTCCATGGATTCAGTATCTATGGGTAATCTCCATGGATTCAGTATCTATGAGTAATCTCAATGGATTTAGCATCTACGGGTAATCTCCATGGATTCAGTTTCTACGGGTAATCTCCACGGATTCAGTATCCATGAATAATCTCCATGGATTCAGTATCTATGGGTAATCTCTATGGATTCAGTATCTATGGGTAAACTCTATGGTTTCAGTATCTATGAGTAATCCCATGGATTCAGCATCTATGGGTAATCTCACTGGTTTCAGTATCTATGGGTAATCTCTATGGATTCAGTATCGATGAGTAATCTCCATGGATTCAGTATCTATGAGTAATCTCCATTGATTCAGCAACTATGGGTAATCTCCATGGATTCAGTATCGATGAGTAATCTCCATGGATTCAGTTTCTATGGGTAATCTCCATGGATTCAGTATCTATGGGTAAACTCTATGGTTTCAGTATCTATGAGTAATCCCATGGATTCAGCATCTATGGGTAATCTCACTGGTTTCAGTATCTATGGGTAATCTCTATGGATTCAGTATCGATGAGTAATCTCCATGGATTCAGTATCTCTGAGTAATCTCCATTGATTCAGCAACTATGGGTAATCTCCATGGATTCAGTATCGATGAGTAATCTCCATGGATTCTGTATCTACGGGTAATCTCCACAGATTCAGTATTTATGGCTAATCAGTATGGATTCAGTATCCATGAGTGATCTCCATGGATTCAGTATCTACGGGTAATCTCCACGGATTCAGTATCTATGGGTAATCTGACTGGTTTCAGTATTTATGGATAATCTCTATGGATTCAGTATCGATGAGTAATCTCCATGGATTCAGTATCTATGAGTAATCTCCATTGATTCAGCAACTATGGGTAATCTCCATGGATTCAGTATCTATGGGTAATCTCCATGGATTCAGTATCTATGGGTAATCTCCATGGATTCAGTATCTATGGGTCAGCTCAATGGATTCAGTATCTATGGGTAATCTCCATGGATTCAGTATCTATGGGTAATCTCCATGGATTCAGTATCTATGGGAAAACTCCATGGATTCAGTATCTATGGGTAATCTCGATGGATTCAGTATCTATGGGTAATCTCCATGGATTCAGTTTCTATGGGTAATCTCCATGGATTCAGTATCTATGGGTAATCTCCATGGATTCAGTATCTATGGGTAATCTCCATGGATTCAGCATCTATGGGTAATCTCCATGGATTCAGTATCTATGGGTTATTTCCATGGATTCAGTATCTATGGGTAATCTCCATGGATTCAGTATCCATGGGTAATCTCCATGGATTCAGTATCTATGGGTTATTTCCATGGATTCAGTATCTATGGGTAATCTCCATGGATTCAGCATCTATGGGTAATCTCCATGGATTCAGTATCTATTAGTTATTTCCATGGATTCAGTATCTATGGGTAATCTCCATGGATTCAGTATCCATGGGTAATCTCCATGGATTCAGTATCTATGGGTTATTTCCATGGATTCAGTATCTATGGGTAATCTCCATGGACTCAGTATATATGAGTAATCTCCATGGACTCAGTATCTATGGGTAATCTCCATGGATTCAGTCTCTCTGGGTAATCTCCATGGATTCAGTATCTATGGGTAATCTCCATGGACTCAGTATATATGAGTAATCTCCATGGACTCAGTATCTATGGGTAATCTCCATGGATTCAGTATCTATGGGTAATCTCCATGGACTCAGTATCTCTGGGTAATCTCCATGGATTCAGTATCGATGGGTAATCTCCATGGATTCAGTATCTATGGGTAATCTCCATGGATTCAGTATCTATGGGTAATCTCCATGGACTCAGTATCTCTGGGTAATCTCCATGGATTCAGTATCGATGGGTAATCTCCATGGATTCAGTATCTATGGGTAATCTCCATGGACTCAGTATCTATGGGTAATCTCCATGTGTTCAGTATCTATGGGTAATCTCCATGGATTCAATATCTATGGGTAATCTCCATGGATTCAGTATCTATGGGTAATCTCCATGGATTCAGTATCTACGGGTAATCTCCATGGATTCAGTATCTACGGGTAATCTCCATGGATTCAGTATCTATGGGTAATCTCCATGGATTCAGTATCTACGGGTAATCTCCATGGATGCAGTATCGATGGGTAATCTCCATGGATTCAGTATCTCTGGGTACAGATTCTACTCTTTTATTGACCAATAAAGAAACATTGGGTTGCCCTAGTGTCATCAAGCCAAATAAATTAACTAAAGTTAGAGGGGCACAACTACTAAAACTCAAATCATTTCTTAAAAAAGGAGGAAATTTAATAAATTAAATAATAATATTGTTGCTCATGTCAACTGCACCCTCCAGTGCCTGCGGTGCCCACTGGTTGTGGACGGCCTCACATGTACCAGTGAACACTGCGAGCTCCTTCTCCAGTGCATAGACAAGGCTGCGGAAGGGAGGTAGGCTGCCAGAGCGATCACCCCCATGAGCCGTGTCCAACCTGGACCTGTGGATGGCCACCTTGGCCAGGCCCAGGAACAGACACACGAGGAGCTCCTCAGACTTGCCCGTCCTCCTCCGCACCGGGTGGCCAAAGATCAGGAGCGTGGAACTGAAGTGCAGCCAGAAAGTACAGAGCAGCCCCTTCAAATAGTGGAAGAGGGGCTGCAATCTCTCGCAGTCTATGAACACGTGGTACATGGACTCACCCAGGCTGCAACAGTGGATACACTATCTATGGGTGGTCTCCATGGATACACTATGTATGGGTAGTCTCCATGGATACACTATCTATGGGTACAGTTTCCATGGATACACTATCTATGGGTACAGTTTCCATGGATACACTACCTTTGGGTACAGTTTCCATGGTTACACTATCTATGGGTATGTTGGACAAGTTGGAGAGTTAAGGATTAATAATCGAACTAACTTGTATGACTATACTTGGTGATGGAAGCAGCAGTCTTCTTTACAGAATGCACTCAACTAAGACTGTTTATGTAAATAAATCGTTCATGAAAGAATCCAAGAACAGATCAATCAAGAAGTCTTTTTTGTGAAATATGCCTTTGAAATAGGCAAACTGAGGTGAATAAGAAGTGTAGATCTTTACAGTTAGTTGAGAGATCTCAAAAGAGAGAGTGACCTGTAACTACTCCTGAATATGGTATAGATTGATCACCCGCACTGTGTATCAATAAAGCCTGTTCCATATATTTCACTATATAGTGTCTCGTACTTACTCGAAGCATGTTGTGGTGAACCTAAGAAGGAAGGAGGTCAACGGGGTAATCTCCATGGATACACTATCTATGGGTAATCTCCATGGGTTTAGTATCTATGGGTAATCTCCATGGATTCAGTATCTATGGGTAATCTCCATGGATACAGTACCTATGGGTAGTCTCCATGGATTCTGTATCTATGAGTAGTCTCCATGGATTCTGTATCTATGGGTAATCTCCATGGATACAGTATCTGTGGGTAATCTCCATGGATACACTCTATGTCTCTGTCGGAGGCATCATTCTCATGCAATGTAAATTCTAGTCTCGAGAGTGATTATAAGGCCCTCTAGTGACATATTTTGGTCATTAAAGGGAATGGCAAAACTTTTACAACATCGATAACCATTATTTTCAATATCTCAACAGCAGCCAATACCCAGTGTTCAATTCTTTTCCTAGTATCGAGGTGAATGGTGGTGTTAACCATTAGGCATTGGGAAAAGACTGAGATTGGAAAGTGAACAGGAATCTGATTGTCAATAACCCATCACTGACATGAAATTCAACTAAATCAGATTTGAATCCTAATATCCCCTGACAGGTTAACCTTTGCAGATTAAAATAGACCACAGTGAATAGAGTTGGTCTGGGAGATTAATCAGGTGCCCAATAGCTCAGTAAGCTCATGCCGTGAGGAGCTGAATTGTCCAGACCAGGAAGGGGCCAGTTTCAATCCCCGGTCTGGGCTGAGTTGGCCGATCCCAGTTGGGGCTGTGGTTGGGGAGCTCCAATTGGTCTAAGTGCTACTGGGATAGGGAGAGGGAACATTGCCCAGGGTTCCTGCTCCTGCTGGTATCCAGCGATCCCTGCTGGACGTGTACTGTGTGGTCATTGGCTCGACTGGGATGGCTCAAGTGTTTGAATCACCCGCCAACACACACTGACCAAGGCTCACCCATGAATCGGGCTTCAGGCTTTTCAAGGCAAGAGTCTCCCAGCAATATTACATACCTGGTTTTGTCCCTGAGTAAAATGATCCACATCACTAAAAGGGCGAGGAGTTTCAATCCAAGTGAAATGGACAACATCGCAATGGGGAAAAGCTCTGTAACTGAACAGAGAATGAGAGAGATCAAATCGGAGACAAGCAAAGGTGAGAGACTAACAGTGAGAGGCACTGGGCTAGAAATTGGGCCGTGTAGCGGCTGGCAGCGGGTAAAGTAGGGAAGAATATGCATGGGTACGGTAGCATAGTCCTTATGTTACTGGACTAGTAATCCTGAGTATAGTGCATGGAGCAGTGGATGTGGCTAGTGGTGCAGTTGGTAGGAGATGCCACTTGACATTTGACCTCACTCACCTTGACCACTCGTGCCAAAGCATTGAACTTCTTCCTGCACTGCGTTCATGTTCATGATGCTATGCTCCTGGGCAATGACTGCCTCTCCTACTGCCTCCTACTGCCTTTTGAGCATATGTCTGGAGGGCCTCTTGCCTACCTCCACCTTGGATATAGGATGTCCCCTCCTTCTGTCCACCTCTTGCACCAAGCGCATCACTAGTGCATCAGCAGAGAACCTTGGTGCACGCACTCTCGCAGGCCTGGTACCAACTCAGATTGGCAGATTGGTGAGGTCTGGTGTGCAGATTGGAGGATGTGGGATTTAGTAGTGCACAACCTTTATTCAATGTTTTAACATAACTCAGTAGTGTGTAAATGTAGGGACAGGAGCTGCATCTGTGTTTTACGGGTGTGATGTCTGATCTCCGTTCAGACTCCGTGCAGACAGCAGACTTATTTTTAGCAAATAACAGGTACCGGCAACCTTTAAGAGATTTTGGCAGGCTGTCAGATCGCAATACCCGCCCCGGTTTCGGGCCCGACACAATTTAACCCTCACTTAATCAAAACCTGTAGGACTGTAGGCAAGTGTGACACTCGACTGTAGGGCAGAAATATGGTGATTGACGTGATGGAGCTGAGCTAGACAAGGTATATGGGCTGTGAATGAAGAACGACAAACGGATAGTAACAATAATATAGTATCTCACAGTGACAGGTTAATACTGTAGTATAGTGAGAGGTTAATACTGTAGTACTTACAGTGACAGGGTTAATACTGTAGTACTTACAGTGACAGGGTTAATTCTGTAGTACTTACAGTGACAGGGTTAATACTGTAGTACTTACAGTGACGGGGGTATATACTATAGTACTTACAGTGATGGGGGTATATACTATAGTACTTACAGTGATGGGGTATATACTATCGTACTTACAGTGACAGGGTTAATACTGTAGTACTTACAGTGACAGGGTTAATTCTGTAGTACTTACAGTGACAGGGTTAATACTGTAGTACTTACAGTGACGGGGGTATATACTATAGTACTTACAGTGATGGGGGTATATACTATAGTACTTACAGTGATGGGGTATATACTATCGTACTTACAGTGACGGGGGTATATACTATAGTACTTACAGTGACGGGGGTATATACTATAGTACTTACCGTGATGGGGTCTCTACTATAGTACTTACAGTGATGGGGTATACACTATAGTACTTACAGTGACGGGGTATATACTATAGTACTTACAGTGATGGGGCATATACTATAGTACATACAGTGACAGAGGTAAATACTCCAGTACTTACAGTGATGGGGCATATACTATAGTACTTACAGTGACGGGGGTAAATACTATAGTACTTACCGTGATGGGGCATATACTATAGTACTTACAGTGACAGGGGTAAATACTATAGTACTTACAGTGATGGGGCATATACTATAGTACTTACAGTGATGGGGCATATACCATAGTACTTACAGTGACAGGGGTAAATACTATAGTATTTACAGTGATGGGGCATATACTATAGTACTTACAGTGATGGGGGTATATAATATAGCACTTACAGTGATGGGGGTATATACTATAGTACTTACAGTGACGGGGTAAATACTATAGTACTTACAGTGATGGGGCATATACTATAGTACTTACAGTGATGGGGGTATATATTATAGTACTTACCGTGATGGGGTCTCTACTATAGTACTTACAGTGATGGGGTATATACTATAGTACTTACAGTGATGGGGTATATACTATAGTACTTACAGTGAAAGGGGTATATACTCTAGTACTTACAGTGAAAGGGGTATATACTCTAGTACTTACAGTGACAGGGTATATAATATAGTACTTACAGTGACGGGTAAATACTATAGTACTTACAGTGACCGTGGTAATTACAATAGTACTCACAGTGATGGGTAAATACTATAGTACTCACAGTGTCAGGGGCAAATACTATAGTAGTTACAGTGACAGGGGTAAATACTATAGTACTTACAGTGACAGGGCAAATACTGTAGTACTTACAGTGACAGGAGTAAATACTATAGTACTTACAGTGACAGGTAAATACTATAGTACTGACAGTGATGGGGTAAATACTATAGTACTTACGGTGACAGGAGTAAATACTATAGTACTTACAGTGATGGGTAAATACTATAGTACTTACAGTGACAGGAGTAAATACTATAGTACTTACCGTGACAGGAGTAAATACTATAGTACTTACAGTGATGGGTAAATACTATAGTACTTACGGTGACAGGAGTAAATACTATAGTACTTACAGTGATGGGTAAATACTATAGTACTTACAGTGACAGGAGTAAATACTATAGTACTGACAGTGACAGGAGTAAATACTATAGTACTTACAGTGATGGGTAAATACTATAGTAGTTACAGTGACAGGAGTAAATACTATGGTAATTACTGTGACAGGGTAAATACTATAGAACTTACAGTGACAGGAGTAAATACTATAGTAGTTACAGTGACAGGAGTAAATACTATAGTACTTACAGTGACAGGAGTAAATACTATAGTAGTTACAGTGACAGGACTAAATACTATTGTACTTACTGTGACGGGGCAAATACTATAGTACTTACAGTGACAGGTAAATACTATAGTACTCACAGTGTCAGGGGAAAATACTATAGTAGTTACAGTGACAGGGGTAAATACTATAGTACTTACAGTGACAGGGCAAATACTGTAGTACTTACAGTGACAGGAGTAAATACTATAGTACTTAAAGTGACAGGTAAATACTATAGTACTTACAGTGATGGGGTATATACTATAGTACTTACAGTGACAGGGTATATACTATAGTACTTACAGTGAAAGGGGTATATACTCTAGTACTTACAGTGACAGGGTATATAATATAGTACTTACAGTGACGGGGGTAAATACTATAGTACTTGAAGTGACAGGTAAATACTATAGTACTTACAATGGTAGGTGTAAATATTATAGTACTCACAGTGAAAGGGGTATATACTATAGTACTCACGGTAGCAGGGGTAAATACTATAGTAATTACAGTGGTCAGGGTAAATACTATATTACTTACAGTGATGGGTATATAATATAATAGTTACAGTGATGTGGTATATACTATAGTACTTACAGTGGTAGGTGTAAATATTATAGTACTCACAGTGAAAGGGGTAAATACTATAGTACTCACGGTAACATGGGTAAATACTATAGTACTTACAGTGACAGGTAAGTACTATAGTACTTACAGTGATGGGTAAATACTATAGTACTTACAGTGATGGTTAAATACTATAGTACTTACAGTGACCGGGGTAATTACAATAGTACTCACAGTGATGGGTCAATACTATAGTACTCACAGTGTCAGGGGCAAATACTATAGTAGTTACAGTGACAGGGGTAAATACTATAGTACTTCCAGTGACAGGGCAAATACTGTAGTACTTACAGTGACAGGAGTAAATACTATAGTACTGACAGTGACGGGGTAAATACTATAGTACTTACGGTGACAGGAGTAAATACTATAGTACTTACAGTGATGGGTAAATACTATAGTACTTACAGTGACAGGGCAAATACTGTAGTACTTACAGTGACATGAGTAAATACTATAGTACTTACAGTGACCGGGGTAATTACAATAGTACTCACAGTGATGGGTAAATACTATAGTACTCACAGTGTCAGGGGCAAATACTATAGTAGTTACAGTGACAGGGGTAAATACTATAGTACTTCCAGTGACAGGGCAAATACTGTAGTACTTACAGTGACAGGAGTAAATACTATAGTACTGACAGTGACGGGGTAAATACTATAGTACTTACGGTGACAGGAGTAAATACTATAGTACTTACAGTGATGGGTAAATACTATAGTACTTACAGTGACAGGGCAAATACTGTAGTACTTACAGTGACATGAGTAAATACTATAGTACTTACTGTGACGGGGTAAATACTATAGTACTTACAGTGACAGGAGTAAATACTATAGTACTTACCGTGATGGGTAAATACTATAGTACTTACAGTGACAGGGGTAAATACTATCGTACTTACAGTGACAGGAGTAAATACTATAATACTTACAGTGATGGGTAAATACTTTAGTACTTACAGTGACAGGTAAATACTATAGTACTTACAGTGACAGGAGTAAATACTCTAGTAGTTACAGTGACAGGACTAAATACTATTGTACTTACTGTGACGGGGCAAGTACTATAGTACTGACAGTGACAGGAGTAAATACTATAGTACTTACAGTGATGGGTAAATACTATAGTAGTTGCAGTGACAGGACTAAATACTATTGTACTTACTGTGACGGGGCAAATACTATAGTACTTACAGTGACAGGTAAATACTATAGTACTCACAGTGTCAGGGGAAAATACTATAGTAGTTACAGTGACAGGGGTAAATACTATAGTACTTACAGTGACAGGGTATATAATATAGTACTTACAGTGACGGGGGTAAATACTATAGTACTTGCAGTGACAGGTAAATACTATAGTACTTACAATGGTAGGTGTAAATATTATAGTACTCACAGTGAAAGGGGTATATACTATAGTACTCACGGTAACAGGGGTAAATACTATCGTAATTACAGTGGTCAGGGTAAATACTATATTACTTACAGTGATGGGTATATAATATAGTAGTTACAGTGATGTGGTATATACTATAGTACTTACAGTGGTAGGTGTAAATATTATAGTACTCACAGTGAAAGGGGTAAATACTATAGTACTCACGATAACATGGGTAAAAACTATAGTACTTACAGTGATGGGTAAATACTATAGTACTTACAGTGACCGGGGTAATTACAATAGTACTCTCAGTGATGGGTAAATACTATAGTACTCACAGTGTCAGGGGCAAATACTATAGTAGTTACAGTGACAGGGGTAAATACTATAGTACTTACAGTGACAGGGCAAATACTGTAGTACTTACAGTGACAGGAGTAAATACTATAGTAATTACAGTGACAGTTAAATACTATAGTACTGACAGTGACGGGGTAAATACTATAGTACTTACGGTACAGGAGTAAATACTATAGTACTTACAGTGATGGGTAAATACTATAGTACTTACAGTGACAGGAGTAAAGACTATCGTAGTTACAGTGACAGGAGTAAATACTATAGTACTTACTGTGACAGGGTAAATACTATAGCACTTACAGTGACAGGAATAAATACTGTAGTAGTTACAGTGACAGGAGTAAATACTATAGTACTTACTGTGACGGGGTAAATACTATAGTACTTAAAGTGACACGAGTAAATACTATAGTACTTACCGTGATGGGTAAATACTATAGTACTTACAGTGACAGGGGTAAATACTATAGTACTTACAGTGACAGGACTAAATACTATTGTACTTACTGTGACGGGGCAAATACTATAGTACTTACAGTGACAGGAGTAAATATTATAGTAGTTACAGTGACAGGACTAAATACTATTGTACTTACTGTGACGGGGTAAGTACTATAGTACTTACAGTGACAGGAGTAAATACTATAGTAGTTACAGTGACAGGAGTAAATACCGTAGTACTTACAGTGCCAGGAGTAAATACTATAGTACTTACAGTGACAGGAGTAAATACTATAGTACTTACAGTGACAGGAGTAAATACTATAGTTCTTACAGTGACAGGAGTAAATACTATAGTACTTACAGTGACAGGGGTAAATACTATAGTACTTACAGTGACGGGGTATATAGTACTTACAGCGACAGGAGTAAATACTATAGTACTCAGTGTCAGGGGTAAATACTATAGTAGTTACAGTGACAGGAGTAAATACTATAGTACTCACAGTGTCAGGGGTAAATACTATAGTACTTACAGTGACAGGAGTAAATATTATAGTACTCACAGTGTCATGGGTAAATACTACAGTACTTACAGTGACAGGAGTAAATACTATAGTATTCAGTGTCGGGGTAAATACTATAGTACTTACAGTGACAGGAGTAAATACTATAGTACTTACAGTGACAGGAGTAAATATTATAGTACTTACAATGGTAGGTGTAAATATTATAGTACTCACAGTGAAAGGGGTATATACTATAGTACTCATGGTAACAGGGGTAAATACCTTGTTTTTTTTTTATTCGTTCATGGGATGTGGGCGCCGCTGGCAAGGCCAGCATTTATTGCCCATCCCTAATTGCCCTCGAGAAGGTGGTGGTGAGCCGCCTTCTTGAACCGCTGCAGTCCGTGTGGTGACGGTTCTCCCACAGTGCTGTTAGGAAGGGAGTTCCAGGATTTTGACCCAGCGACGATGAAGGAACAGCGATATATTTCCAAGTTGGGATGGTGTGTGACTTGGAGGGGAATGTGCAGGTGGTGTTTGGATTCTCTGCTTCAAATGTTGATCTACTCTTCCATTAAAAGATACAATAGTCTCTGCCTCAACCATTCCCTCTGACAGAGCATTCCATGCTCCAATAACCCTCTGTGTGAAGAAATTTCTCCCAACTCTCTCCTCACTCTGTTAGTGATCGTTTCAAACTGCTGACCCCTCGTCACTGGCTCCCCAACCGGAGGGAATGGATCTTTCCCTATCCATCCTATCAAAACCCTTCACTACTTCAAAAACCTCTATCAAATCTCCTCTTAACCTTTTCTGCTCCAGTGGAAACAGTCGCAGTATCTCAAGTCTGCCCAATAGACAAGCTCCCAATCAGTGTCATTCCCGATGCCAAGGGAGGAAAGAACAAAAGGGAAGGACTCTGATAGGGTGGAGGGCAGGAGTGATTAAATTACAAAAGGGATGATGATGGTGCAAGGCAAGGAGGGTGGGAATGGGAGAAGTAAAGAAACAAAAGATTGGTCAGGAGTAGCTGTGAATGGCAGCAGCAGAACCATTACCAGCACCTACTGTCCGAAAAAATGGGAGCAGTGGTTATGATCTGAAGTTATTGAAATCAATGTTAAGTCCAGAAGGTTGTAAAGTCCCTAATTGAAAGATGAGGTGCTGTTTCTTGAGCTTCTGTTGAGCTTCATTGGAACAGTGTAAGAGGCCGAGGACAGAGGGGTCAGAGTGGGAATGGGACGGGGGATTAAAATGGCAAACGACCGGCAGGTCAGGGTCTCACTTGCAGACAGAGCGGAGGTGTTCAGCAAAGCGATCACCCAATCTGTGTTTGGTCTCCCCAGTGTAGAGGAGACCGCATAGTGAGCAGTGAATACAGTATAGTAAATTGAAAGAAGTGCAAGTAAATCACTGTTTCACCTGGAAGGAGTGTTTGGGGCCGTGGATGGTGGGAAGGGAGGAGGTGAAAGGGCAGGTGTTGCATCTCCTGCGCTCGCACGGGAAGGTGCCGTGGGGAGGAGAGCGGGTGTTGGGGGTGATGGAAGAGTGGACCAGGGTGTCACGGAGGGAGCGGTCCCTTCGGGATACTGAAAGGGGAGAGGAGGGGAAGATGGGATCGCGCTGGAGGTGGCGGAAATGGCGGAGGATGATACGTTGAATGTGGAGGCTGGTGGGGTGGAAGGTGAGGACAAGGGGGACCCTATCATGGTTCTGGGAGGGGAGGGAAGGGGTGAGGGCAGAAGTGAGGGAAATAGGATGGACACGGTCGAGGCCCCTGTCAACTACAGTGGAGGGAAATCCTCGGTTGAGGATAAAGGAAGACCTAGCAGAAGCACTGGTGTGGAAGGTGACATTGTCAGAACAGATGCGACGGAGACGGAGAAACTAGGAGAAGGGAATAGAATCCTCACAGGAAGCAGGGTGGGAGGAAGTGTAATCAAGGTAGCTGTGGGAGTCGGTGGGCTTATAATAAATATTGGTTGACAGCCTATCACCAGAAATGGAGATAGAGAAGTCGAGGAAGGGAAGGGAAGAGTCGGAGATGGACCAGGTGAAGACAACGGAAGGGTGGAAATTGGAAGCAAAGTTGATTTTTTACATCAACGTCAGAGAGCAAATGGGGCCTCGGTTTAACGCCTCATCCGAAAGACAGGACCGCCGACAGTGCAGCACTCCCTTAGTACTGCCCCACGGACAGTGCAGCACTCCCTCAGTACAGCCCCTCCGACATTGCAGCACTCCCTCAGCTCTGCCCCACCGACAGTGCAGCACTCCCTCAGTACCGCCCCTCCGACAGTGCAGCACTCCCTCAGTACCACCCCTCCGACAGTGCAGCACTCCCTCAGTACCACCCCTCCGACAGTGCAGCACTCCCTCAGTACCGCCCCTCCGACAGTGCAGCACTCCCTCAGTACCACCCCTCCGACAGTGCAGCACTCCCTCAGTATCTCCCCTCCGACAGTACAGCACTCCCTCAGTATCTCCCCTCCGACAGTACAGCATTCCCTCAGTATCTCCCCTCCGACAGTGCAGCACTCCCTCAGTATCTCCCCTCCGACAGTACAGCACTCCCTCAGTATCTCCCCTCCGACAGTACAGCGCTCCCTCAGTACTGCCCCTCCGACAGTACAGCACTCCCTCAGTATCTCCCCTCCGACAGTGCAGCACTCCCTCAGTATCTCCCCTCCGACAGTGCAGCACTCCCTCAGTATCTCCCCTCCGACAGTACAGCACTCCCTCTGTACTGGCACTGGAGCAACAGCCTGGATTTTGTGCTCAAATCTCTGGAATGGGGACTTGAACCTTTGATCTTCTGACTCAGAGCGACAGTGCTCCCCACTGAGCCATGGCTGACGAGTGTTTTCTGTTACACCGTCCCCCTCACTGTACAACCTCTCAACACTGGAGAATGTGGGAATGTTTTCTTACTTTGAAAGACCTGCAGCCGTGTCTCATTCTGGACCAGATAGTCATTAGGTTTATTTTTGTTCCATCCCTTGTGCTCCACCAGACACAGGTAAGTGCTGCTGTTCTTCACACTCAGCTGGTTTATCCTGGTTGAGGCGTTTCCCTTCATTGGGTCCCCGACGAGCTCGTACCGATTTCCACCGTTTACCGTAGTCCACGATCCGTTCGATTGGGCTCTAAATGTGACTTTGTGTTGGTAGGGCTCCTTCCTCATCCATGTAACACTGAGCTGGAGGGTGATCCCACTGGGCGGTGTGAACATACAGGGCAATGTAACCGAACCTCCCTCGGTCCCACTCACCACTGGGACATTTCCACCAGCAGCTGAGGAAAGGACAAACATCAGAATGGATCAGTGTCTTGATGAGAACTTTAATTTATTTCAGTTCAGTGCTCTCCCTGTGGCCCAGTAGGTAGAGGCCCTGCCCGGTGTAGTTCTCAGCCACTAAAGATTCTGTCTTGATCCTACCTACCTGCATCACACTGTATTTGTTTAGGTTAAATGCCATTTGCCATTGGTCCCAGAAACGCCAAGAAGATTCCATCGATTTCAGGGGCAATATCGGAGGAGGGTTAAGGTACAGGTAACGGCACCTCCGACAGTGCAGCACTCTCTCAGTACTGCCCTGAAGGGTGAGCTTAGCAGCAGTGATCCAATCGGCAATGTCTCCCTGAGATCCACCCACCAATTCTCCACAGGTCCAACCCGCCCCCATCAGCTTTGGGCTGGACACTGCAGACCCACAGAACTGAGACTGGGCGGTGGGAATCGCTGATTTCAATAATATAAGAACAAATCTCTCGCATCGAAAGATGAGGTGCTGTTCCTCGAGATTACGTTGAGCTTTATTGGAACAATGCAGGAGTCCGAGGACAGAGGGGTCAGAGTGGGAATGGGACGGGGGATTAAAATGGCAATCGACCGGCAGGTCAGGGTCTCACTTGCGGACAGAGCGGAGGTGTTCAGCAAAGTGATCACCCAATCTGCGTCTGGTCTCCCCAGTGTAGAGGAGACCGCATTGTGAGCAGTGAATACAGTATAGTAAATTGAAAGAAGTGCAAGTAAATCACTGTTTCACCTGGAAGGAGTGTTTGGGGCCGTGGATGGTGGGAAGGGAGGAGGTGAAGGGGCAGGTGTTGCATCTCCTGCGCTCGCACGGGAAGGTGCCGTGGGGAGGAGAGCGGGTGTTTGGGGTGATGGAAGAGTGGACCAGGGTGTCACGGAGGGAGCGGTCCCTTCGGGATACTGAAAGGGGAGAGGAGGGGAAGATGGGATCGCGCTGGAGGTGGCGGAAATGGCGGAGGATGATACGTTGAACGTGGAGGCAGGTGGGGTGGAAGGTGAGGACAAGGGGGACCCTATCATAGTTCTGGGAGGGAAGGGAAGGGGTGAGGGCAGAAGTGAGGGAAATAGGACAGACACGGTCGAGGCCCCTGTCAACTACAGTGGAGGGAAATCCTCGGTTGAGGATAAAGGAAGACCTAGCAGAAGCACTGGTGTGGAAGGTGACATTGTCAGAACAGATGCGACGGAGACGGAGAAACTGGGAGAAGGGAATAGAATCCTCACAGGAAGCAGGGTGGGAGGAAGTGTAATCAAGGTAGCTGTGGGAGTCAGTGGGCTTACAATAAATATTGGTTGACAGCCTATCACCAGAAATGGAGATAGAGAAGTCGAGGAAGGGAAGGGTGGAGTCGGAGATGGACCAGGTGAAGACAACGGAAGGGTGAAAATTGGAAGCAAAGTTGATTTTTTACATCAACGTCAGAAAGCAAATGGGGCCTCGGTTTAACGCCTCATCTGAAAGACAGGACCGCCGACAGTGCAGCACTCCCTCAGTGCTGCTCCACGGACAGTGCAGCACTCCCTCAGTACTGCCCCTCCGACAGTGCAGCACTCCCTCAGTACCACCCCTCCGACAGTGCAGCACTACCTCAGTACCTCCGCTCCGACAGTGCAGCACTCCCTCTGTACTACCCCTCCGACAGTACAGCCCTCCCTCTGTACTGCCCCTCCGACAGTGCAGCACTCCCTCTGTACTGCCCCTCCGACAGTGCAGCACTCCCTCTGTACTACCCCTCCGACAGTACAGCCCTCCCTCAGTACTGCCCCTCCGACAGTGCAGCACTCCCTCAGTATCTCCCCTCCGACAATGCAGCACTCCCTCTGTACTGCCCCTCCGACAGTACAGCACTCCCTCTGTAACTCCCCTCCGACAGTGCAGCACTCCCTCAGTATCTCCCCTCCGACAGTGCAGCACTCCCTCAGTACCTCCCCTCCGACAGTGCAGCACTCCCTCTGTACTGCCCCTCCGACAGTACAGCACTCCCTCTGTAACTCCCCTCCGACAGTGCAGCACTCCCTCAGTATCTCCCCTCCGACAGTACAGCGCTCCCTCAGTATCTCCCCTCCGACAGTGCAGCACTCCCTCAGTATCTCCCCTCCGACAGTGCAGCACTCCCTCTGTACTGCCCCTCCGACAGTGCAGCACTCCCTCAGTATCTCCCCTCCGACAGTACAGCGCTCCCTCTGTACTGCACTGGAGCAACAGCCTGGATTTTGTGCTCAAATCTCTGGAATGGGGACTTGAACCTTTGATCTTCTGACTCAGAGCGACAGTGCTCCCCACTGAGCCATGGCTGACGAGTGTTTTCTGTTACACCGTCCCCCTCACTGTACAACCTCTCGACACTGGAGAATGTGGGAATGTTTTCTTACTTTGAAAGACCTGCAGCCGTGTCTCATTCTGGACCAGATATTCATTAGGTTTATTTTTGTTCCATCCCTTGTGCTCCACCAGACACAGGTAAGTGCTGCTGTTCTTCACACTCAGCTGGTTTATCCTGGTTGAGGCGTTTCCCTTCATTGGGTTCCCGACGAGCTCGTACCGATTTCCACCGTTTACCGTAGTCCACGATCCGTTCGATTGGACTCTAAATGTGACTTTGTGTTGGTAGGGCTCCTTCCTCATCCATGTAACACTGAGCTGGAGGGTGATCCCACTGGGCGGTGTGAACATACAGGGCAATGTAACCGAACCTCCCTCGGTCCCACTCACCACTGGGACATTTCCACCAGCAGCTGAGGAAAGGACAAACATCAGAATGGATCAGTGTCTTGATGAGAACTTTAATTTATTTCAGTTCAGTGCTCTCCCTGTGGCCCAGTAGGTAGAGGCCCTGCCCGGTGTAGTTCTCAGCCACTAAAGATTCTGTCTTGATCCTACCTACCTGCATCACACTGTATTTGTTTTGGTTAAATGCCATTTGCCATTGGTCCCAGAAATGCCAAGAAGATTCCATCGATTTCAGGGGCAATATCGGAGGAGGGTTAAGGTTCAGGTAACGGCACCTCCGACAGTGCAGCACTCTCTCAGTACTGCCCTGAAGGGTGAACTTAGCAGCAGTGATCCAATCGGCAATGTCTCCCTGAGATCCACCCACCAATTCTCCACAGGTCCAACCCGCCCCCATCAGCTTTGGGCTGGACACTGCAGACCCACAGAACTGAGACTGGGCGGTGGGAATCGCTGATTTCAATAATATAAGAACAAATCTCTCGCATCGAAAGATGAGGTGCTGTTCCTCGAGATTACGTTGAGCTTCATTGGAACAATGCAGGAGTCCGAGGACAGAGGTCAGAGTGGGAGTGGGACAGAGAACTAAAATGGCAAGCGACCAGAATCTCTGGGTCAATACTGCGGACTGAGTGGAGGTGTTCAACAAGGCGATCACCCAGTCTGCGTTTGGTCTCCCCAGTGTAGAGGAGACCTCATTGTGAGTTGGAAGAAGTGCAAGTAAATTGCTGTTTCACCTGGAAGGAGTGTTTGGGGCCCTGGACGGTGGGAAGGGAGGAGGTGAAGGGGCAGGTGTTGCATCTCCTGCGCTCACACGGGAAGGTGCCGTGGGGAGGAGAGCGGGTGTTGGGGGTGATGGAAGAGTGGACCAGGGTGTCACGGAGGGAACGGTCTCTTCGGAATGCTGAGAGGGGAGGGGTGGGAAAGAGATATTTGGCGATGCCATCGGCTGGAAGTGGTGGGTAATGGCGGAAGATGATCCGTTGAACCTGGAGGCTGGTGGGGTAGAAGGTGAGGACAAGGGGGACCCTATCGTGGTACTGGAAGGGTGGGGGATGTGTGAGGGCAGAAGTGCGGGAAATGGGACGGACACGGTCGAGGGCCCTGTGAACCACAGTGGAGGGGTATCCTCAGTTGAGGAGAAAGGAAGACGTATCGGATATATCGGAAGCACTGGTGTGGAAGGTGGCATCATCGGAACAGATGTAACGGAGATGGAGAAACTGGGAGTAATGTGAGAAGTCATGTGAGACTATCACAGGTCTGTACACCCGACCAAGTGGTCTGTTCTCAATCACCTGCGAGACTCCGTTATTGCTGTTTGGGAAGATCTTTGAAAAGCTGAAGACTTTGAAAATCTGGACTTAATTCCAACTCTATAAACAGGTTCATTTTCCAGTGGTTCAGAAACAGGGAAGGTTTAGCACCAGCCTGGCACACAGAGACAGTCTCGACCTTGCCCAGAGACACTGAAGTTTATTTTACTAATTTACTCCGCTCCTCTCCTGAATTGCTTGGCTTATGTCTTTGGCATCTAGATAACATCGGTAAGACCAAGGTAACATATTGCTAGACGAGGAAAGACCAAGGTCCATCTACTTCACCTTCTACCATCCCGATCCCCTTCAAAGCCCGGGGCTGCTGAGAGCTTATTGATCTGTGGGGCTCAGGACCAGACCAGGTGGAGCCTTTACCCATTGAACTATTGGGGCAGGTACAGCCCCTGAACATTGTTCCTTACCTCTCACTCCCAGGCTCGTTAGTTCCAATGATTCAAATTTGCCAATATTGAGCTCCACATGACACTTATAATAACCGCTGTCCATCTGGTTCAGTCCTTCCATCATTATCGAGGCATCGTTGTCGCTGAGATTCCCCACGAATCTGTATCGATTCCCGCCGTCCTTCTGTATCACATTCTCACACAGCTTACTCCGTGAATGGCCGGGACCATAATATATACAGTTAAAAGGAACGTGTCTGCTCAATGAGTCCTTTTTGAACCATATCACAGAGCCACTGACTGTACGACCAGGGAATGGGGCGGTAAACCTGCACGGCAAGACAGCAGACTGCCCTTCCTCAGCAATCACTTCATCCGGGCCGTGCATTGTCCAACCATTAAGATTATACTCTGTGTGGGGAGAGAGAGAGAGAGAGAGGGGCAATATTAAAACAGCACTGGGTCAGACATTAGTGTTTCGATAACATACTGTGAGACAATATACTGACTCTGATATACAGTGACAACGGATATAACATCACATGGTCAAATTGGGATGGTTTATACTTGGAGAGTGGACATTGTGGAGTGAGTTACAGGCGGGAATCTAATCGAGGGGTTCGGGTGGTTTATAAAAAGAATAATGGAGACCTGGGAGTGAGTTACAGGCTGGAATCTAATCGAGGGGTTCGGGTGGTTTATAAAAAGAATAATGGAGACCTGGGAGTGAGTTACAGGCTGGAATCTAATCGAGGGGTTCGGGTGGTTTATAAAAAGAATAATGGAGACCTGGGAGTGAGTTACAGGCTGGAATCTAATCGAGGGGTTCGGGTGGTTTATAAAAAGAATAATGGAGACCTGGGAGTGAGTTACAGGCTGGAATCTAATCGAGGGGTTTGGGTGGTTTATAAAAAGAATAATGGAGACCTGGGAGTGAGTTACAGGCGGGAATCTAATCGAGGGGTTTGGGTGGTTTATAAAAAGAATAATGGAGACCTGGGAGTGAGTTACAGGCGGGAATCTAATCGAGGGGTTCGGGTGGTTTATATATAGAATAATGGAGACCTGGGAGTGAGTTACAGGCGGGAATCTAATCGAGGGGTTCGGGTGGTTTATATATAGAATAATGGAGACCTGGGAGTGAGTTACAGGCGGGAATCTAATCGAGGGGTTCGGGTGATTGATATATTGGGATTGAGAATCCAGTCCTGATGCAGTGACAGTGGGACCTTGTTCTTCAAAACAGCTGAGAGGAGCGGCTCAGAGCAGAGGGAGCTGCGACGGACTTCAAAGTGACGTCAGGAATCAGAAAGGGACGCGACACAGGGCAGGAACCTGATTGGTAAGTAGGTTCAGGTGAGTATTTCTACTATTCTACAGTAACTAAAGTAAAAAGAAAGGCAAGGTCTGTAGCTCTTCCAGCAAGCAGTGTTTTTTAGTGAATCAAGGTCCCTAGTGTAGTTAACATTCTCTAAATTAAGAGTAATTTAAAGGAGTAAACTCCTTAAAGGGAGTAACTAACGAGCTTAATCTCAGGCAAGTCATGGCTCGCACCCGTGATATGCTCCTCCTGCACTATGTGGGAAGTCGTAGACACTACCGGTGTCTCTGGCAACTGTGTGTGCAGGAAGTGTGTCCAGCTGCAGCTACTGGCTAACCACATTTCGGAGCTGGAGCTGCGGGTGGATTCACTGTGGAGCATCCGCGATGCTGAGATTATCGTCGATAGCACGTTCAGTGAAGTGGTCACACCGCAGGTAAAGATTACGCAGGCAGAAAGGAAATGGGTGACCGCCAGGAAGAGTCGAAGGACTAGGCAGGTAGAGCAGGAGTCCCCTGGGGCCATCTCCCTCTCATACAAATATTCTGCTTTAGATACTGTTGGGGGAGATGGCTTATCAGGGGAAAGCAGCAAGAGCCAAATTCGTGGCACCACGGGTGGCTCTGCTGCACAGGAGGGGAGGAATAAGAGTGGCAGAGCTATAGTGATGGGGGATTCAATTGTAAGGGGAACAGATAGGCGTTTCTGTGGCCGCAAACGTGACTCCAGGATGGTATGTTGCCTCCCTGGTGCTAGGGTCAAGGATGTCACGGAGCGGCTGCAGGGCATTCTGGAGGGGGAGGGTGAACAGCCAGTAGTCGTGGTCCATATCGGTACCAACGACATAGGTAAAAAAAGGGATGAGGTCCTGCAAGGTGAATTTAAGGAATTAGGAGATAAATTAAAAAGCAGGACCTCAAAGGTAGTGATCTCAGGATTACTACCAGTGCCACGTGCTAGTGAGTATAGGAACAGGAGAATAGACAGGATGAATGTGTGGCTGCAGGGATGGTGTAGGAGGGAGGGATTTAGATTCCTGGGACATTGGGACCGGTTCTGGGGAAGGTGGGACCTGTACAAGCGGGACGGGTTACACCCGAGCAGGACCGGGACCAATGTCCTCGTGGGGGTGTTTGCTAGTGCTGTTGGGGAAGGTTTAAACTAGAATGGCAGGGGGATGGGAACCTGAGCAGGGAGACAGAGGAGGGGGAAACAAGGATCGAAACAAAAGACAGAAAGAGGAGAAGCAATAGTGGAAGGCAGAGAAAACAAGCGCGTAAAACAAATAGGGTCATAGTGCAAAATAAAACAATCTTAAAAAGACAAGTCTAAAGGCATTGTGTCTTAATGCGAGGAGCATTCACAATAAGGTAGATGAATTAACAGCCCAAAGAGATATTAACGGTTATGATATAGTTGTGATTACGGAGACATGGCTGCAGGCTGACCAAGGATAGGAACTGAACATCCAGAGGTATTCAATATTTAGGAAGGACAGGCAAAAAGGGAAAGGAGGTGGGGTAGTTTTGTTAGTAAAGGAGGAAATCAATGCAATAGTGAGGAAGGATATTGGCTCGGAAAATCAGGATGTGGAATCTGTATGGGTGGAGCTAAGAAACACCAAGGGGCAGAAAACGTTGGTGGGGGTTGTCTATAGGCCCCCAAACAGTAGTGAAGATGCAGGGGAGGGCATTAAACAGGAAATTAGAGATGCATGCAAGAAGAGTACAACTATAATCATAGGTGACTTAACATACATATAGATTGGTCAAACCAAATTAGCAATAATACTGTGGGGGAGGAATTCCTGGAGTGTGTACATGATGGTTTTCTAGACCAATACATTGAGGAACCAACTAGAGGACAGGCGATCCTAGACTGGATAACGTGCAATGAGAAAGGATTAATTAACAATCTTGTTGTGCGGGGTCCCTTAGGGAAGAGCGACCATAACATGATAGAATTCTTCATTAAGATGGAGAGTGAAGTCGTTGAATCCGAAACTAGGGTCCTGAATCTAAATACAGGAAATTATGAAAGTATGAGGTGTGAGTTGGCTATGATAGATTGGGGAACTTTACTAAAAGGGATGATGGTGGATAGGCAATGGCTAATATTTAAAGAATGTGTGCAGGAATTACAACAATTATTCATTCCTGTCTGGCGCAAAAATAAAACAGGAAAGGTAGCTCAACAGTGGCTTACAAAAGAAATTAGGGATAGTATTAGATCCAAAGAGGAGACATACAAAATTGCCAGAAAAAGCGGCAAGCCTGAGGATTGGGAGCAGTTCAGAATTCAGCAAAGGAGAACAAAGAGATTGATTAAGAGGGGAAAAATAGAGTATGAGAGTAAACTAGCAGGGAACATAAAAACTGACTGTAAAAGCATCTATAAATATGTCAAGAGAAAAAGATTAGTGAAGACAAATGTAGGTCCCTTACAGTCAGAAATGGGGGAAATTATAATGGGGAACAAAGAAATGGCAGAACAATTAAACACATACTTTGGTTCTGTCTTCACAAAGGAGGATACAAATAACCTGCCAGAAATGTTAGGGAACCAAGGGTTTAGTGAGAGGGAGGAACTGAAGGAAACCAGTATTAGTAAAAAAATAGTGCTAGGGAAATTAATGGAGCTAAAGGCTGACAAATCCCCAGGGCTTGATAATCTACATCCCATAGTGCGAAAGGAAGTGGCCCTGGAAATAGTGGATGCATTGGTGATCATCTTCCAAAATTCTATAGACTCTGGAACAGTTCCTACAGATTGGAGGGTGGCAAATGTAACCCCACTATTTAAAAAAGGAGGGAAAGAAAAAACAGGGAATTACAGACCAGTTAGCCTAACATCAGTAATGGGGAAAATGCTAGAGTCCATTATAAAAGATGTGATAACAGAACACTTGAAGGCCATTAATGGGATTGGACAAAGTCAGCATGGGTTTATGAAAGGGAAATCATGCTTAACAAATCTACGGGAGTTATTTGAGGATATAATTTGTAGAATAGATGGGGGAGAACCAGTAGATGTGGTGTATTTGGATTTTCAGAAGGCTTTTGATAAGGTCCCACACAAGAAGTTAGTGTGCAAAATTAAAGCACATGGGATTGAGGGGACTATATTGGCATGGATTGAGAATTGGTTGACAGACAGGAAACAGAGAGTAGGAATAAACGGGTCTTTTTCCGGGTGGCAGGCAGTGATTAGTGGGGTACTGCAGGGATCAGTGCTTGGGCCCCAGTTATTCACAATATATATCAATGATTTGGATGAGGGAACTAAATGTAACATTTCCAAGTTTGCAGACGACACAAAGCTGGGGTAGAATGTGAGCTGTGAGGAGGATGCAAAGAGGCTCCAATGTGATTTAGACAAGTTGGGTGAGTGGGCAAGAACATGGCAGATGCAGTATAACGTGGATAAATGTGAGGTTATCCACTTTGGTTGTAAAAACAGAAAGGCAGATTATTATCTGAATGGTGATAGATTGGGAAAAGGGGAGGTGCAACGAGACCTGGGTGTCCTTGTACATCAGTCGCTGGAAGCGAGCATTCAGGTGCAGCAAGCAGTTAGGAAGGTGAATGGTATGTTGGCCTTCATTGCAAGAGGATTTGAGTACAGGAACAGGGATGTCTTACTGCAGTTATACAGGGCCTTGGTGAGACCATATCTGGAGTATTGTGTGCAGTTTTGGTCTCCTTATCTGAGGAAGGATGTCCTTGCCATGGAGGGAGTGCAACGAAGGTTTACCAGACTGATTCCTGGGATGGCAGGACTGATGTATGAGGAGAGATTGGGTCGACTAAGCCTATATTCATGAGAGTTTAGAAGAATGAGAGGTGATCTCATCGAAACATATAAAATTCTAACAGGACTAGACAGACAAGATGCAGGGAGGATGTTCCCGATGGCTGGGGAGTCCAAAGCCAGGGGTCGCAGTCTCAGGATACGGGGTGTGCCATTTAGAACCGAGATGAGGAGAAATTTCTTCACTCAGAGGGTGGTGAACCTGTGGAATTCTCTATTGCAGAAGGCAGTGGAGGCCAAGTCATTAGATGTATTCAAGAAGGAGATAGATATATTTCTTAATGCTAAAGGGATCAAGGGATATGGGGAAAAGGTGGGAACAGGGTACTGAGTTAGACGATCAGCGATGATCATATTGAATGGCGGAGCAGGCCCGAAGGGCCGAATTACCTACTCTTGCTCTTATTTTCTGTGTCTATGTTTCTATGTTTCAGACATGTTTCTCTGATGACCTCAGATTATAATTCAGGATTAGTTCATTTACATCTGAAACAACGGATTTTCTAATTGCGGTTGAAAAGACGACTTGACTATTTCCTCTGGTGGGTGGAGTCCAGAGCAAAGGGGTATGATATTTAATTTAGAGCTGGGCCGTTCAGGGATGATGTCAGGAAACACCTCTTCACACCAGTGGGAAACTGGAACTCTCTCCCCCAAAAAGCTGTTGAATCATAAAATGATAGAATCTAACAGCACAGAAGGAGGCCATTCGGCCCGTCGTGCCTGTGCCGGCTCTTTGAAAGAGCTGTCCAATTTAATCCCACACCCCAGCTTTTCCCCATAACCCTGCAAATTAATCCTCTTCAAGTACATGTCCAATTGCCTTTTGAAAATTCCTGTGGAATCTGTTTCCACCACACTTTTCAGGTGGTGCGTTCCAGATATTAACAACCCTCTGTGTGAAAAAATTTCTCCTCATTTCCCCTCTCGTTCTTTTGCCAATTATTTTAAATCTATGACCTCTGGTTACTGACCCACTTGCCAGAGGAAAAGGTTTCTCCTTACTTGCTCTGTTAAAACCCCTCATCATTTTGAATACCTCTATCAGGTCTCCCCTTATCCTTCTCTGTTCTAAGGAGAACAATCCCGGCTTCTCCAGTCTCTCCACAAAAACTGAAGTCCCTCATTCCTGGTATCATCCTGGTAAACCTCCTCTGCACCCTCTCCAAGGCCTTGACATCCTTCTGAAAGTGCGGTGCCCAGAATTGTACACAATACTCCAGCTGAGGCCCAACCAGCGATTTGTAAAGGTTTAGCACAACTTCCTTGTTTTTGTATTCAATGCCCCTATTTACAAAGCCAAGTATCCCATACGCTTTCATAACCGTCTAATCAACTTGCCGTGCCATCTTCCACGATTTGTGACTATGCACCCCCAGGGCCCTCTGCTCATGCCACCCCCTCAAAAAGAACCATTTAGATTATACTGCCTCTCCATGTTCCTCCCAAAGTGGATCACTTCACACTTATCCATATTGCAGGGCTATGGAGAACGAGCTGGGTTACAACATAGGAACATAGGAACAGGAGTATGCCATTCAGCTCCTCGTGCCTGCTCTGCCATTTGATAAGATCATGGCTGATCTGTGATCTAACTCCATATCCCCGCCTTTGGCCCATGTCCCTTAATACCATTGGTTGCCAAAAAGCTATCTATCTCAGATTTAAATTTAGCAATTGAGCTAGTATCAATTGCCATTTGCGGAAGAGAGTTCCAAACTTCTACCACCCTTTGTGTGTAGAAATGTTTTCTAATCTCACTCCTGAAAGGTCTGGCTCTAATTTTTAGACTGTGCCCCTTACTCCTAAAATCCCCAACCAGCAGAAATAGTTTCTCTCTATCCACCCTATCTGTTCCCCTTAATATCTTATAAACTTCGATCAGATCACCCCTTAACCTTCTAAATTCCAGAGAATACAACCCCAATTTGTGTAATCTCTCCTCGTAACTTAACCCTTGAAGTCCGGGTATCATTCTAGTAAACCTACGCTGCACTCCCTCCAAGGCCAATATGTCCTTCCGAAGGTGCGGTGCCCAGAACTGCTCACAGTACTCCAGGTGCGGTCTAACCAGGGTTTTGTATAGCTGCAGCATAACCTCTGCCCCCTTGTACTCCAGTCCTCTAGATATAAAGGCCAGCATTCTATTAGCCTTCTTGATTATTTTTTGCACCTGTTCATGACACTTCAATGATCTCTGTACCTGAACCCCTAAGTCCCTTTGGACATCCACTGTTTTTAACTTTTTACCATTTAGAAAGTACCCTGTTCTATCCTTTTTTTAATCCAAAGTGGATGACCTCACATTTGTCCACATTGAATTCCATTTGCCACAGTTTTGCCCATTCACCTAATCTATCAATATCGTTTTGTAATTTTAAGTTTTCATCTACACTGCTTACAATGCCACCAATCTTTGTGTCATCGGCAAACTTAGATATGAGACTTTCTGTGCCTTCATCGAAGTTGTTAATAAATATTGTGAATAATTGAAGCCCCAAGACAGATCCCTGCGGGACTCCACTAGTCACATCCTGCCAATGTGAGTACTTACCCATTATCCCTACTCACTGTCGCCTTTCGCTCAGCCAACGTCCTAACCAAGTCCGTACCTTTCCCTCGATTCCATGGGCTTCTATCTTAGCTAACAGACTCTTATGTGGGACCTTATCAAATGCCTTCTGGAAGTCCATATAAATAACATCCATTGACATTCCCCTGTCCACTACTTTAGTCACCTCTTCAAAAAATTCAATCAGGTTTGTCAGGCACGACCAACCTTTCACAAATCCATGCTGGCTCTCTCTGATTAACTGAAAATTCTCGAGGTGTTCAGTCACCCTATCCTTAATTATAGACTCCAGCATTTTCCCCACAGCAGATGTTCGGCTAACCGGTCTATAATTCCCTGGTTTCCCTCTCTCTCCTTTCTTAAAAAGCGGAGTGACATGTGCAATTTTCCAATCTAGAGGGACAGTTCCTGAATCTAGAGAACTTTGAAAGATTATAGTTAGGGCATCTGCAATGTGCTCACCTACTTCCTTTAAAACCCTGGGATGGAAACCATCTGGTCCTGGGGATTTGTCACTCTTTAGTGCTATTATTTTCTTCATTGCTGTTGCTTTACTTATGTTCATTTTATCGAGTCCCTGTCCCCGATTCAATGTTAGTTTTCTTGGGATTTCCGGCATGCTATCCTCTTTTTCTACTGTAAATACTGACGCAAAGTAATCGTTCAACATGTCCGCCATTTCCCCATTGCCAATACAATATCCCCACTTTCAGTTTTTAATGGGTCAACACTGCTCCTGACCACCCTCTTTTTCCTGATATAACTATAAAAGTTCTTCGTATTGGTTTTGATATCCCTTGCAAGTTTCTTTTCATACTCTCTTTTTGTAGCTCTTACTATCTGTTTTGTGACCCTTTGTTGATCTTTGTATCTTTCCCATTCACCAGGATCTGTGCCATTTTTTGCCTTTTTGTATGCCCTTTCCTTATGTCTTATACTGTCCCTTACCTCTTCAGTAGTCCATGGTTGTTTTTTTTGGCAAGTAGAGTTCTTGCCCCTCAGGAGTATAAACCGATTCTGTATCACGTTAAATGTTTCTTTAAACATTTCCCACTGATCATCAGTCGTTTTACCCATTCACAGATTTTCCCAGTTTACTGTGGACAGTCTCTGCCTCATCCCATTGAGGTTGGCCTTACCCAAGTCTAGAATCTTAGCAGCTGACTCAATTTTTTTGGGTTGTGGGACTAAATTGGACAGCTCTTTCAAACAGGCACAATGGGCCGAATGGCACCTGCTATGGGTTTTTTTAATTTGTTCATGGGATGTGGGCATCGCTGGCAAGGCCCGATTTTATTGCCCATCCCTAATTGCCCTTGAGAAGGTGGTGATGAGCCGTCTTCTTGAACTGCTGCAGTCCATGTTCTCCCACAGTGCTGTTAGGAAGGGTGTTCCAGGATTTTGACCCAGCGACGATGAAGGAATGGCGATATATTTCCAAGTCGGGATGGTGTGTGACTTGGAGGGGAACGTGCAGGTGGTGTTGTTCCCATGTGCCTGCTGCCCTTGTCCTTCCAGGTGGTAGAGGTCGCAGGTTTGGGAGGTGCTGTCGAAGAAGCCTTGGCGAGTTGCTGCAGTGCATCCTGTAGACGGTACACACTGCAGCCGCGGTGCGCCGGTGGTGAAGGGAGTGAATGTTTAAGGTGGTGGATGGGGTGCCAATCAAGCGGGCTGCTTTGTCCTGGATGGTGTCGAGCTTCCTGAGTGTTCTTGGAGCTCCACTCATCCAGGCAAGTGGAGAATATTCCATCACATAGAAACATAGAAACATGGAAAATAGGAGCAGGAGTAGGCCATTCGGCCCTTCGAGCCTGCTCCGCTGTTCAATATGATCATGGCTGATCCTCTATCTCAATACCATGTTCCCGCTCTCTCCCCATACCCCTTGATGCCTTTTGTGTCTAGAAATCCATCTAGCTCCTTCTTAAATATATTCAGTGACTTGGCCTCCGCAGCCTCCTGTGGTAGAGAATTCCACAGGTTCACCACTCTCAGTGAAGAAATTTCTCCTCATCTCAGTCCTAAATGTCCTACCCCGTATCCTGAGACTGTGACCCCTCATTTTTAGGTACGCCTGGTGCTGCTCCTGGCATGCTCTTCTACACTCCTCATTGAACCAGGGTTGATCCTCTGGCTTGTTGGTAATGGTAGAGTGAGGAATGTGCCAGGACATGAGGTTACAGATTGTGCTGGAATACAGTTCTGCTGCTGCTGATGGCCCACAGCACCTCATGGATGCCCAGTTTTGAGCTGCTAGATCTGTTCTGAATCTATCCCATTTAGCACGGTGGTCGTGCCACACAACACGTTGGATGGTGTCCTCAGTGCGAAGTCGGGACTTCATCTCCACGAGGACTGTGCGGTGGTCACTCCTACCAATACTGTCATGGACAGATGCATTTGCGACAGGTAGATTGGTGAGGATGAGGCCAAGCAGGTATTTCCCTCGTGTTGGTTCGCTCACCACCTGCCGCAGGCCCAGTCTTGCAGCTATGTCCTTCAGGACTCGGCCAGCTCGGTCAGTAGTGGTGCTACCGAGCCACTCTTGGTGATGGACATTGAAGTCCCCCACCAACAGTATATTCTGTGCCCTTGCTACCCTCAGTGCTTCCTCCAAGTGGTGCTCAACATGGAGGAGGACTGATTCATCAGCTGAGGGAGGACGGTAGGTGGTAATCAGCAGGAGGTTTCCTTGCCCATGTTTGACCTGATGCCATGAGATTTCACGGGGTCCGGAGACAATGTTGAGAACTCCCAGGGCCTCTCCCTCCTGACTGTATATCACTGTACCGCCACCTCTGTTGAGTCTGCTTCTCCAAGTGAGAATTAATTTTGTCCTTGACAATGGATTCTAGTAGTTTTCCCACCACTGACGCTAGGCTGATGGTCTGTAATTGCCGGGTTTATCCCTCTCCCTTTTTTGAACAAGGGTGGAACATTTGCAATCCTCCAGTCCTCTGGCACCACTCCCATATCCAAGGAGGATTGAAAGATTGTGGTCAGAGCTTCTGCTATCTCCACCCTAGATTTCCTCTGCAACCTGGGAAGTATCTCATCTGGACCGGGTGACTTGTTAATGTTGAGTGTTGCCAACCCATTTAGCACCTCCTTTCTATCTAATTTTATCCTATCCAATATCTCAACTCCCTCCTCCTTTACTGTAACATTAACTTCATCCTCTTCTTTTGTGAAGACAGATGCAAAGTCCTCATTCAGTATCTCAGTCATGCCCTCTGCCGCTACAAGAAGATCTCCTTCTTTGTCCCCAATGAGACCCATCAATCCTTTAACTGTTCTTTTACTTTTTCTATGTTTATAAAAGATTTTTGGGTTCAGACTTACATTACCCGCTAATCTTTCCTCATACTCTCTCTTTGCCCTTCCTGTATCCTTTTTCAGTTTTCCCTGTACTCTTTGTATTCTGCCTGGTTTTTGACTATTCTGGACCTGACATTTGTCATAAACCTTTAAATCTGAGATAGATAGCTTTTTGGCAACCAAAGGTATTAAGGGATGTGGGCCTAAGGCGGGTATATGGAGTTAGATCACAGATCAGCCATGATCTTATCAAATGGCGGAGCAGGCACGAGGGGCTGAATGGCCTACTCCTGTTCCTATGTTCCGATATTCCTATGTTCCGATAAACCTCCTTTTCCTGTTTTATTTTAACTTCTATTTCCTTTGTCATCCAGGGAGCACTATCTTCAGATGTTCCATCTTTCCTCCTTATTGGAATATGTTTGGTTTGTACCCGAACTATCTCCATCTTGAAAGCCTGCCATTGCTCATTTACTGTTTTCTTGGTCAGTCTTTGTTTCTAGCCCACCTGTGCTCAATCCCTTTGCAAATCACTGAAATTGGCTCTCTTCTAGTTGGGTATTTTCACATTTAATTTTTCTTTGTCCCTTTCCATAACTACTTTAAACCTAATTTGATTATGATCACTATTACCCAGATGTTCTCCCACTGAAACACACTCCAATTGGGAGTGTGTTTCAGTGGGAGAACATCTGGGTAATAGTGATTATAATCTAATTAGGGCTTGATGGCCGGCGCAGACACGATGGGCCGAAGGGCCTCTATCCGTGCTGTATAACTCTATGACTCTATGACTCTAATTATCCTACTTCATTCCAGCAGGCGAGTGCAAAAGACAAGGCTGAAGCGTTTGCAACTATCTTCAGCCAGAAGTGCCGAGTGGATGATCCATCTCGGCCTCCTCCCGATATCCCCACCATCATAGAAGTCAGCAAATTCGATTCGCTCAACGTGATATCAAGAATCAGCTGAGTGCACTGGATAAATCAAAGGCTATGGGCCCCGACAACATCCCAGCTGTAGTACTGAAGACTTGTGCTCCAGAACCAGCTGCGCCTCTAGCCAAACTGTTCCAGTACAGCTACAACACTGGCATCTACCTTGCCCAGGTATGTCCTGTCCACAAAAAGCAGGACAAATCCAATCCGGCCAATTACCGCCCCATCAGTCTACTCTCAGTCATCAGCAAAGTGATGGAAGGTGTCATCGACAGTACTATCAAGCGGCACTTACTCACCAATAACCTGCTCACCGATGTTCAGTTTGGGTTCTGCCAGGACCATTCGGATCCAGACCTCATTACAGCCTTGGTCCAAACATGGACAAAATAGCTGAATTCCAGAGGTGAGGTGAGAGTGACTGCCCTTGACAAAAAGGCAGCATTTGACCGAGTGTGGCACCAAGGAGCCCGAGTAAAATTGAAGTCAATGGGAATCAGGGGGAAAACTCTCCAGTGGCTGGAGTCATACCTAGCACAAAGGAAGATGGTAGTGGTTGTTGGAGGCCAATCATTTCAGCCCCAGGACATTGCTGCAGGAGTTCCTCAGGGCAGTGTCCTAGGCCCAACCATCTTCAGCTGCTTCATCAATGACCTTCCCTCCATCATAAGGTCAGAAATGGGGACGTTCGCTGATGATTGCACAGTGTTCAGTTCCATTCGCAACCCCTCAGATAATGAAGCAGTCCGTGCCAGCATGCAGCAAGACCTGGACAACATCCAGGATTGGGCTGATAAGTGGCAAGTAACATTCGTGCCAGACAAATGCCAGGCCATGACCATCTCCAGCAAAAGAGAGTCCAACCACCTCCCCTTGACATTCAACAGCATTACCATCGCCGAATCCCCCACCATCAACATCCTGGGGGTCACCATTGACCAGAAACTTAACTGGACCAGCCACATAAATACTGTGGCTACGAGAGCAGGTCAGAGACTGGGTATTCTGTGGCAAGTGACTCACCTCCTGACTCCCCAAAGCCTTTCCACCAGCTACAAGGCACAAGTCAGGAGTGTGATGGAATACTCTCCACTTGCCTGGATGAATGCAGGTCCAACAACACTCAAGAAGCTCGACACCATCCAAGATAAAGCAGCCCGCTTGATTGGCACCCCATCCACCACCCTAAACATTCACTCCCTTCACCACCGGCGTGCCGTGGCTGCAGTGTGTACCATCCACAGGATGCACTGCAGCAACTCGCCAAGGCTTCTTCGACAGCACCTCCCAAACCCGCAACCTCTACCACCTAGAAGGACAAGGGCAGCAGGCACATGGGAACAACACCACCTGCACGTTCCCCTCCAAGTCACACACCATCCCGACTTGGAAATATATCGCCGTTCCTTCATCGTCGCTAGGTCAAAATCCTGGAACTCCCTTCTTAACAGCACTGTGGGAGAACCGTCACCACACGGACTGCAGCGGTTCAAGAAGGCGGCTCACCACCACCTTCTCAAGGGCAATTAGGGATGGGCAATAAATGCCGGCCTCGCCAGCGACACCCACATCCCGTGAACGAATAAAAAAAAAAGTTCCAGCACTCTTTCCTTCCTCGTTGGGCTGGAAACACACTAATTAAGAAAGTTCTCCTGTACACATTTTAGCAATTCTTAACCCTCCTTGTCCTTGCCACTGTTTTTTCCCCAGTCTATATTAGGGTAATTGAAGTCACCTATAGCTGCTCTATTATTGTTACATTTCTCTGAAATTTGCCTACTGATTTGCTCCTCTATCTCCTTCTCACTATTTGGGGGTCTGCAGTGAGCACACAGCAATGTAACAGCTCCTTTTCTGTTCCTTAACTAACCAAATAGATTCAGTCTTTGAGCCCTCTAGTATATCGTCCCTCTGTGGAACTGTAATATTATCCTTGATCAATACTGCCACCCCCACCCCCTTTCTCTTTTCTTTTCCTCTCCCTCCTGAATATATTGTAGCCAGGAATGTTAAGTTTCCATTCCTGCCCATGTTTAAGCCAGGTCTCCGTTATAGTCACTATATCACAACCCCATGCAGCAACTTGTGCCTGCTGCAAGTTTGTGAATTTTATTGTTAGGAGGAGAGTGGTGGAGGCCAAACTTTGTCCAAAGTGACAGAGTGGCCTCCTGCAATGAGTGAGGGTCTCCCCCCGACACCTGTCAAATGGACCTTTGCAGCTGCCACAGGCTGGTGGCTGCAACACGTCCATTTCAACTGGGAGTGTTTCCCCCAGTATGGGAAACACGCTCAGTTGAGTTGAAAATCCTGCCCCTCCTAAAATATCCTACAATTCAGGTCTGCAAACGACCTGAACTATCTAATTAATTGGTTAAAGTGGGATCACGCCGGCTTTAATTTCCGGCGGGAGTCCCGCATGCGGGGGCTGTGCACACATCTATCAGTATTATTTGTAACCACATTAACACACTCGTATTATTTGTAATGCAATTAACACACATGTATTATTTGTAACACATTAACACACTCGTATTATTTGTAATGCAATTAACACACTCATATTATTTGTAACACATTAACACACTCGTATTATTTGTAACGCAATTAACACACTCATATTGTTTGTAACACATTAACACACTCATATTATTTGTAACATATTAACACACTCGTATTATTTGTAACACACTAACTCATATTATTTGTAACACAATTAACACACTCATATTATTTGTAACACATTAACACACATGTATTATTTGTAACATATTAACACACTCGTATTATTTGTAACACATTAACACACATGTATTATTTGTTACACACTAACACACTCGTATTATTTGTAACACATTAACACACATGTATTGTTTGTAACACATTAACACACTCATATTATTTGTAACATATTAACACACTCGTATTATTTGTAACACATTAACACACATGTATTATTTGTAACACACTTGTATTATTTGTAACACATTAACACACATGTATTATTTGTAACACATTAACACACTCATATTATTTGTAACACACTAACACACTCGTATTATTTGTAACACATCAACACACTCATATTATTTGTAACACATTAACACACTCATATTATTTGTAACACACTAACACACTCGTATTATTTGTAACACATTAACACACCCATATTATTTGTAACACACTAACACACTCGTATTATTTGTAACACATTAACACACATGTATTATTTGTAACACATTAACACACTCATATTATTTGTAACACATTAACACACTCATATTATTTGTAACACATTAACACACTCATATTATTTGAAACACACTAACACACTCGTATTATTTGTACCACATTAGGAACATAGGAACAGGAGTAGGCCATTCAGCCCCTCGTGCCTGCTCCACCATTTGATAAGATCATGGCTGATCTGTGATCTAACTCCATATACCCGCCTTTGGCCCATATCCCTTAATACCTTTGATTGCCAAAAAGCTATCTATCTCACATTTAAATTTAGCAATTGAGCTAGCATTACTTGCCGTTTGCGGAAGAGAGTTCCAAACTTCTACCACCCTTTGTGTGTAGAAATGTTTTCTAATCTCGGTCCCAAAAGTTCTGGCTCTAACATTAACACACTCTTATTTTTTGTAACACATTGGACTCAATTTTTGGACGTCCGAGACGGCGGGTTCGTGGCGGGGGGGCTCTGAAAATCGGGGATTCCCGGGGCAGGTCCAGAGCCCGGCTCCAACCCGCCCTCTTCCGGGTTCCCCAGTGACGCGCTTAGATGTGCGTGCAGCCCCCGCATGCGGGACTCCCGCCGGCAATTAAAGCCGATGGGATCCCACTTAAGGCAATTAATTTGATAGTTCAGGTCGCTAGGAGACCTGAATGGGAGGATATTTTAGGAGGGGTGGGATTTTTATCTCAACTGAGCGGGTTTCCCGTACCGGGGGAAACACTCCCAGTTGAAACTGATGTGTTGCAGCCACCAGCCTGTGGCAGCTGCAAAGGTCCATTTGACAGGTTGTGGGGGGAGACCCTCAGCCATTGCAGGAGGCCAATCTGTCACTTTGGACAAAGTTTGGCCTCCACCACCCTCGTCCTAACACAAAAATTCACCAACTTGGAACATAAGAACATAAGAACATAAGAAATTGGAGCAGGAGTAGGCCAATCGGCCCCTCGAGCCTGCTCCGCCATTCAATAAGATCATGGCTGATCTGATCCCAACCACAAATCTAAAGAACACAAGAAGTCGGAGCAGGACCCGGCCACATAGCCCCTGGGCCCTCTCCGCCACCCACAGGGCATTGACCGATCCGAACTCAGCTTCATGTCCAATTTCCTGCCCGCTCCCCATAACCCCTAATTCCCTTTACTTCCAGGAAACTGTCTATTTCTGTTTTAAATTTATCTAATGATGTAGCTTCCACAGCTTCCTGGGGCAGCAAATTCCACAGACCTACCACCCTCTGAGTGAAGAAGTTTCTCCTCATCTCAGTTTTGAAAGAGCAGCCCCTTATTCTAAGATTATGCCCCCTAGTTCTAGTTTCACCCATCTTTGGGAACATCCTTACTGCATCCACCCGATCAAGACCCTTCACAATCTTATATGTTTCAATAAGATCGCCTCTCATTCTTCTGAACTCCAATGAGTAGAGTCCCAATCTACTCAACCTCTCCTCATATGTCCGCCCCCTCATCCCCGGGATTAACCGAGTGAACCTTCTTTGTACTGCCTCGAGAGCAAGTATGTCTTTTCTTAAGTATGGAGACCAAAACTGTATGCAGTATTCCAGGTGCGGTCTCACCAATACCTTATATAACTGCAGCAATACCTCCTTGTTTTTATATTCTATCCCCCTAGCAATAAAAGCCAACATTCCGTTGGCTTTCTTGATCACCTGCTGCACCTGCATACCAACTTTTTGATTTTCTTGCACTAGGACCCCCAGATCCCTTTGTACTGCAGTACTTTCCAGTCTCTCGCCATTAAGAAAATAACTTGCTCTCTGATTTTTCCTGCCAAAGTGCATAACCTCACATTTTCCAATATTATATTGCATCTGCCAAATCTCCGCCCACTCACCCAGCCTGTCTATATCCCCTTGCAGGTTTTTTATGTCCTCCTCACTCTCTACTTTCCCTCCCATCTTTGTATCATCTGCAAATTTTGATATGTTGCACTCGGTCCCCTCCTCCAAATCGTTAATATAGATTGTAAAGAGTTGGGGACCCAGCACCGACCCCTGTGGAACACCACTGGTTACTGGTTGCCAGTCCGAAAATGAACCATTTATCCCAACTCTCTGCTTCCTGTTCGATAACCAATCCTCCACCCATGCCAGAATATTACCCCCAATCCCGTGATTTTTTATCTTAAGTAATAATCTTTTATGTGGCACCTTGTCGAATGCCTTCTGGAAGTCTAAATACACTATGTCCACTGGTTCCCCTTTATCCACCCTATACGTTATATCCTCGAAGAACTCAAGCAAATTTGTCAGACATGACTTCCCCTTCATAAAGCCATGCTGACTTTGTCCTATTAAATTATGCTTATCTAAATGTTCCGTTACTGTCTCCTTAATAATAGACTCCAAAATTTTACCCACCACAGATGTTAAGCTAACTGGCCTATAATTTCCAGCCTTCTGCCTACTACCCTTTTTAAATAACGGTGTTACATTAGCAGTTTTCCAATCTGCCGGGACCTCTCCTGAGTCCAGGGAATTTTGGAAAACTATCACCAAAGCATCCACAATCCCTACTGCCACTTCCCTCAAGACCCTAGGATGGAAGCCATCAGGTCCAGGGGATTTATCCGCCTTGAGTCCCATTATTTTACTGAGTACCATCTCCTGAGTGATTTTAATCGTATTTAGCTCCTCCCCCCCGAGAGTCCCCTGTTTGTCCAGTGTTGGGATATTCTTAGTGTCCTCTACTGTGAAGACTGAAACAAAATATTTGTTCAGCATTTTTGCCATCTCCATGTTTCCCACCATTAATTTCCCGGTCTCATCCTCTAAGGGACCTATGTTTGCCTTAGCCACCCTTTTTCTTTTTATATAACTATAGAAACTCTTGCTATCTGTTTTTATATTTTTTGCTAATTTCTTTTCATAATCTAACTTCCCTTTCTTAATCAATCCTTTAGTTACTTTTTGCTGTCTTTTGAAGAATTCCCAATCTTCTATCCTCCCACTAAGTTTGGCTACCTTATATGTCCTTGTTTTTAGTCGGATACTATCCTTGATTTCTTTACTTAGCCACGGATGGCTGTCATTTCTTTTACACCCTTTTTTCCTCAGTGGAATATATTTATTTTGAAAGTTGTAAAATAACTCCCTAAATGAACACCACTGCTCATGTACCGTCTTACCCTTTAATCTATTTTCCCAGTCCACTTTAATCAATTCCGCTCTCATACCATCATAGTCTCCTTTATTCAAGCTCAGTACGCTTGTTTGAGAATCAACCTTCTCACCCTCTAATTGGATATGGAATTCAACCATGTTGTGGTCGCTCGTTCCAAGGGGATCCTTAACTAGGACATTATTAATTAATCCTGACTCATTACACAGGACCAGGTCCAAGGTTGCCTGCCCCCTTGTAGGATCAGTTACATACTGCTCAAGAAATCCATCCCTGATGCACTCAATGAACTCGTCCTCAAGGCTGCTCTGCCCAATTTGATTTGTCCAGTTAATATGATAATTAAAATCCCCCATAATTATGGCTGTTCCCTTATTACATGCCCCGACTATCTCCTGATTAATACTTCTTCCAGCAGAGTTGCAACTATTAGGAGGCCTATATACTACGCCCACTAATGTTTTTTTTCCCTTATTATTCCTTATCTCCACCCAAACTGTTTCATTATCTTGATGCTTTGTCCCAATATCATTTCTCTGTATTACAGTGATTCCTTCCTTTATTAACATAGCCACCCCACCTCCCCTTCCTTCCTGCCTGTCCTTCCTGATTGTTAAATACCCTGGCATATTTAATTCCCAGTCGTTGTCACCCTGCAGCCATGTTTCTGTAATGGCCACAAGATCATACCCATACGTAGTTATTTGTGCCGTTAACTCGTCCATTTTATTACGAATGCTACGTGCATTCAGATAAAGAACTTTCAAATCTGTTTTGTGACGCTTAGTTCCTGCTTTTTCCTTTTTTAACACTTTACCTATTACTCCATACCTTCTGTCCCTTCCTGTTACGCTTTCCTCTCTCTCCCTGCTCAGGTTCCCAACCCCCTGCCACTTTAGTTTAAACCCTCCCCAACAGCACTAGCAAACACTCCTCCTAGGACAGCGGTCCCGGCCCTGCCCAGGTGCAGACCATCCGGTTTGTACTGGTCCCACCTCCCCCAGAACCGTTTCCAGTGTCCCAGGAATTTGAATCCCTCCCCCTTGCACCATTCCTCTAGCCACGTATTCATTTGAAATATCCTCCTATTTCTACTCTGACTAGCACGTGGCACTGGCAGCAATCCTGAGATTACTACCTTTGAGGTCCTATTTTTTAATTTACCTCCTAACTCCCTATATTCTGCTTTTAGGACCTCATCCCCTTTTTTACCTATATCGTTGGTGCCTATGTGCACCACGACAGCTGGCTGTTCGCCCTCCCCCTCCAAAATGTTCTGTAGCCGCTCCGAGACATCCTTGATCCTTGCACCAGGGAGGCAACACACCATCCTGGAGTCTCGGTTGCGGCCGCAGAAACGCCTGTCTATTCCCCTTACAATTGAGTCCCCTATCACTATAGCTCTGCCACTCTTTTTCCTCCCAGCCTGTGCAGCAGAGCTACCCGTGGTGCCAGGAAGTTGGCTGCTGCTGCCTTCCCCTGATAAGTCATCCCCCCCAACAGCATCCAAAGTGGCATATCTGTTTGAGAGGGGGATGGCCACAGGGGACCCCTGCACTACCTGCCTGCATCTCTTACTCTTCCTGGTGGTCACCCATTCACTTCCTGCCTGTATACCCTTTACCTGCGGTGTGACCAACTCGCTAAACGTGCTATCCACGAGTTTCTCTGCATCGCGGATGCTCCACAGTGAGTCCACCCCAGTGTCCAGACACATGTACCTACCTTGCGGACCCCCTCAGATGTACACCTTCTGGATGGGGGCCGCCGTAGCTGCAGTCATGACCTCCTCGGAGGGCGAACAGCATCGCCAGCCTCGCCGTCCACGCCATCCACCACTGACACGTGGAGCTCCACAACACAGTGCTGTGACACACCTGCACAGCGGGAGTGAGGGCAACCGCAGAGAGAGATGCGTCGCAGAGGGCACTACCCTCGCCACAGGGTCCACAGACCGAGGCTCAGCTTCCTGGACCTCTCTGAGGAGCAGTGCACACGGAGGCTCAGAGTCAGTCGCCAGGTAGTCGCGGACATCTGCAGCCTCCTTCATGATAAGCTGCTCCCAGCTGGACCGAGCAGCATCACCTTACCTGTTGCTGTCAAAGTCACCACTGCCCTCAACTTATTCACCTCCAGATCCTTCCAGGGTGCCACCAGGGACATCACCAGGGTCTCTCAGTCGTCTGCACACAGGTGCATAAGGCCGGTCACCGATGGCTTGTTCTGCAGGGCCTCGCACTATATCAATGACCTCAGCCAGATGGAGAGGGCAGTGGGATTCCACGCTGTGGCTGGCTTCCCACGGGTGCAGGGTGTAATCGATTGCACCCATATAGCAATACGAGCACCACCACACGAGCCAGGACTGTTCATCAACAGGAAGGGCTATCACTCCATCAACACTCATCTCATCTGTGACCACCGCAAGAGATTCCTACACGTGTGCGCCAGATACCCTGGCAGCTGCCACAATTCCTTCATCCTCCGGGAGTCCACCGTCCTTCCCCTCTTCCACTCACCCAACACCTGCAAGGGCTGGCTCCTCGGGGACAAGGGATACCCCCTGCACACGTGGCTTATGACACAGCGTCGATATAACGACAGCCACATCGCTACCAGGTCCACAATTGAGCATGTTATAGGGCTGCTCAAGATGCGCTTCAGGTGCCTTGATCGTTCTGGGGGAGCACTTCAATACGCACCAGACAGAGTGGGCCGCATTATAGTCGTGTGTTGTGCCCTGCACAACACGGCACAACAGAGAGGGGTGCCGCTGGAGGAGGCCCCATCCACATCTGCCACCCATATTGAGGAGGAGGAGGAGGAGGACGAGGAGGAGGAGGACGAGGAGGAGGAACAACCCATGGGCAGAACAGCGGCTCACCTGGCTGCTTGTGAGGCCAGGGAGTCACTGATATGTGAACAGTTCTCCTAACATCAGACAGTGTGAAGAGTCCAGCCCTCATCATCTGGACAGAGGAGCGGTCACACCAGCCCCCTCCCCTGCCCCCTGCACAAAACAGTGATGCAACTAAACCTATACCCACTGTAGAATGACCCAATGGGTGACATCAAGTGTGGGTGTTCATGGTGAATGTCATGAAAGGGACTTATTCCACAAGCCAGTCAAGAATGGGCAAGACGTGGCAGTAGTGGTGATAATAATACAATTTATTGTGAATGTTGAAGAAGTAGTTGTGTCCAGTCCACTTCTGCCAAATCACCTCTTAGTTCTGTAAAATTTGCCTTCCCTCAATTTAAAACATTTACTCCTGAATTAACTCTGTCCTTTTCCATAATAATGCTAAAACTAACTGAATTGTGGTCACTATCCCCAATTTGGTCACCCACTGTCACTTCACCCACTCGCCCACCTTAATTTCCCAGGACTAAATCTGGAATTGCATCCCCTCTTGTTGGGCTAAAAAAGTTCTCCTGGACACCGATCAAGAATTTTGCGCCCTCTGTGCCCCTCGTACTGTTTGAATCTCTGTTGATGTTAGGGTAGTTGAAGTCCCCTACTATTATTGCCCTCTTATTTTTGCACTCAGAAATTTGCCTACATATTTGTTCTTCTATCTCCCTTTCACTATTCGGGGGTCTGTAGTACACTCCTAGTAGTGTGACTGCCCCTTTTTTATTTCTCAGCTCAACCCATATGGCCTCAATTGATGATCCATTAAGCATATCATCCCTTCTCACAACTGTAATTGATTCTTTAACCAATAATGCTACCCCCCCTCCTTTTTTATCACCCACTCTATCCTGCCTGAAAACTCTATATCCAGGGATATTGAGCTGCCAATTATCCCACTCTTTAAGCCAGGTTTCCATTATAGCAATGATATCATGCTGCCATGTGTCTATCTGTGCCCTTAGCTCATCTGCTTTGTTTGTAATACTCCTTACATTGGAGTATATACCCTTTAACCCCGTCAAATTCCTGTACTGAACACTATTTAACCTTTGCTTCTTTTGCCTTTCTGAGTCGCTAACTACGTCACTAAATGCTTTTCTACTTCCCGTTTCCTGGTCTGAATTTGTCCTATCTGTACCTGCCCTTTGGTTCCCATCCCCCTGCCATACTAGTTTAAACCCTCCCCAACAGAACTTGCAAATGCCCCCGTGAGGATATTGGTCCCAGTTCTGCTTGGGTGCAACCTGTCCAGCTTGTACAGGTCCTGCCTTTCCCAGAATCGGTCCCAATGCAGAAAAGATTTACTAGGATGCTACCGGGACTTGATGGTTTGACTTACAGGGAGAGGTTAGACAGACTGGGACTTTTTTCCCTGGAGAGTAGGAGGTTAAGGGGTGATCTTATAGAAGTCTATAAAATAATGAGGGGCATAGATAAGGTCGATAGTCAAAATCTTTTCCCAAAGGTAGGGGAGTCTATAATGAGGGGGCACAGATTTAAGGTGAGAGGGGAGAGATACAAAAGGATCCAGAGGGGCAATTTTTTCACTCAAAGGGTGGTGAGTGTCTGGAACGAGCTGCCAGAGGCAGTAGTAGAGGCGGGTACAATTTTGTCTTTTAAAAAGCATTTGGACAGTTACATGGGGAAGATGGGTATCGAGGGATATGGGCCAAGTGCAGGCAATTGGGACTAGCTTAGTGGTATAAACTGGGCGACATGGACATGTTGGGCCGAAGGGCCTGTTTCCATGTTGTAACTTCTATGATTCTATGATTCTATAATGCCTCAGGAATTTAAACCCCTCCCTCCTACACCATCGCAAGCATTCATCTGGTCTATTCTCCTATTTCTGCTCTCGCTAGCATGTGGCACTGGGAGTAATCCTGAGATTACTACCTTAGAGGTCCTGCTTTTTAATTTATTTCCTCACTCTCTATATTCTGCTTGCAGGACTTCATCCCTTTTTTTATCGATGTCGTTGGTACCGATATGGACCACGACCTCTGGCTGTTCACCCTCCCCCTTCAGAATGTCCTGCAGCCTCTCCGTGACATCCTTGACCCTAGCACCAGGGAGGCAACATACCATCCTGGAGTCACGTCTGCGGCCGCAGAAACGCCTATCTGTTCCCCTTACGATGGAATCCCCTATCACTATTGCTCTCCCATTCTTTTTCCTCCCCTCCTGTGCAGGAATATCTCCACCACCTTTGACTCCCCGGTCATTCAATGACTAACCACGCTCCCCCTGTGTCTCGCTAAAAACCTGACACTCGCTCTACCTCTCCCTGTGCCTCTGACTCTGCCCGTCGCTCCCCTGGACCTTCACCCGCTCACGGCCCTGCGGTGAAACGATAAAAAGGGCAGTTTGTGTAACAAAATAAATTTGAACAGTTCTTATTGGAAAGCACCTACCGTAACCGCTTCCCGAGACCCACAGCAGGACTGTGGAAAGACAAACGTAGAGAGAACTCATTGCTGACTCTTCGATGTTTGGTCCTTCTCACTCGCTGCTTTTTGACACTGAAATACAGAAGTTCCACAAAGAGTTTCTTCACTTCCTTTAGAGAACTAGAGCTTTAGAGGCTAGGTTAGAGGAGGGATCTGCACGTGGTGAGTCACCGGGCACAAGTACTCAGGAGCTGGGGCAGGGGGAATGGTTACCGCAGATGCCAGCTCGTCGGAGGGCGAGGTCGCACAATGGTTCTACTGCAGGGGACTCAGATGAAGACTTCGATGGGCCGGGCGACAGAAGAAAGCTGATGGCTGTGCACAACCAAATGCTTGAGGCACTGGGAAGCCTGCCAGAATGCCTGCACACAATGTCAAGGGGAACGGAGGAGTCCAGCTCCATCTTGGCACGGGGCTTTGCGCAGAGCTTGGAGCCCATCCATTCTAACATGGAATGGGTGGTCACCCCCATCAGCGCACCTGTGGAACCCACCATGATGGAGCGTCTGATGAACAATCTGATAGTTTCCATCACAGCACAAACCGCTGCCTTAACAACCAGAGAGTTCCAGACAGTCCCCCACAGATTCTGCTGCTCTCCCACAGGACAGCGACACAGACGCCTTCACAGGTGGAAAGAACACAGCAAAACCAGGCTGTGGATGAGCCAGTGCTAAATACACAGCCTGGTGAAAAATGTCCATCTCAGGACTCGATGGCTTCAAGTGAAATCTGTCCCAAGAGGCTCATAGGAGTTCTGAGCAGCCGTCTACTTCTCAGAACTCTGCCCCTTACATGCCGCTCAGACAAATTGTCAGAATAGGCCTGAGGAGAAGCAGAAGAGTAAATTTTCTACATTGGTTTTTGTGGGGTTATTGGGATGGTTTACATTGTGAATTGATGATTTTCTGAAGACAGTAAACAAGCAGGTGATCCATTGTAGTGACTGCACTGAGCTGGCTTTGTGCTTCCAAGTCACTGCTTCATACAAGAAGGCAGGGAGGGACTTCAGGTGTCAGCATGGCTCAGTGCGGAGCACTCTCGCCTCTGAGTTAGAAGGTCCAATGGGTTCATAGTCCCATTCCACAGACTTGAGCACAAAATCTAGGCTAACACTCCCAGGGCAGTGCGAAGGAAGAGCTGCACTGTCAGAGTGTGCCGGCTTTCTGTTGAGATGTTAAACCGAGGCCCCGTCTGCCCTCTCAGGTGAAGGTAAAAGATCCCACAGCACCATATCAAAGAAGAGTGGCCTGGGCCAACATTTATCCCTCAACCAACATCATTAAACAGATGATCTGGTCATTATCACATTGCTGTTTGTGGGATCTTGCTGCTGCTGCATTTCCAACATTACAAGGCTTCAAAAACTACTTCATTGGCTGTAAAGCGCTTTGGGACGTTCTGAGGTTGTGAAAGGCGCGATATAAATGCAAGTCCTTCTTTTTTTTATGAAAAGACCATCAGTGAAGATAAAACTTCTCGACAAAAGGAGATTGTTTTTGCGAAGTAGCGGTTCATGATTCAGCACAAGCTGCAGCTGCTGCGACTGTTGGTTTGGGCCACTTCCCCTTCCTGTGTCTGGTGGTATCACCGCCTGCCTCTCCCTCCCTCCCTCCTCAGGTCCATCAACTTCCAGGTTTTCCTGGACAGCTAAGTGGTGAAGGACACAACAGACTGTCGCAGTCTGCGATACCATGACAGGAGCAGACGGAGGGGAACTCTGTCCCGACCTATCCAGGGATCTGACCCCTCCTTTCAACGTGCCTCATGATTGCTCAATGTGAATCATGATGGGGAGTTTTAACTCTTCCCAATCGGAGGGAAAGGAGTTGGGGGGTGGGGCAGGTGTTAAAATGGAGTGGCTCCATTTCCAGTTCTGTTCCTGACGATTCCCCCATTTTAATGTTGCTGGTTTTGTCTCATCAAATACAGTCCCATCAAACACTGTCCAGTTAAACACTGTCCCATCAAACACTGTCCAGTTAAAGACTGTCCCATCAAACATTGTCCAGTTAATCACTGTCCCATCAAACACTGTCCCATGAAACACTGTCCCATCAAACACTGTCCCATCAAACACTGTCCAGTTAAACACTGTCCCATCAAACACTGTCCAGTTAAACACTGTCCCATCAAACGCTGTCCCATGAAACACTGTCCCATCAAACACTGTCCCATCAAACACTGTCTCATTAAAAATACTGTCCCATCATCACTGTCCCATTAAACACTGTCTCATTACAAATACTGTCCCATCAAACACTGTCTCATTACAAATACTGTCCCATCAAACACTGTCCCATCAAACACTGTCCCATGAAACACTGTCCCATTAAACACTGTCCCATCAAACACTGTCTCATCAAACACTGTCTCATTAAAAATACTGTCCCATCAAACACTGTCCCATCAAACACTGTCTCATTACAAATACTGTCCCATTATCACTGTCTCATCGAACACTGTCCCATGAAACACTGTCCCATTAAACACTGTCCCATCAAACACTGTCTCATCAAACACTGTCCAGTTAAACACTGTCCCATCAAACACTGTCCAGTTAAACACTGTCCCATCAAACACTGTCCCATGAAACACTGTCCCATCAAACACTGTCCCATCAAACACTGTCTCATTAAAAATACTGTCCCATCATCACTGTCCCATTAAACACTGTCTCATTACAAATACTGTCCCATCAAACACTGTCTCATTACAAATACTGTCCCATCAAACACTGTCCCATCAAACACTGTCCCATGAAACACTGTCCCATTAAACACTGTCCCATCAAACACTGTCTCATCAAACACTGTCTCATTAAAAATACTGTCCCATCAAATACTGTCCCATCAAACACTGTCTCATTACAAATACTGTCCCATCAAACACTGTCCCATCAAACACTGTCCCATGAAACACTGTCCCATCAAACACTGTCCCATCAAACACTGTCTCATTAAAAATACTGTCCCATCATCACTGTCCCATTAAACACTGTCTCATTACAAATACTGTCCCATCAAACACTGTCTCATTACAAATACTGTCCCATCAAACACTGTCCCATCAAACACTGTCCCATGAAACACTGTCCCATTAAACACTGTCCCATCAAACACTGTCTCATCAAACACTGTCTCATTAAAAATACTGTCCCATCAAACACTGTCCCATCAAACACTGTCTCATTACAAATACTGTCCCATCATCACTGTCTCATCGAACACTGTCCCATGAAACACTGTCCCATTAAACACTGTCCCATCAAACACTGTCTCATCAAACACTGTCTCATTAAAAATACTGTCCCATCAAACACTGTCCCATGAAACACTGTCTCATTACAAATACTGTCCCATCAAACACTGTCTCATTACAAATACTGTCCCATCATCACTGTCCCATCAAACACTGTCCCATCAAACACTGTCTCATCAAACACTGTCCCATCAAACACTGTCCCATCAAACACTGTCTCATTAAAAATACTGTCTAATCGAACACTGTCTCATCAAACACTGTACCATCAAACACTGTCTCATTAAAAATACTGTCTCATCAAACACTGTCCCATCAAACACTGTCTCATTAAAAATACTGTCTCATCAAACACTGTCCCATCAAACACTGTCTCATTAAAAATACTGTCTCAGGATTGCTACCAGTGCCACGGGCTAGTCAGAGTAGGAATGACAGGATAGCTAGGATGAATACGTGGCTTGAGAGATGGTGCAAGAGGGAGGGATTCAAATTCCTGGGCCATTGGAACCGGTTCTGGGGGAGGTGGGACCAGTACAAATTGGACGGTCTGCATCTGGGCAGGACTGGAACCAATGTCCCAGGGGGAGTGTTTGCTAGTGCTGTTGGGAGGGTTTAAACTAATATGGCAGTGGGATGGGAACCGATGCAGGAAGTCAGTGGGAAATAAAGTGGTGACAGAAACAAAAGGCAGTAAGGGAGAGTGTACAGAACATGACTGGACAGATGGTCTGAGAAAGCAGGGCAAAGACCAAGGGAAGTCTAGATTAAACTGCATTTATTTCAATGCAAGAAGTCTGATGGGCAAGGCAGATGAACTCAGGGCATGGATGGGTACATGGGACTGGGATGTTATAGCTATTACTGAAACATGGCTAAGGGAGGGGCAGGACTGGCAGCTCAATGTTCCAGGGTACAGATGCTATAGGAAAGATAGAGCAGGAGGTAAGAGAGGAGGGGGAGTTGCGTTCTTGATTAGGGAGAACATCACGGCAGTAGTGAGAGAGGATATATCCGAGGGTTCGCCCACTGAGTCTATATGGGTAGAACTGAAAAATAAGAAGGGAGAGATCACTTTGATAGGATTGTACTACAGACCCCCAAATAGTCAACGGGAAATTGAGGAGCAAATATGTAAGGAGATTACAGACAGCTGCAAGAAAAATAGGGTGGTAATAGTAGGGGACTTTAACTTTCCCAACATTGACTGGGACAGCCATAGCATTAGGGGCTTGGATGGAGAGAAATTTGTTGAGTGTATTCAGGAGGAATTTCTCATTCAGTATGTGGATGGCCCGACTAGAGAGGGGGCAAAACTTGACCTCCTCTTGGGAAATAAGGAAGGGTAGGTGACAGAAGTGTTAGTGAGGGATCACTTTGGGACCAGTGATCATAATTCCATTCGTTTTAAGATAGCTATGGAGAATGATAGGTCTGGCCCAAAAGTTAAAATTCGAAATTGGGGAAAGGCCAATTTTGATGGTATTAGACAGGAACTTTTAGAAGTTGATTGGGAGAGTCTGTTGGCAGGCAAAGGGACGTCTGGTAAGTGGGAGGCTTTCAAAGGTGTGTTAACCAGGGTTCAGGGTAAGCACATTCCTTATAAAGTGAAGGGCAAGGCTGGTAGAAGTAGGGAACCTTGGATGACTCGGGAGATTGAGGCCCTAGTCAAAAAGAAGAAGGAGGCATATGACATGCATAGGCAGCTGGGATCAAGTGGATCCCTTGAAGAGTATAGAGATTGCCGGAGTAGAGTTAATAGAGAAATCAGGAGGGCAAAAAGGGGACATGAGATTGCTTTGGCAGATAAGGCAAAGGAGAATCCAAAGAGCTTCTACAAATACATAAAGGGCAAAAGAGTAACGAGGGAGAGAGTAGGGCCACTTAAGGATCAACAAGGTCATCTATGTGCGGAACCACAAGAGATGGGTGAGATCCTGAGTGAATATTTCACATCGGTATTTACGGTTGAGAAAGGCATGGATGTTAGGGAACTTGGGGAAATAAATAGTGATGTCTTGAGGAGTGTACATATTACAGAGAGGGAGGTGCTGGAAGTCTTAACGCGCATCAAGGTAGATAAATCTCCGGGACCTGATGAAATGTATCCCAGGACGTTATGGGAGGTTAGGGAGGAAATTGCGGGTCCCCTAGCAGAGATATTTGAATCATCCACCGCTACAGGTGAGGTGCCTGAAGATTGGAGGGTAGCAAATGTTGTGCCTTTGTTTAAGAAGGGCGGCAGGGAAAAGCCTGGGAACTACAGACCGGTGAGCCTGACATCTGTAGTGGGTAAGTTGTTAGAGGGTATTCTGAGGGACAGGATCTAGAGGCATTTGGAGAGGCAGGGACTAATTAGGAACAGTCAGCATGGTTTTGTGAGAGGAAAATCATGTCTCACGAATTTGATTGAGTTTTTTGAAGGGGTAACCAAGAAGATAGATGAGGGCTGTGCAGTAGACATGGTCTACATGGACTTCAGCAAAGCCTTTGACAAGGTACCGCATGGTAGGTTGTTACATAAGGTTAAATCTCATGGGATCCAAGGTGAGGTAGCCAATTGGCTACAAAATTGGCTTGACGACAGAAGACAGAGGGTGGTTGTGGAGGGTTGTTTTTCAAACTGGATGCCTGTGTCCAGCGGTGTGCCTCAGGGATCGGTGCTGGGTCCGCTGTTATTTGTTATTTATATTAATGATTTGGATGAGAATTTAGGAGGCATGGTTAGTAAGTTTGCAGATGACACCAAGATTGGTGGCATTGTGGACAGTGAAGAAGGTTATCTAGGATTGCAACGGGATCTTGATAAATTGGGCCAGTGGGCCGATGAATGGCAGATGGAGTTTAATTTAGATAAATGTGAGGTGATGCATTTTGGGAGATCGAATCGGGCCAGGACCTACTCCGTTAATGGTAGGGCGTTGGGGAGAGTTATAGAACAAAGAGATCTAGGAGTACACGTTCATAGCTCCTTGAAAGTGGAGTCACAGGTGGATAGGGTGGTGAAGAAGGCATTCGGCATGCTTGGTTTCATTGGTCAGAACATTGAATACAGGAGTTGGGATGTCTTGTTGAAGTTGTACAGGGCATTGGTGAGGCCACACTTGGAGTACTGTGTACAGTTCTGGTCACCCTATTATAGAAAGGATATTATTAAACTAGAAAGAGTGCAAAAATGATTTACCAGGATGCTACCGGGACTTGATGGTTTGACTTATAGGGAGAGGTTTGACCGACTGGGACTTTTTTCCCTGGAGAGTAGGAGGTTAAGGGGTGATCTTACAGAAGTCTATAAAATAATGAGGGGCATAGATAAGGTAGATAGTCAAAATCTTTTCCCAAAGGTAGGGGAGTCTATAACGAGGGGGCATAGATTTAAGGTGAGAGGAGAGAGATACAAAAGGGTCCAGAGGGGCAATTTTTTCACTCAAAGGGTGGTGAGTGTCTGTAATGAGCTGCCAGAGGCAGTAGTAGAGGCGGGTACAATTTTGTCTTTTAAAAAGCATTTGGACAGTTACATGGGTAAGATGGGTATAGAGGGATATGGGCGAAGTGCAGGCAATTGGGACTAGCTTAGTGGTATAAACTGGGCGACATGGACATGTTGGGCCGAAGGGCCTGTTTCCATGTTGTAACTTCTATGATTCTATGATTCAAACACTGTCCCATCAAACACTGTCTCATTAAAAATACTGTCCCATCATCACTGTCTCATCGAACACTGTCCCATCAAACACTGTCTCATTAAAAATACTGTCCCATCATCACTGTCCCATCAAACACTGTCTCATCAAACACTGTCTCATTAAAAATATTGTCCCATCAAACACTGTCCCATCAAACACTGTCTCATCAAACACTGTCTCATTAAAAATACTGTCCCATCATCACTGTCCCATCAAACACTGTCCCATCAAACACTGTCTCATTAAAAACACTGTCCCATCAAACACTGTCTCATTAAAAACACTGTCTCATCAAACAATGTCTCATTAAAAATACTGTCTCATCAAACACTGTCCCATCAAACACTGTCTCATCAAACACTGTCTCATTAAAAATACTGTCCCATCATCACTGTCCCATCAAACACTGTCCCATCAAACACTGTCTCATTAAAAACACTGTCCCATCAAACACTGTCTCATTAAAAACACTGTCTCATCAAACACTGTCTCATTAAAAATACTGTCTCATCAAACACTGTCTCATTAAAAACACTGTCTCATCAAACAATGTCTCATTAAAAATACTGCCTCATCAAACACTGTCTCATCAAACACTGTCTCATCAAACACTGTCTCATTAAAAATACTGTCTCATCAAACACTGTCCCATCAAACACTGTCTCATTAAAAAAACGTCTCATTAAACACTGTCTCATCAAACACTGGCTCATTAAAAATACTGTCTCATCGAACACTGTCCCATCAAACACTGTCCCATCAAACACTGTATCATTAAACACTGTCTCATTAAAAAACTGTCTCATTAAACACTGTCTCATCAAACACTGTCCCATCAAACACTGTCTCATTAAAAACACTGTCCCATCAAACACTGTCTCATTAAAAACACTGTCTCATCAAACAATGTCTCATTAAAAATACTGCCTCATCAAACACTGTCTCATCAAACACTGTCTCATCAAACACTGTCTCATTAAAAATACTGTCTCATCAAACACTGTCCCATCAAACACTGTCTCATTAAAAAAACGTCTCATTAAACACTGTCTCATCAAACACTGGCTCATTAAAAATACTGTCTCATCGAACACTGTCCCATCAAACACTGTCCCATCAAACACTGTATCATTAAACACTGTCTCATTAAAAAACTGTCTCATTAAACACTGTCTCATCAAACACTGTCTCATTAAAAATACTGTCTCATCAAACACTGTCTCATCAAACACTGTCCCATCAAACACTGTCTCATTAAAAATACTGTCTCATCAAACACTGTCCCATCAAACGCTGTCTCATTAAAAATACTGTCCCATCATCACTGTCACATCGAACACAGTCCCATCAAACACTGTCCCATCAAACACTGTCGCATCAAACACTGTCTCATTAAAAATACCGTCTCATTAAACACTGTCCCATCAAACACTGTCCCATCAAACACTGTCCCATCAAACACTGTCTCATTAAAAAACTGTCTCATGAAACACTGTCTCATCAAACACTGTCACATTAAAAATATTGTCTCATCAAACACTGTCTGATCAAACACTGTCCCATCAAACACTGTCTCATTAAAAATACTGTCTCATCAAACACTGTCTCATCAAACACTGTCCCATCAAACATTGTCGCATCAAACACTGTCTCATTAAAAATACTGTCTCATCAAACACTGTCCCATCAAGCACTGTCCCATCAAACACTGTCGCATCAAACACTGTCTCATTAAAAATACTGTCTCATCAAACACTGTCCCATCAAACACTGTCCCATCAAACACTGTCTCATTGAAAAACTGTCTCATTAAACACTGTCTCATCAAACACTGTCTCATTAAAAATATTGTCTCAGCAAACACTGTCTCATCAAACACTGTCCCATCAAACACTGTCCCATCAAACACTGTCTCATTAAAAATGCTGTCTCATCAAACACTGTCCCATCAAACACTGTCTCATTAAAAATACTATCTCATCAAACACTGTCCCATCAAATACTGTCCCATCAAACACTGTCTCATTAAAAAACTGCCTCATTAAACACTGTCTCATTAAAAATACTGTCCCATCATCACTGTCTCATCAAACAATTTCCCATCAAACACTGTCTCATTAAAAATACTGTGTTATCAAACACTGTCTCATCAAACACTGTCCCATCAAACACTGTCTCATTAAAAATACTGTCTCATCAAACACTGTCCAATCAAACACTGTCCCATCAAACACTGTCTCATTAAAAATACTGTCTCATCAAACACTGTCCCATCAAACACTGTCCCATCAAACACTGTCCCATCAAACACTGTCTCATTAAAAAAACTGTCTCATTAAACACTGTCTCATCAAACACTGTCCCATCAAACACTGTCCCATCAAACACTGTCTCATTAAAAATACTATCTCATCAAACAATTTCTCATCAAACACTGTCTCATCAAACACTGTCCCATCAAACACTGTCTCATTAAAAATACTGTCTCATCAAACACTGTCCCATCAAACAATGTCACATCAAACACTGTCTCATTAAAAATACTGTCTCATTAAAGACTGTCCCATCAAACACTGTCCCATCAAACACTGTCCCATCAAACACTGTCTCATTTAAAATACTGTCTCATCAAACACTGTCCCATCAAACACTGTCTCATTAAAAATACTGTCACATCAAACACTGTCTCATCAAACACTGTCCCATCAAACACTGTCTCATTAAAAATACTGTCTCATCAAACACTGTCTCATCATCACTGTCCCATCATCACTGTCCCATCAAACACTGTCCCATCAAACACTGTCTCATTAAAAAACTGTCTCATTAAACACTGTCTCATCAAACACTGTCTCATTAAAAATACTGTCCCATCATCAATGTCCCATCAAACATTGTCCCATCAAACACTGTCTCATTAAAAATACTGTCTCATGAAACACTGTCCCATCAAACACTGTCTCATTAAAAATATTGTCTCATCAAACACTGTCCCATCAAACACTGTCCCATCAAACACTGTCTCATTAAAAATACTGTCCCATCAAACACTGTCCCATCAAAAACTGTCCCATTAAAAAACTGTCGCATTAAACACTGTCTCATCAAACACTGTCTCATTAAAAATACTGTCTCATCAAACACTGTCTCATCAAACACTGTCTCATTAAAAAACTGTCGCATTAAACACTGTCCCATCAAACACTGTCTCATTAAAAAACTGTCGCATTAAACACTGTCTCATCAAACACTGTCTCATTAAAAATACTGTCTCATCAAACACTGTCCCATCAAACGCTGTCTCATTAAAAATACTGTCCCATCATCACTGTCACATCGAACACAGTCCCATCAAACACTGTCCCATCAAACACTGTCTCATCAAACACTGTCTCATTAAAAATACTGTCTCATCAAACACTGCCTCATCAAACACTGTCTCATTAAAAATACTGTCTCATTAAACACTGTCCCATCAAACGCTGTCTCATTAAAAATACTGTCCCATCATCACTGTCTCATCGAACACAGTCCCATCAAACACTGTCCCATCAAACACTGTCGCATCAAACACTGTCTCATTAAAAATACTGTCCCATCAAAAACTGTTTCATTAAAAATACTGTCTCATCAACCACTGTCTCATCAAACACTGTCCCATCAAGCACTGTCCCAACAAACACTGTCGCATCAAACACTGTCTCATTAAAAATACTGTCTCATCAAACACTGTCCCATCAAACACTGTCTCATTAAAAAACATCTCATTAAACACTGTCTCATCAAACACTGGCTCATTAAAAATACTGTCTCATCGAACACTGTCCCATCAAACACTGTCCCATCAAACACTGTATCATTAAACACTGTCTCATTAAAAAACTGTCTCATTAAACACTGTCTCATCAAACACTGTCTCATTAAAAATACTGTCTCATCAAACACTGTCTCATCAAACACTGTCCCATCAAACACTGTCTCATTAAAAATACTGTCTCATCAAACACTGTCCCATAAAACGCTGTCTCATTAAAAATACTGTCCCATCATCACTGTCACATCGAACACAGTCCCATCAAACACTGTCCCATCAAACACTGTCTCATCAAACACTGTCTCATTAAAAATACTGTCCCATCATCACTGTCCCATCAAACACTGTCCCATCAAACACTGTCTCATTAAAAACACTGTCCCATCAAACACTGTCTCATTAAAAACACTGTCTCATCAAACACTGTCTCATTAAAAATACTGTCTCATCAAACACTGTCTCATCAAACACTGTCCCATCAAACACTGTCTCATTAAAAACACTGTCCCATCAAACACTGTCTCATTAAAAACACTGTCCCATCAAACACTGTCTCATTAAAAACACTGTCTCATCAAACAATGTCTCATTAAAAATACTGCCTCATCAAACACTGTCTCATCAAACACTGTCTCATCAAACACTGTCTCATCAAACACTGTCTCATTAAAAATACTGTCTCATCAAACACTGTCCCATCAAACACTGTCTCATTAAAAAAACGTCTCATTAAACACTGTCTCATCAAACACTGGCTCATTAAAAATACTGTCTCATCGAACACTGTCCCATCAAACACTGTCCCATCAAACACTGTATCATTAAACACTGTCTCATTAAAAAACTGTCTCATTAAACACTGTCTCATCAAACACTGTCTCATTAAAAATACTGTCTCATCAAACACTGTCTCATCAAACACTGTCCCATCAAACACTGTCTCATTAAAAATACTGTCTCATCAAACACTGTCCCATCAAACGCTGTCTCATTAAAAATACTGTCCCATCATCACTGTCACATCGAACACAGTCCCATCAAACACTGTCCCATCAAACACTGTCTCATTAAAAATACCGTCTCATTAAACACTGTCCCATCAAACACTGTCCCATCAAACACTGTCCCATCAAACACTGTCTCATTAAAAAACTGTCTCATGAAACACTGTCTCATCAAACACTGTCACATTAAAAATATTGTCTCATCAAACACTGTCTGATCAAACACTGTCCCATCAAACACTGTCTCATTAAAAATACTGTCTCATCAAACACTGTCTCATCAAACACTGTCCCATCAAACATTGTCGCATCAAACACTGTCTCATTAAAAATACTGTCTCATCAAACACTGTCCCATCAAGCACTGTCCCATCAAACACTGTCGCATCAAACACTGTCTCATTAAAAATACTGTCTCATCAAACACTGTCCCATCAAACACTGTCCCATCAAACACTGTCTCATTGAAAAACTGTCTCATTAAACACTGTCTCATCAAACACTGTCTCATTAAAAATATTGTCTCAGCAAACACTGTCTCATCAAACACTGTCCCATCAAACACTGTCCCATCAAACACTGTCTCATTAAAAATGCTGTCTCATCAAACACTGTCCCATCAAACACTGTCTCATTAAAAATACTATCTCATCAAACACTGTCCCATCAAATACTGTCCCATCAAACACTGTCTCATTAAAAAACTGCCTCATTAAACACTGTCTCATTAAAAATACTGTCCCATCATCACTGTCTCATCAAACAATTTCCCATCAAACACTGTCTCATTAAAAATACTGTGTTATCAAACACTGTCTCATCAAACACTGTCCCATCAAACACTGTCTCATTAAAAATACTGTCTCATCAAACACTGTCCCATCAAACACTGTCCCATCAAACACTGTCTCATTAAAAATACTGTCTCATCAAACACTGTCCCATCAAACACTGTCCCATCAAACACTGTCCCATCAAACACTGTCTCATTAAAAAAACTGTCTCATTAAACACTGTCTCATCAAACACTGTCCCATCAAACACTGTCCCATCAAACACTGTCTCATTAAAAATACTATCTCATCAAACAATTTCTCATCAAACACTGTCTCATCAAACACTGTCCCATCAAACACTGTCTCATTAAAAATACTGTCTCATCAAACACTGTCCCATCAAACAATGTCACATCAAACACTGTCTCATTAAAAATACTGTCTCATTAAAGACTGTCCCATCAAACACTGTCCCATCAAACACTGTCCCATCAAACACTGTCTCATTTAAAATACTGTCTCATCAAACACTGTCCCATCAAACACTGTCTCATTAAAAATACTGTCACATCAAACACTGTCTCATCAAACACTGTCCCATCAAACACTGTCTCATTAAAAATACTGTCTCATCAAACACTGTCTCATCATCACTGTCCCATCATCACTGTCCCATCAAACACTGTCCCATCAAACACTGTCTCATTAAAAAACTGTCTCATTAAACACTGTCTCATCAAACACTGTCTCATTAAAAATACTGTCCCATCATCAATGTCCCATCAAACATTGTCCCATCAAACACTGTCTCATTAAAAATACTGTCTCATGAAACACTGTCCCATCAAACACTGTCTCATTAAAAATATTGTCTCATCAAACACTGTCCCATCAAACACTGTCCCATCAAACACTGTCTCATTAAAAATACTGTCCCATCAAACACTGTCCCATCAAAAACTGTCCCATTAAAAAACTGTCGCATTAAACACTGTCTCATCAAACACTGTCTCATTAAAAATACTGTCTCATCAAACACTGTCTCATCAAACACTGTCTCATTAAAAAACTGTCGCATTAAACACTGTCCCATCAAACACTGTCTCATTAAAAAACTGTCGCATTAAACACTGTCTCATCAAACACTGTCTCATTAAAAATACTGTCTCATCAAACACTGTCCCATCGAACACTGTCCCATCATACACTGTCTCATTAAAAATACTGTCTCATCAAACACTGTCTCATCAAACACTGTCTCATTAAAAATACTGTCTCATTAAACACTGTCCCATCAAACGCTGTCTCATTAAAAATACTGTCCCATCATCACTGTCTCATCGAACACAGTCCCATCAAACACTGTCCCATCAAACACTGTCGCATCAAACACTGTCTCATTAAAAATACTGTCCCATCAAAAACTGTTTCATTAAAAATACTGTCTCATCAACCACTGTCTCATCAAACACTGTCCCATCAAGCACTGTCCCAACAAACACTGTCGCATCAAACACTGTCCCATCAAACACTGTCTCATTAAAAAACTGTCTCATTAAACACTGTCTCATCAAACACTGCCCATCAAACACTGTCTCATTAAAAATACTATCTCATCAAACAATTTCTCATCAAACACTGTCTCATCAAACACTGTCCCATCAAACACTGTCTCATTAAAAATACTGTCTCATCAAACACTGCCCCATCAAACAATGTCACATCAAACACTGTCTCATTAAAAATACTGTCTCATTAAACACTGTCCCATCAAACACTGTCCCATCAAACACTGTCTCATTAAAAATACTGTCTCATTAAACACTGTCCCATCAAATACTGTCTCATCAAACACTGTCTCATCAAACACTGTCCCATCAAACACTGTCTCATTAAAAATACTGTCCCATCATCACTGTCCCATCATCACTGTCCCATCAAACACTGTCCCATCAAACACTGTCTCATTAAAAATACTGTCCCATCATCACTGTCTCATCGAACACCGTCCCATCAAACACTGTCTCATTAAAAAACTGTCTCATTAAACACTGTCTCATCAAACACTGTCTCATTAAAAATAATGTCCCATCATCAATGTCCCATCAAACATTGTCCCATCAAACACTGTCTCATTAAAAATACTGTCTCATCAAACACTGTCCCATCAAACACTGTCTCATTAAAAATATTGTCTCATCAAACACTGTCCCATCAAACACTGTCTCATTAAAAAACTGTTGCATTAAACACTGTCTCATCAAACACTGTCTCATTAAAAATACTGTCTCATCAAACACTGTCCCATCAAACACTGTCCCATCATACACTGTCTCATTAAAAATACTGTCTCATCAAACACTGTCTCATCAAACACTGTCTCATTAAAAATACTGTCTCATTAAACACTGTCCCATCAAACGCTGTCTCATTAAAAATACTGTCCCATCATCACTGTCTCATCGAACACAGTCCCATCAAACACTGTCCCATCAAACACTATCGCATCAAACACTGTCTCATTAAAAATACTGTCTCATTAAACACTGTCCCATCAAACACTGTCCCATCAAACACTGTCTCATTAAAAAACTGTCTCATGAAACACTGTCTCATCAAACACTGTCCCATCAAGCACTGTCCCATCAAACACTGTCGCATCAAACACTGTCTCATTAAAAATATTGTCTCATTAAACACTGTCCCATCAAACACTGTCCCAACAAACACTGTCTCATTAAAAAACTGTCTCATTAAACACTGTCTCATCAAACACTGTCCCATCAAACACTGTCTCATTAAAAATACTATCTCATCAAACAATTTCTCATCAAACAATTTCTCATCAAACACTGTCCCATCAAACACTGTCTCATTAAAAATACTGTCTCATCAAACACTGTCCGATCAAACAATGTCACATCAAACACTGTCTTATTAAAAATACTGTCTCATTAAACACTGTCCCATCAAACATTGTCCCATCAAACACTGTCCCATCAAACACTGTCTCATTAAAAATACTGTCTCATGAAACACTGTCTCATCAAACACTGTCTCATCAAACACTGTCTCATTAAAAATACTGTCCCATCATCACTGTCCCATCATCACTGTCCCATCAAACACTGTCCCATCAAACACTGTCTCATTAAAAATACTGTCCCATCATCACTGTCTCATCGAACACCGTCCCATCAAACACTGTCTCATTAAAAAACTGTCTCATTAAACACTGTCTCATCAAACACTGTCTCATTAAAAATACTGTCCCATCATCACTGTCTCATCGAACACCGTCCCATCAAACACTGTCTCATTAAAAAACTGTCTCATTAAACACTGTCCCATCAAACACTGTCTCATTAAAAATATTGTCTCATCAAACACTGTCCCATCCAACACTGTCCCATCAAACACTGTCTCATTAAAAATACTGTCTCATCAAACACTGTCTCATCAAACACTGTCCCATCAAACACTGTCTCATTAAAAATACTGTCTCATCAAATACTGTCCCATCAAACACTGTCTCATTAAAAATACTGTCTCATCAAACACTGTCCCATCAAACACTGTCCCATCATACACTGTCTCATTAAAAATACTGTCTCATCAAACACTGTCTCATCAAACACTGTCTCATTAAAAATACTGTCTCATTAAACACTGTCCCATCAAACGCTGTCTCATTAAAAATACTGTCCCATCATCACTGTCTCATCGAACACAGTCCCATCAAACACTGTCCCATCAAACACTGTCGCATCAAACACTGTCTCATTAAAAATACTGTCTCATTAAACACTGTCCCATCAAACACTGTCCCATCAAACACTGTCTCATTAAAAAACTGTGTCATGAAACACTGTCTCATCAAACACTGTCACATTAAAAATACTGTCTCATCAAACACTGTCTCATCAAACACTGTCCCATCAAACACTGTCTAATTAAAAATACTGTCTCATCAAACACTGTCTCATCAAACACTGTCCCATCAAGCACTGTCCCATCAAACACTGTCGCATCAAACACTGTCTCATTAAAAATACTGTCTCATTAAACACTGTCCCATCAAACACTGTCCCATCAAACACTGTCTCATTAAAAAACTGTCTCATTAAACACTGTCTCATCAAACACTGTCTCATGAAAAATACTGTCTCATCAAACACTGTCTCATGAAAAATACTGTCCCATCAAACACTGTCTCATTAAAAATACTGTCTGATCAAACAATTTCCCATCAAACACTGTCCCATCAAACACTGTCACATTAAAAATACTGTCTCATCAAACACTGTCTCATCAAACACTGTCCCATCAAACACTGTCTCATCAAACACTGTCTCATTAAAAATACTGTCTCATCAAACACTGTCTCATCAAACACTGTCCCATCAAACACTGTCTCATTAAAAATACTGTCTCATCAAACACTGTCCCATCAAACAATGTCACATCAAACAGTGTCTCATTAAAAATACTGTCTCATTAAACACAGTCCCATCAAACACTGTCCCATCAAACACTGTCTCATTAAACATACTGTCCCATCATCACTGTCCCATCATCACTGTCCCATCAAACACTGTCTCATTAAAAATACTGTCTCATCAAACACTGTCCCATCAAACACTGTCTCATTAAAAATATTGTCTCATCAAACACTGTCCCATCAAACACTGTCCCATCAAACACTGTCTCATTAAAAATACTGTTCCATCAAACACTGTCCCATCAAACACTGTCTCATTAAAAAACTGTCGCATTAAACACTGTCTCATCAAACACTGTCTCATTAAAAATACTGTCTCATCAAACACTGTCCCATCAAACACTGTCCCATCAAACACTGTCTCATTAAAAATACTGTCCCATCATCACTGTCTCATCAAACAATTTCCCATCAAACACTGTCCCATCAAGCACTGTCTAATTAAAAATACTGTCTCATCAAACACTGTCCCATCAAACAATGTCACATCAAACACTGTCTCATTAAAAATACTGTCTCATTAAACACTGTCCCATCAAACACTGTCCCATCAAACACTGTCCCATCAAACACTGTCTCATTAAAAATATTGTCTCATTAAACACTGTCCCTTCAAACACTGTCTCATCAAACACTGTCTCATTTGAAATACTGTCTCATCAAACACTGTCCCATCAAACACTGTCTCATTAAAAATACTGTCTCATCAAACACTGTCTCATCAAACACTGTCTCATCAAACACTGTCTCATTAAAAATACTGTCCCATCATCACTGTCCCATCATCACTGTCCCATCAAACACTGTCCCATCAAACACTGTCTCATTATAAATACTGTCCCATCATCACTGTCTCATCGAACACCGTCCCATCAAACACTGTCTCATTAAAAAACTGTCTCATTAAACACTGTCTCATCAAACACTGTCTCATTAAAAATACTGTCCCGTCATCAATGTCCCATCAAACATTGTCCCATCAAACACTGTCTCATTAAAAATACTGTCTCATCAAACACTGTCCCATCAAACACTGTCTCATTAAAAATACTGTCTCATCAAACACTGTCCCATCAAACACTGTCCCATCAAACACTGTCTCATTAAAAATACTGTCCCATCAAACACTGTCCCATCAAACACTGTCCCATCAAACACTGTCTCATTAAAAAACTGTCGCATTAAACACTGTCTCATCAAACACTGTCTCATTAAAAATACTGTCTCATCAAACATTGTCTCATCAAACACTGTCCCATCAAACACATTCTCATTAAAAATACTGTCTCATCAAACACTGTCCCATCAAACACTGTCTCATTAAAAATACTGTCTCATCAAACACTGTCCCATCAAACACTGTCCCATCATAAACTGTCTCATTAAAAATACTGTCTCATCAAACACTGTCTCATCAAACACTGTCTCATTAAAAATACTGTCTCATTAAACACTGTCCCATCAAACGCTGTCTCATTAAAAATACTGTCCCATCATCACTGTCTCATCGAACACAGTCCCATCAAACACTGTCCCATCAAACACTGTCGCATCAAACACTGTCGCATCAAACACTGTCTCATTAAAAATACTGTCTCATTAAACACTGTCCCATCAAACACTGTACCCATCAAACACTGTCCCATCAAACAATGTCTCATTAAAAAACTGTCTCATGAAACACTGTCTCATCAAACACTGTCACATTAAAAATACTATCTCATCAAACACTGTCCCATCAAACACTGTCGCATCAAACAATGTCTCATTAAAAATACTGTCTCATTAAACACTGTCCCATCAAACACTGTACCCATCAAACACTGTCCCATCAAACACTGTCTCATTAAAAAACTGTCTCATGAAACACTGTCTCATCAAACACTGTCACATTAAAAATACTGTCTCATCAAACACTGTCTCATCAAACACTGTCCCATCAAACACTGTCTCATTAAAAATAATGTCTCATCAAACACTGTCTCATCAAACACTGTCCCATCAAGCACTGTCCCATCAAACACTGTCGCATCAAACACTGTCTCATTAAAAATACTGTCTCATTAAACACTGTCCCATCAAACACTGTCCCATCAAACACTGTCCCATCAAACACTGTCTCATTTAAAATATTGTCTCATTAAACAGTGTCCCTTCAAACACTGTCTCATCAAACACTGTCTCATTTGAAATACTGTCTCATCAAACACTGTCCCATCAAACACTGTCTCATTAAAAATACTGTCTCATCAAACACTGTCTCATCAAACACTGTCTCATTAAAAATACTGTCCCATCATCACTGTCCCATCATCAATGTCCCATCAAACACTGTCCCATCAAACACTGTCTCATTATAAATACTGACCCATCATCACTGTCTCATCGAACACCGTCCCATCAAACACTGTCTCATTAAAAAACTGTCTCATTAAACACTGTCTCATCAAACACTGTCTCATTAAAAATACTGTCCCGTCATCAATGTCCCATCAAACATTGTCCCATCAAACACTGTCTCATTAAAAATACTGTCTCATCAAACACTGTCCCATCAAACACTGTCTCATTAAAAATACTGTCTCATCAAACACTGTCCCATCAAACACTGTCCCATCAAACACTGTCTCATTAAAAATACTGTCCCATCAAACACTGTCCCATCAAACACTGTCCCATCAAACACTGTCTCATTAAAAAACTGTCGCATTAAACACTGTCTCATCAAACACTGTCTCATTAAAAATACTGTCTCATCAAACATTGTCTCATCAAACACTGTCCCATCAAACACATTCTCATTAAAAATACTGTCTCATCAAACACTGTCCCATCAAATACTGTCTCATTAAAAATACTGTCTCATCAAACACTGTCCCATCAAACACTGTCCCATCATAAACTGTCTCATTAAAAATACTGTCTCATCAAACACTGTCTCATCAAACACTATCTCATTAAAAATACTGTCTCATTAAACACTGTCCCATCAAACGCTGTCTCATTAAAAATACTGTCCCATCATCACTGTCTCATCGAACACAGTCCCATCAAACACTGTCCCATCAAACAATGTCGCATCAAACACTGTCGCATCAAACACTGTCTCATTTAAAATATTGTCTCATTAAACACTGTCCCATCAAACACTGTACCCATCAAACACTGTCCCATCAAACACTGTCTCATTAAAAAACTGTCTCATGAAACACTGTCTCATCAAACACTGTCACATTAAAAATACTGTCTCATCAAACACTGTCTCATCAAACACTGTCCCATCAAACACTGTCTCATTAAAAATAATGTCTCATCAAACACTGTCTCATCAAACACTGTCCCATCAAGCACTGTCCCATCAAACACTGTCGCATCAAACACTGTCTCATTAAAAATACTGTCTCATTAAACACTGTCCCATCAAACACTGTCCCATCAAACACTGTCTCATTAAAAAACTGTCTCATTAAACACTGTCTCATCAAACACTGTCTCATGAAAAATACTGTCCCATCAAACACTGTCTCATTAAAAATACTGTCTCATCAAACACTGTCTCATCAAACACTGTCCCATCAAACACTGTCCCATCAAGCACTGTCCCATCAAACACTGTCGCATCAAACACTGTCTCATTAAAAATACTGTCTCATTAAACACTGTCCCATCAAACACTGTCCCATCAAACACTGTCTCATTAAAAAACTGTCTCATTAAACACTGTCTCATCAAACACTGTCTCATGAAAAATACTGTCACATCAAACACTGTCTCATCAAACACTGTCTCATTAAAAATACTGTCTCATCAAACACTGTCCCATCAAATACTGTCCCTTCAAACACTGTCTCATTAAAAATGCTGTCTAATCAAACATTGTCCTATCAAACACTGTCTCATTAAAAATACTGTCTCATCAAACACTGTCCCATCAAACACTGTCTCATTAAAAATACTATCTCATCAAACAATGTCTCATCAAACACTGTCCCATCAAACACTGTCTCATTAAAAATACTATCTCATCAAACACTGTCTCATCAAACACTGTCTCATGAAAAATACTGTCACATCAAACACTGTCTCATCAAACACTGTCTCATTAAAAATACTGTCTCATCAAACACTGTCCCATCAAATACTGTCCCATCAAACACTGTCTCATTAAAAATACTGTCTCATCAAACACTGTCTCATCAAACACTGTCCCATCAAACACTGTCCCATCAAGCACTGTCCCATCAAACACTGTCGCATCAAACACTGTCTCATTAAAAATACTGTCTCATTAAACACTGTCTCATCAAACACTGTCCCATCAAACACTGTCCCATCAAACACTGTCTCATTAAAAATACTGTCTCATCAAACACTGTCTCATCAAACACTGTCCCATCAAACACTGTCCCATCAAGCACTGTCCCATCAAACACTGTCGCATCAAACACTGTCTCATTAAAAATACTGTCTCATCAAACACTGTCTCATCAAACACTGTCCCATCAAACACTGTCCCATCAAGCACTGTCCCATCAAACACTGTCCCATCAAACACTGTCTCATTAAAAAACTGTCTCATTGAACACTGTCTCATCAAACACTGTCTCATGAAAAATACTGTCACATCAAACACTGTCTCATCAAACACTGTCTCATTAAAAATACTGTCTCATCAAACACTGTCCCATCAAATACTGTCCCATCAAACACTGTCTCATTAAAAATGCTGTCTAATCAAACATTGTCCTATCAAACACTGTCTCATTAAAAATACTGTCTCATCAAACAGTGTCCCATCAAACACTGTCTCATTAAAAATACTATCTCATCAAACAATGTCTCATCAAACACTGTCCCATCAAAAACTGTCGCATCAAACACTGTCTCATTAAAAATACTGTCTTATCAAACACTGTCCCATCAAACACTGTCCCATCAAATACTGTCCCATCAAACACTGTCTCATTAAAAATACTGTCTCATCAAACACTGTCTCATCAAACACTGTCCCATCAAACACTGTCCCATCAAGCACTGTCCCATCAAACACTGTCGCATCAAACACTGTCTCATTAAAAATACTGTCTCATTAAACACTGTCTCATCAAACACTGTCCCATCAAACACTGTCCCATCAAACACTGTCTCATTAAAAATACTGTCTCATCAAACACTGTCTCATCAAACACTGTCCCATCAAACACTGTCCCATCAAGCACTGTCCCATCAAACACTGTCGCATCAAACACTGTCTCATTAAAAATACTGTCTCATCAAACACTGTCTCATCAAACACTGTCCCATCAAACACTGTCCCATCAAGCACTGTCCCATCAAACACTGTCCCATCAAACACTGTCTCATTAAAAAACTGTCTCATTGAACACTGTCTCATCAAACACTGTCTCATGAAAAATACTGTCACATCAAACACTGTCTCATCAAACACTGTCTCATTAAAAATACTGTCTCATCAAACACTGTCCCATCAAATACTGTCCCATCAAACACTGTCTCATTAAAAATGCTGTCTAATCAAACATTGTCCTATCAAACACTGTCTCATTAAAAATACTATCTCATCAAACAATGTCTCATCAAACACTGTCCCATCAAAAACTGTCGCATCAAACACTGTCTCATTAAAAATACTGTCTTATCAAACACTGTCCCATCAAACACTGTCCCATCAAACACTGTCCCATCAAACACTGTCTCATTAAAAAACTGTCTCATTAAACACTGTCCCATCGAACACTGTCTCATTAAAAATACTGTCTCATTAAACACTGTCTCATTAAAAATACTATCTCATCAAACACTGTCCCATCAAACACTGTTGCATTAAAAATACTGTCTCATTTAAAATACTGTCTCATCAAACACTGTCCCATCAAACACTGTCTCATTAAAAATACTGTCTCATCAAACACTGTCCCATCAAACACTGTCGCATTAAAAATACTGTCTCATCAAACACTGACCCATCAAACACTGTCCCATCATACACTGTCTCATTAAAAATACTGTCTCATCAAACACTGTCTCATCAAACACTGTCTCATTAAAAATACTGTCTCATTAAACACTGTCCCATCAAACGCTGTCTCAATAAAAATACTGTCGCATCATCACTGTCCCATCAAACACTGTCCCATCAAACACTGTCCCATCAAACACTGTCTCATTAAAAAACTGTCGCATGAAACACTGTCTCATCAAACACTGTCTCATTAAAAATACTGTCTAATCAAACACTGTCTCATCAAACACTGTCCCATCAAACACAGTCTCATTAAAAATACTGTCTCATCAAACACTGTCCCATCAAACACTGTCTCATTAAAAATACTGTCTCATCAAACACTGTCTCATTAGACACTGTCCCATCATACACTGTCTCATCAAAAATACTGTCTCATCAAACACTGTCTCATCAAACACTGTCTCATTAAAAATACTGTCTCATTAAACGCTGTCCCATCAAACGCTGTCTCATTAAAAATACTGTCCCATCATCACTGTCTCATCGAACACAGTCCCATCAAACACTGTCCCATCAAACACTGTCGCATCAAACACTGTCTCATTAAAAATACTGTCTCATTAAACGCTGTCCCATCAAACACTGTCCCATCAAACACTGTCCCATCAAACACTGTCTCATTAAAAAACTGTCTCATGAAACACTGTCTCATCAAACACTGTCACATTAAAAATACTGTCTCATCAAACACTGTCCCATTAATCACTGGCTCATTAAAAATACTGTCTCATCAAACACTGTCTCATCAAACACTGTCCCATCAAGCACTGTCCCATCAAACACTGTCAAAAAAAAAAATCACGGGATTGGGGGTAATATTCTGGCATGGGTGGAGGATTGGTTATCGAACAGGAAGCAGAGAGTTGGGATAAATGGTTCATTTTCGGACTGGCAACCAGTAACCAGTGGTGTTCCACAGGGGTCGGTGCTGGGTCCCCAACTCTTTACAATCTATATTAACGATTTGGAGGAGGGGACCGAGTGCAACATATCAAAATTTGCAGATGATACAAAGATGGGAGGGAAAGTAGAGAGTGAGGAGGACATAAAAAACCTGCAAGGGGATATAGACAGGCCTGGTGAGTGGGCGGAGATTTGGCAGATGCAATATAATATTGGAAAATGTGAGGTTATGCACTTTGGCAGGAAAAATCAGAGAGCAAGTTATTTTCTTAATGGCGAGAGACTGGAAAGTACTGCAGTACAAAGGGATCTGGGGGTCCTAGTGCAAGAAAATCAAAAAGTTGGTATGCAGGTGCAGCAGGTGATCAAGAAAGCCAACGGAATGTTGGCTTTTATTGCTAGGGGGATAGAATATAAAAACAAGGAGGTATTGCTGCAGTTATATAAGGTATTGGTGAGACCTCACCTGGAATACTGCATACAGTTTTGGTCTCCATACTTAAGAAAAGACATACTTGCTCTCGAGGCAGTACAAAGAAGGTTCACTCGGTTAATCCCGGGGATGAGGGGGCGGACATATGAGGAGAGGTTGAGTAGATTGGGACTCTACTCATTGGAGTTCAGAAGAATGAGAGGCGATCTTATTGAAACATATAAGATTGTGAAGGGTCTTGATCGGGTGGATGCAGTAAGGATGTTCCCAAAGATGGGTGAAACTAGAACTAGGGGGCATAATCTTAGAATAAGGGGCTGCTCTTTCAAAACTGAGATGAGGAGAAACTTCTTCACTCAGAGGGTGGTAGGTCTGTGGAATTTGCTGCCCCAGGAAGCTGTGGAAGCTACATCATTAGATAAATTTAAAACAGAAATAGACAGTTTCCTAGAAGTAAAGGGAATTAGGGGTTATGGGGAGCGGGCAGGAAATTGGACATGAAGCTGAGTTCGGATCGGTCAATGCCCTGTGGGTGGCGGAGAGGGCCCAGGGGCTATGTGGCCGGGTCCTGCTCCGACTTCTTGTGTTCTTTAGATTTGTGGTTGGGATCAGATCAGCCATGATCTTATTGAATGGCGGAGCAGGCTCGAGGGGCCGATTGGCCTACTCCTGCTCCAATTTCTTATGTTCTTATGTTCTTATCAAACACTGTCTCATTAAAAAACTGTCTCATTAAACACTGTCTCATCAAACACTGTCGCATCAAACACTGTCTCATTAAAAATACTGTCTCATTAAACACTGTCCCATTAAACACTGTCCCATCAAACACTGTCTCATTAAAAAACTGTCTCATTAAACACTGTCTCATCAAACACTGTCTCATGAAAAATACTGTCACATCAAACACTGTCTCATCAAACACTGTCTCATTAAAAATACTGTCTCATCAAACAATTTCCCATCAAATACTGTCCCATCAAACACTGTCTCATTAAAAATGCTGTCTAATCAAACATTGTCCTATACAAAAACTGTCTCATTAAAAATACTGTCTCATCAAACACTGTCCCATCAAACACTGTCTCATTAAAAATACTATCTCATCAAACAATGTCTCATCAAACACTGTCCCATCAAACACTGTCTCATTAAAAATACTATCTCATCAAACACTGTCTCATCAAACACTGTCTCATGAAAAATACTGTCACATCAAACACTGTCTCATCAAACACTGTCTCATTAAAAATACTGTCTCATCAAACACTGTCCCATCAAATACTGTCCCATCAAACACTGTCTCATTAAAAATACTGTCTCATCAAACACTGTCTCATCAAACACTGTCCCATCAAACACTGTCCCATCAAGCAATGTCCCATCAAACACTGTCGCATCAAACACTGTCTCATTAAAAATACTGTCTCATCAAACACTGTCTCATCAAACACTGTCCCATCAAACACTGTCCCATCAAGCACTGTCTCATTAAAAAACTGTCTCATTAAACACTGTCTCATCAAACACTGTCTCATGAAAAATACTGTCACATCAAACACTGTCTCATCAAACACTGTCTCATTAAAAATACTGTCACATCAAACACTGTCTCATCAAACACTGTCTCATGAAAAATACTGTCACATCAAACACTGTCTCATCAAACACTGTCTCATTAAAAATACTGTCTCATCAAACACTGTCCCATCAAATACTGTCCCATCAAACACTGTCTCATTAAAAATACTGTCTCATCAAACACTGTCCCATCAAACACTGTCCCATCAAACACTGTCTCATTAAAAAACTGTCTCATTAAACACTGTCTCATCAAACACTGTCTCATGAAAAATACTGTCACATCAAACACTGTCTCATCAAACACTGTCTCATTAAAAATACTGTCTCATCAAACACTGTCCCATCAAATACTGTCCCATCAAACACTGTCTCATTAAAAATGCTGTCTAATCAAACATTGTCCTATCAAACACTGTCTCATTAAAAATACTGTCTCATCAAACACTGTCCCATCAAACACTGTCTCATTAAAAATACTATCTCATCAAACAATGTCTCATCAAACACTGTCCCATCAAAAACTGTGGCATCAAACACTGTCTCATTAAAAATACTGTCTTATCAAACACTGTCCCATCAAACACTGTCCCATCAAACACTGTCCCATCAAACACTGTCTCATTAAAAAACTGTCTCATTAAACACTGTCTCATCGAACACTGTCTCATTAAAAATACTGTCTCATCAAACACTGTCCCATCAAACACTGTCTCATTAAAAATAGTGTCTCATCAAAAACTGTCTCATCAAACACTGTCTCATTAAAAATACTGTCTCATTAAACACTGTCCCATCAAACGCTGTCTCAATAAAAATACTGTCCCATCATCACTGTCCCATCAAACACTGTCCCATCAAACACTGTCCCATCAAACACTGTCTCATTAAAAAACTGTCGCATTAAACACTGTCTCATCAAACACTGTCTCATTAAAAATACTGTCTAATCAAACACTGTCTCATCAAACACTGTCCCATCAAACACAGTCTCATTAAAAATACTGTCTCATCAAACACTGTCCCATCAAACACTGTCTCATTAAAAATACTGTCTCATCAAACACTGTCTCATTAGACACTGTCCCATCATACACTGTCTCATCAAAAATACTGTCTCATCAAACACTGTCTCATCAAACACTGTCTCATTAAAAATACTGTCTCATTAAACACTGTCCCATCAAACGCTGTCTCATTAAAAATACTGTCCCATCATCACTGTCTCATCGAACACAGTCCCATCAAACACTGTCCCATCAAACACTGTCGCATCAAACACTGTCTCATTAAAAATACTGTCTCATTAAACGCTGTCCCATCAAACACTGTCCCATCAAACACTGTCCCATCAAACACTGTCTCATTAAAAAACTGTCTCATGAAACACTGTCTCATCAAACACTGTCACATTAAAAATACTGTCTCATCAAACACTGTCCCATTAATCACTGTCTCATTAAAAATACTGTCTCATCAAACACTGTCTCATCAAACACTGTCCCATCAAGCACTGTCCCATCAAACACTGTCGCATCAAACACTGTCTCATTAAAAAACTGTCTCATTAAACACTGTCTCATCAAACACTGTCGCATCAAACACTGTCTCATTAAAAATACTGTCTCATTAAACACTGTCCCATTAAACACTGTCCCATCAAACACTGTCTCATTAAAAAACTGTCTCATTAAACACTGTCTCATCAAACACTGTCTCATGAAAAATACTGTCACATCAAACACTGTCTCATCAAACACTGTCTCATTAAAAATACTGTCTCATCAAACAATTTCCCATCAAATACTGTCCCATCAAACACTGTCTCATTAAAAATGCTGTCTAATCAAACATTGTCCTATCAAACACTGTCTCATTAAAAATACTGTCTCATCAAACACTGTCCCATCAAACACTGTCTCATTAAAAATACTATCTCATCAAACAATGTCTCATCAAACACTGTCCCATCAAACACTGTCTCATTAAAAATACTATCTCATCAAACACTGTCTCATCAAACACTGTCTCATGAAAAATACTGTCACATCAAACACTGTCTCATCAAACACTGTCTCATTAAAAATACTGTCTCATCAAACACTGTCCCATCAAATACTGTCCCATCAAACACTGTCTCATTAAAAATACTGTCTCATCAAACAGTGTCTCATCAAACACTGTCCCATCAAACACTGTCCCATCAAGCACTGTCCCATCAAACACTGTCGCATCAAACACTGTCTCATTAAAAATACTGTCTCATTAAACACTGTCTCATCAAACACTGTCCCATCAAACACTGTCCCATCAAACACTGTCTCATTAAAAATACTGTCTCATCAAACACTGTCTCATCAAACACTGTCCCATCAAACAATGTCCCATCAAGCACTGTCCCATCAAACACTGTCGCATCAAACACTGTCTCATTAAAAATACTGTCTCATCAAACACTGTCTCATCAAACACTGTCCCATCAAACACTGTCCCATCAAGCACTGTCCCATCAAACACTGTCCCATCAAACACTGTCTCATTAAAAAACTGTCTCATTAAACACTGTCTCATCAAACACTGTCTCATGAAAAATACTGTCACATCAAACACTGTCTCATCAAACACTGTCTCATTAAAAATACTGTCTCATCAAACACTGTCCCATCAAATACTGTCCCATCAAACACTGTCTCATTAAAAATGCTGTCTAATCAAACATTGTCCTATCAAACACTGTCTCATTAAAAATACTGTCTCATCAAACACTGTCCCATCAAACACTGTCTCATTAAAAATACTATCTCATCAAACAATGTCTCATCAAACACTGTCCCATCAAAAACTGTGGCATCAAACACTGTCTCATTAAAAATACTGTCTTATCAAACACTGTCCCATCAAACACTGTCCCATCAAACACTGTCTCATTAAAAAACTGTCTCATTAAACACTGTCTCATCGAACAATGTCTCATTAAAAATACTGTCTCATCAAACACTGTCCCATCAAACACTGTCTCATTAAAAATAGTGTCTCATCAAAAACTGTCCCATCAAACAATGTCACATCAAACAGTGTCTCATTAAAAATACTGTCTCATGAAACACTGTCTCATTAAAAATACTATCTCATCAAACACTGTCCCATCAAACACTGTTGCATTAAAAATACTGTCTCATTTAAAATACTGTCTCATCAAACACTGTCCCATCAAACACTGTCTCATTAAAAATACTGTCTCATCAAACACTGTCCCATCAAACACTGTCGCATTAAAAATACTGTCTCATCAAACACTGACCCATCAAACACTGTCTCATCAAACACTGTCTCATTAAAAATACTGTCTCATTAAACACTGTCCCATCAAACGCTGTCTCAATAGAAATACTGTCCCATCATCACTGTCCCATCAAACACTGTCCCATCAAACACTGTCCCATCAAACACTGTCTCATTAAAAAACTGTCGCATTAAACACTGTCTCATCAAACACTGTCTTATTAAAAATACTGTCTAATCAAACACTGTCTCATCAAACACTGTCCCATCAAACACAGTCTCATTAAAAATACTGTCTCATCAAACACTGTCCCATCAAACACTGTCTCATTAAAAATACTGTCTCATCAAACACTGTCTCATTAGACACTGTCCCATCATACACGGTCTCATCAAAAATACTGTCTCATCAAACACTGTCTCATCAAACACTGTCTCATTAAAAATACTGTCTCATTAAACACTGTCCCATCAAACGCTGTCTCATTAAAAATACTGTCCCATCATCACTGTCTCATCGAACACAGTCCCATCAAACACTGTCCCATCAAACACTGTCGCATCAAACACTGTCTCATTAAAAATACTGTCTCATTAAACACTGTCCCATCAAACACTGTCCCATCAAACACTGTCCCATCAAACACTGTCTCATTAAAAAACTGTCTCATGAAACACTGTCTCATCAAACACTGTCACATTAAAAATACTGTCTCATCAAACACTGTCCCATTAATCACTGTCTCATTAAAAATACTGTCTCATCAAACACTGTCTCATCAAACACTGTCCCATCAAGCACTGTCCCATCAAACACTGTCGCATCAAACACTGTCTCATTAAAAATACTGTCTCATTAAACACTGTCCCATCAAACACTGTCCCATCAAACACTGTCTCATGAAAAAACTGTCTCATTGAACACTGTCTCATCAAACACTGTCTCATGAAAAATACTGTCTCATCAAACACTGTCCCATCAAACACTGTCTCATTAAAAATACTGTCCCATCAAACACTGTCTCATTAAAAATACTGTCTCATCAAACACTGTCTCATCAAACACTGTCCCATCAAACACTGTCTCATTAAAAATACTGTCTCATTAAAAATACTGTCCCATCATCACTGTCTCATCAAACATTGTCCCATCAAACACTGTCCCATCAAACACTGTTTCATGAAATATACTGTCTCATCAAATACTGTCCCATCATCACTGTCTCATCAAACACTTTCTCATTAAAAAACTGTCTCATTAAACACTGTCTCATCAAACACTGTCTCATTAAAAATACTGTCTCATCAAACACTGTCCCATCAAACACTGTCACATCGAACACTGTCTCATTAAAAAGACTGTCTCATTAAACACTGTCCCATCAAACACTGTCCCATCAAACACTGTCTCATTAAAAAACTGTCCCATAAAACACTGTCTCATCAAACACTGTCTCATTAAAAATACTGTCTCATCAAACACTGTCTCATTAAACACTGTCCCATCAAACACTGTCTCATTAAAAATACTGTCTCATCAAACACTGTCCCATCAAACACTGTCCCATCAAACACTGTCTCATTAAAAATACTGTCTCATCAAACACTGTCTCATCAAACACTGTCCCATCAAACACTGTCTCATTAAAAATACTGTCTCATCAAACACTGTCCCATCAAACACTGTCCCATCAAACACTGTCTCATTAAAAATACTGTCTCATCAAACACTGTCCCATCAAACACTGTCCCATCAAACACTGTCCCATCAAACACTGTCTCATTAAAAAACTGTCTCATTAAACACTGTCTCATCGAACACTGTCTCATTAAAAATACTGTCTCATCAAACACTGTCCCATCAAACACTGTCGCATTAAAAATACTGTCTCATCAAACACTGACCCATCAAACACTGTCCCATCATACACTGTCTCATTAAAAATACTGTCTCATCAAACACTGTCTCTTCAAACACTGTCTCATTAAAAATACTGTCTCATTAAACACTGTCCCATCAAACGCTGTCTCATTAAAAATACTGTCCCATCATCACTGTCCCATCAAACACTGTCCCATCAAACACTGTCCCATCAAACACTGTCTCATTAAAAAACTGTCGCATTAAACACTGTCTCATCAAACACTGTCTGATTAAAAATACTGTCTCATGAAACACTGTCTCATCAAACACTGTCCCAGCAAACACTGTCTCATTAAAAATACTGTCTCATCAAACACTGTCCCATCAAACACTGTCTCATTAAAAATACTGTCCCATCAAACACTGTCGCATCAAACACTGTCTCATTAAAAATACTGTCTCATTAAACACTGTCCCATCAAACACTGTCCCATCAAACACTGTCTCATTAAAAATACTGTCTCATCAAACACTGTCCCATCAAACACTGTCGCATTAAAAATACTGTCTCATCAAACACTGACCCATCAAACACTGTCCCATCATACACTGTCTCATTAAAAATACTGTCTCATCAAACACTGTCTCATCAAACGCTGTCTCATTAAAAATACTGTCCCATCATCACTGTCCCATCAAACACTGTCCCATCAAACACTGTCCCATCAAACACTGTCTCATTAAAAAACTGTCGCATTAAACACTGTCTCATCAAACACTGTCTCATTAAAAATACTGTCTCATCAAACACTGTCTCATCAAACACTGTCCCATCAAACACTGTCTCATTAAAAATACTGTCTCATTAAAAATACTGTCCCATCAAACACTGTCCCATCAAACACTGTCTCATTAAAAAACTGTCTCATTAAACATTGTCTCATTAAAAATACTGTCCCATCATCACTGTCTCATCAAACATTGTCGCATCAAACACTGTCCCATCAAACGCTGTTTCATGAAATATACTGTCTCATCAAATACTGTCCCATCATCACTGTCTCATCAAACACTGTCTCATTAAAAAACTGTCTCATTAAACACTGTCTCATCAAACACTGTCTCATTAAAAATACTGTCTCATCAAACACTGTCTCATCAAACACTGTCCCATCAAACACCGACTAATTCAAAATATTGTCTCATCAAACACTGTCCCATCAAACACTGTCCAATCAAACACTGTCCCATCAAACACTGTCTCATTAAGAAACTGTCTCATTAAACACTGTCTCATCAAACAGTGTCTCATTAAAAATACTGTCTCATCAAACACTGTCTCATCAAACACTGTCCCATCAAACACTGTCACATTGAACACTGTCTCATTAAAAAGACTGTCTCATCAAACACTGTCCCATCAAACACTGTCCCATCAAACAATGTCTCATTAAAAAACTGTCCCATAAAACACTGTCTCATCAAACACTGTCTCATTAAAAATACTGTCTCATTAAACACTGTCCCATCAAACACTGTCTCATTAAAAATACTGTCTCATCAAACACTGTCCCATCAAACACTGTCCCATCAAACACTGACTCATTAAAAATACTGTCTCATCAAACACTGTCTCATCAAACACTGTCCCATCAAATACTGTCTCATTAAAAATACTGTCTCATCAAACATTGTCCCATCAAACACTGTCCCATCAAACACTGTCTCATTAAAAATACTGTCTCATCAAACACTGTCCCATCAAACACTGTCTCATTAAAAATACTGTCTCATCAAACACTGTCCCATCAAACACTGTCCCATCAAACACTGTCTCATTAAAAATACTGTCTCATCAAACACTGTCCCATCAAACACTATCCCATCAAACACTGTCTGATCAAATACTGTCTCATCAAACACTGTCTCATCAAACACTGTCCCATCAAACACTGTCACATTAAAAATACTGTCTCATCAAACACTGTCCCATCAAACACTGTCGCATTAAAAATACTGTCCCAACATTTATCCCTCAACCAACATCATTAAACAGATGGTCTGGTCATTATCACAATGCTGTTTGTGGGATCTTGCTGCTGCTGCATTTCCGACATTACAAGGCTTCAAAAACTACTTCATTGGCTGTAAAGCGCTTTGGGACGTTCTGAGGTTGTGAAAGGCGCAATATAAATGCAAGTCCTTCTTTTTTTTATGAAAAGACCATCAGTGAAGATAAAGCTTCTCTACAAAAGAAGATTGTTTTTGCGAAGTAGCGGTTCATGATTCAGCACAAGCTGCAGCTGCTGCGACCTTTGGTTTGGGCCACTTCCCTTTCCTGTGTCTGGTGGTATCACCGCCTGCATCTCCCTCCCTCCCTCCTCAGGTCCATTAACTTCCAGGTTTTCCTGGACAGCTAAGTGGTGAAGGAAACAACAGACTGTCCCAGTCTGCGATACCATGACAGGAGCAGACGGAAGGGAACTCTGTCCCGACCTATCCAGGGATCTGACCCCTCCAGTCAACGTGCCTCATGATTGCTCAATGTGAATCATGATGGGGAGTTTCAACTCTTCCCAATCGGAGGGAAAGGAGTTGGGGGGTGGGGCAGGTGTTAAAATGGAGTGGCTCCATTTCCAGTTCCGTTCCTGACAATTCCCCCATTTTAATGTTGCTGTTTTTGTCTCATCAAACACAGTCCCATCAAACACTGTCCCGTTAAACACTGTCCCATCAAACACTGTCCAGTTAAACACTGTCCCATCAAACACTGTCCCATGAAACACTGTCCCATGAAACACTGTCCCATCAAACACTGTCTCATTAAAAATACTGTCTCATCAAACACTGTCCCATCAAACACTGTCTCATTAAAAATACTGTCTCATCAAACACTGTCCCATCAAACACTGTCTCATTAAAAATATTATCTCATCAAACACTGTCTCATCAAACACTGTCTCATTAAAAATATTATCTCATCAAACACTGTCTCTTCAAACACTGTCTCATCAAACACTGTCCCAAAAAACACCGTCACATTAAAAATACTGTCTCATCCAGCACTGTCTCATCAAACACTGTCTCATTAAAAATACTATCTCATCATCACTGTCCCATCAAACACTGTCCCATCAAACACTGTCCAGTTAAACACTGTCCCATCAAACATTGTCCCATCAAACACTGTCTCATTAAAAATACTGTCTCATCAAACACTGTCCCATCAAACACTGTCTCATTAAAAATACTGTCCCATTATCACTGTCTCATCAAACACTGTCTCATTAAAAATACTGTCCCATCAAACACTGTCTCATCAAACACTGTCTCATCAAACACTGTCTCATTAAAAATACCGTCCCATCATCAATGTCCCATCATCACTGTCCCATCAAACACTGTCCCATCAAACACTGTCTCATTAAAAATACTGTCTCATTAAAAACTGTCTCATCAAACACTGTCTCATCAAACACTGTCCCATCAAACACTGTCCAGTTAAACACTGTCCCATCAGACATTGTCCCATCAAACACCGTCTCATTAAAAACACTGTCTCATCAAACACTGTCTCATTAAACACTGTCTCATCAAACACTGTCTCATCAAACACTGTCCCATCAAACACTGTCTCATTAAAAATACTGTCTCATCAAACACTGTCCCATCAAACACTGTCCCATCAAACACTGTCTCATTAAAAATACTGTCTCATCAAACACTGTCCCATCAAACACTATCCCATCAAACACTGTCTGATCAAATACTGTCTCATCAAACATTGTCTCATTAAAAGTACTGTCTCATCAAACACTGTCTCATCAAACACTGTCCCATCAAACACTGTCACATTAAAAATACTGTCTCATCAAACACTGTCCCATCAAACACTGTCGCATTAAAAATACTGTCCCAACATTTATCCCTCAACCAACATCATTAAACAGATGGTCTGGTCATTATCACAATGCTGTTTGTGGGATCTTGCTGCTGCTGCATTTCCGACATTACAAGGCTTCAAAAACTACTTCATTGGCTGTAAAGCGCTTTGGGACGTTCTGAGGTTGTGAAAGGCGCAATATAAATGCAAGTCCTTCTTTTTTTTATGAAAAGACCATCAGTGAAGATAAAGCTTCTCTACAAAAGAAGATTGTTTTTGCGAAGTAGCGGTTCATGATTCAGCACAAGCTGCAGCTGCTGCGACCTTTGGTTTGGGCCACTTCCCTTTCCTGTGTCTGGTGGTATCACCGCCTGCATCTCCCTCCCTCCCTCCTCAGGTCCATTAACTTCCAGGTTTTCCTGGACAGCTAAGTGGTGAAGGAAACAACAGACTGTCCCAGTCTGCGATACCATGACAGGAGCAGACGGAAGGGAACTCTGTCCCGACCTATCCAGGGATCTGACCCCTCCAGTCAACGTGCCTCATGATTGCTCAATGTGAATCATGATGGGGAGTTTCAACTCTTCCCAATCGGAGGGAAAGGAGTTGGGGGGTGGGGCAGGTGTTAAAATGGAGTGGCTCCATTTCCAGTTCCGTTCCTGACAATTCCCCCATTTTAATGTTGCTGTTTTTGTCTCATCAAACACAGTCCCATCAAACACTGTCCCGTTAAACACTGTCCCATCAAACACTGTCCAGTTAAACACTGTCCCATCAAACACTGTCCCATGAAACACTGTCCCATGAAACACTGTCCCATCAAACACTGTCTCATTAAAAATACTGTCTCATCAAACACTGTCCCATCAAACACTGTCTCATTAAAAATATTATCTCATCAAACACTGTCTCATCAAACACTGTCTCATTAAAAATATTATCTCATCAAACACTGTCTCTTCAAACACTGTCTCATCAAACACTGTCCCAAAAAACACCGTCACATTAAAAATACTGTCTCATCCAGCACTGTCTCATCAAACACTGTCTCATTAAAAATACTATCTCATCATCACTGTCCCATCAAACACTGTCCCATCAAACACTGTCCAGTTAAACACTGTCCCATCAAACATTGTCCCATCAAACACTGTCTCATTAAAAATACTGTCTCATCAAACACTGTCCCATCAAACACTGTCTCATTAAAAATACTGTCCCATTATCACTGTCTCATCAAACACTGTCTCATTAAAAATACTGTCCCATCAAACACTGTCTCATCAAACACTGTCTCATCAAACACTGTCTCATTAAAAATACCGTCCCATCATCAATGTCCCATCATCACTGTCCCATCAAACACTGTCCCATCAAACACTGTCTCATTAAAAATACTGTCTCATTAAAAACTGTCTCATCAAACACTGTCTCATCAAACACTGTCCCATCAAACACTGTCCAGTTAAACACTGTCCCATCAGACATTGTCCCATCAAACTCCGTCTCATTAAAAACACTGTCTCATCAAACACTGTCTCATTAAACACTGTCTCATCAAACACTGTCTCATCAAACACTGTCCCATCAAACACTGTCTCATCAAACACCGTCTCATCAAACACTGTCCCATCAAACACTGTCTCATTAAAAACACTGTCTCATCAAATACTGTCTCATCAAACACTGTCCCATCAAACACTGTCCAGTTAAACACTGTCCCATCAAACATTGTCCCATCAAACACCGTCTCATTAAAAATACTGTCTCATCAAACACTGTCCCATCAAACACTGTCTCATTAAAAATACTGTCTCATCAAACACTGTCTCATCAAACACTGTCCCATCAAACACTGTCCCATCAAACACTGTCTCATTAAAAACACTGTCTCATCAAACACTGTCTCATCAAACACTGTCCAATCAAACACTGTCTCATTAAAAATACTATCTCATCAAACACTGTCTCATTAAAAATACTTTCTCATCAAACACTGTCTCATCAAACACTGTCCCATCAAACACTGTCTCATTAAAAACACTGTCTCATCAAACACCGTCTCATCAAACACTGTCCCATCAAACACTGTCTCATTAAAAACACTGTCTCATCAAACACTGTCTCATTAAACACTGTCTCATCAAACACTGTCTCATCAAATACTGTCTCATCAAACACTGTCCCATCAAACACTGTCTCATCAAACACTGTCTCATCAAACACTGTCTCATTAAAAATACTGTCTCATCAAACACTGTCCCATCAAACACTGTCTCATCAAACACTGTCCCATTAAAAATACTGTCTCATCAAACACTGTCCCATCAAACACTGTCTCATCAAACACTGTCTCATCAAACACTGTCCCATCAAACACTGTCTCATCAAACACTGTCTCATTAAAAATACTGTCTCATCAAACACTGTCCCATCAAACACTGTCTCATCAAACACTGTCCCATCAAACACTGTCTCATCAAACACCGTCTCATCAAACACTGTCCCATCAAACACTGTCTCATTAAAAACACTGTCTCATCAAACACTGTCTCATTAAACACTGTCTCATCAAACACTGTCTCATCAAACACTGTCCCATCAAACACTGTCTCATCAAACACCGTCTCATCAAACACTGTCCCATCAAACACTGTCTCATTAAAAACACTGTCTCATCAAATACTGTCTCATCAAACACTGTCTCATCAAACACTGTCTCATCAAACACTGTCTCATCAAACACTGTCTCATTAAAAATACTGTCTCATCAAACACTGTCCCATCAAACACTGTCTCATCAAACACTGTCCCATTAAAAATACTGTCTCATCAAACACTGTCTCATCAAACACTGTCTCATCAAACACTGTCTCATTAAAAATACTGTCTCATCAAACACTGTCTCATCAAACACTGTCTCATCAAACACTGTCTCATTAAAAATACTGTCTCATCAAACACTGTCCCATCAAACACTGTCTCATCAAACACTGTCCCATTAAAAATACTGTCTCATCAAACACTGTCTCATCAAACACTGTCTCATCAAACACTGTCTCATTAAAAACACTGTCTCATCAAACACTGTCTCATTAAAAATACTTTCTCATCAAACACTGTCTCATCAAACACTGTCCCATCAAACATTGTCTCATCAAACACTGTCTCATCAAACACTGTCTCATTAAAAATACTGTCTCATTAAAAATACTGTCTCATCAAACACTGTCCCATCAAACACTGTCTCATTAAAAATACTGTCTCATCAAACACTGTCCCATCAAACACTGTCTCATTAAAAATACTGTCTCATCAAACACTGTCTCATCAAACACTGTCTCATCAAACACTGTCTCATTAAAAATACTGTCTCATTAAAAATACTGTCTCATCAAACACTGTCCCATCAAACACTGTCTCATTAAAAATACTGTCTCATCAAACACTGTCTCATCAAACACTGTCTCATTAAAAATACTGTCTCATCAAACACTGTCCCATCAAACACTGTCTCATTAAAAATACTGTCTCATCAAACACTGTCTCATCAAACACTGTCTCATCAAACACTGTCTCATTAAAAATACTGTCTCATTAAAAATACTGTCTCATCAAACACTGTCCCATCAAACACTGTCCCATCAAACAATGTCTCATTAAAAAACTGTCTCATTAAACACTGTCTCATCAAACACTGTCTCATCAAACACTGTCTCATTAAAAATACTGTCTCATCAAACACTGTCCCATCAAACACTGTCTCATTAAAAATACTGTCTCATCAAACACTGTCTCATTAAAAATACTGTCTCATCAAACACCGTCTCATTAAAAATACTGTCTCATCAAACACTGTCTCATCAAACACTGTCTCATTAAAAATACTGTCTCATCAAACACTGTCTCATCAAACACTGTCTCATTAAAAATACTGTCTCATCAAACACTGTCTCATCAAACACTGTCTCATCAAACACCGTCTCATTAAAAATACTATCTCATCAAACACTGTCCCATGAAACACTGTCTCATTAAAAAACTGTCTCATTTAACACCGTCTCAGCAAACACTGTCTCATTAAAAATAGTTTCTCATCAAACACTGTCTCATCAAACACTGTCCCTTCAAACACTGTCTCATTAAAATACTGTCTCATTAAACACTGTCTCATTAAACACTGTCTCATCAAACACTGTCTCATCAAACACTGTCTCATTAAAAATACTTTCTCATCAAACACTGTCTCATCAAACACTGTCTCATCAAACACTGTCTCATTAAAAATACTGTCTCATCAAACACTGTCCCATCAAACACTGTCTCATTAAAAATACTGTCTCATCAAACACTGTCTCATCAAACACTGTCTCATTAAAAATACTGTCTCATCAAACACTGTCTCATTAAAAATACTATCTCATCAAACACTGTCTCATCAAACACCGTCTCATTAAAAATACTGTCTCATCAAACACTGTCTCATCAAACACTGTCTCATTAAAAATACTGTCTCATCAAACACTGTCCCATCAAACACTGTCTCATTAAAAATACTGTCTCATCAAACACTGTCTCATCAAACACTGTCTCATTAAAAATACTGTCTCATCAACACTGTCCCATCAAACACCGTCTCATTAAAAATACTGTCTCATCAAACACTGTCTCATCAAACACCGTCTCATTAAAAATACTATCTCATCAAACACTGTCCCATGAAACACTTTCACAACACTGTCGCATCAAACACTGTCCAGTTAAGCACTATCCCATCAAACACTGTCCCATCAAACACTGTCTCATTAAAAAACTGTCTCATTTAACACCGTCTCAGCAAACACTGTCTCATTAAAAATACTGTCCCATCAAACACTGTCTCATCAAACAGTGTCCCATCAAACACTGTCTCAATAAAAATACTGTCTCAATAAACACTGTCTCATCAAACACTGTCTCATTAAAAATACTGTCTCATCAAACACTGTCCCATCAAGCACTGGCCCATCAAACACTGTCGCATCAAACACTGTCTCATTAAAATACTGTCTCATTAAACACTGTCCCATCAAACACTGTCCCATCAAACAATGTCTCATTAAAAAACTGTCTCAATAAACACTGTCCCATCAAACACTGTCTCATTAAAAATACTGTCTCATCAAACACTGTCCCATCAAACATAGTCCCATCAAACACTGTCTCATTAAAAATACTGTCTCATCAAACACTGTCCCATCAAACACTGTCTCATTAAAAATACTGTCTCATCAAACACTGTCTCATCAAACACTGTCTCATCAAACACTGTCTCATTAAAAATACTGTCTCATTAAAAATACTGTCTCATCAAACACTGTCCCATCAAACACTGTCCCATCAAACAATGTCTCATTAAAAAACTGTCTCATTAAACACTGTCTCATCAAACACTGTCTCATCAAACACTGTCTCATTAAAAATACTGTCTCATCAAACACTGTCCCATCAAACACTGTCTCATTAAAAATACTGTCTCATCAAACACTGTCTCATTAAAAATACTGTCTCATCAAACACCGTCTCATTAAAAATACTGTCTCATCAAACACTGTCTCATCAAACACTGTCTCATTAAAAATACTGTCTCATCAAACACTGTCTCATCAAACACTGTCTCATTAAAAATACTGTCTCATCAAACACTGTCTCATCAAACACTGTCTCATCAAACACCGTCTCATTAAAAATACTATCTCATCAAACACTGTCCCATGAAACACTGTCTCATTAAAAAACTGTCTCATTTAACACCGTCTCAGCAAACACTGTCTCATTAAAAATAGTTTCTCATCAAACACTGTCTCATCAAACACTGTCCCTTCAAACACTGTCTCATTAAAATACTGTCTCATTAAACACTGTCTCATTAAACACTGTCTCATCAAACACTGTCTCATCAAACACTGTCTCATTAAAAATACTTTCTCATCAAACACTGTCTCATCAAACACTGTCTCATCAAACACTGTCTCATTAAAAATACTGTCTCATCAAACACTGTCCCATCAAACACTGTCTCATTAAAAATACTGTCTCATCAAACACTGTCTCATCAAACACTGTCTCATTAAAAATACTGTCTCATCAAACACTGTCTCATTAAAAATACTATCTCATCAAACACTGTCTCATCAAACACCGTCTCATTAAAAATACTGTCTCATCAAACACTGTCTCATCAAACACTGTCTCATTAAAAATACTGTCTCATCAAACACTGTCCCATCAAACACTGTCTCATTAAAAATACTGTCTCATCAAACACTGTCTCATCAAACACTGTCTCATTAAAAATACTGTCTCATCAACACTGTCCCATCAAACACCGTCTCATTAAAAATACTGTCTCATCAAACACTGTCTCATCAAACACCGTCTCATTAAAAATACTATCTCATCAAACACTGTCCCATGAAACACTTTCACAACACTGTCGCATCAAACACTGTCCAGTTAAGCACTATCCCATCAAACACTGTCCCATCAAACACTGTCTCATTAAAAAACTGTCTCATTTAACACCGTCTCAGCAAACACTGTCTCATTAAAAATACTGTCCCATCAAACACTGTCTCATCAAACAGTGTCCCATCAAACACTGTCTCAATAAAAATACTGTCTCAATAAACACTGTCTCATCAAACACTGTCTCATTAAAAATACTGTCTCATCAAACACTGTCCCATCAAGCACTGGCCCATCAAACACTGTCGCATCAAACACTGTCTCATTAAAATACTGTCTCATTAAACACTGTCCCATCAAACACTGTCCCATCAAACAATGTCTCATTAAAAAACTGTCTCAATAAACACTGTCCCATCAAACACTGTCTCATTAAAAATACTGTCTCATCAAACACTGTCCCATCAAACATAGTCCCATCAAACACTGTCTCATTAAAAATACTGTCTCATCAAACACTGTCCCATCAAAAACTGTCTCATTAAAAATACTGTCCCATCATCACTGTCTCATCAAACACTGTCCCATCAAACACTGTCTCATTGAAAAACTGTCTCATGAAACACTGTCTCATCAAACACTGTCTCATTAAAAATACTGTCTCATCAAACACTGTCTCATCAAACACTGTCCCATCAAACACTGTCTTATTAAAAATACTGTCTCATCAAACACTGTCTCATCAAACACTGTCCCATCAAACACTGTCTCATTAAAAACACTGTCCCATCAAACACTGTCTCATCAAACACTGTCCCATCAAACACTGTCTCATTAAAAATACTGTCCCAACATTTGTCCCTCAACCAACATCATTAAACAGATGATCTGGTCATTATCACATTGCTGTTTGTGGGATCTTGCTGCTGCTGCATTTCCAACATTACAAGGCTTCAAAAACTACTTCATTGGCTGTCAAGCGCTTTGGGACGTTCTGAGGTTGTGAAAGGCGCTATATAAATGCAAGAACTTTTTTTTTATGAAAAGACCATCAGTGAAGATAAAACTTCTCTACAAAAGGAGATTGTTTTTGCGAAGTAGCGGTTCATGATTCAGCACAAGCTGCAGCTGCTGCGACCGTTGGTTTGGGCCACTTCCCTTTCCTGTGTCTGGTGGTATCACTGCCTGCATCTCCCTCCCTCCCTCCTCAGGTCCATCAACTTCCAGGTTTTCCTGGACAGCTAAGTGGTGAAGGAAACAACAGACTGTCCCAGTCTGCGATACCATGACAGGAGCAGACGGAAGGGAACTCTGTCCCGACCTATCCAGGGATCTGACCCCTCCAGTCAACGTGCCTCATGATTGCTCAATGTGAATCATGATGGGGAGTTTCAACTCTTCCCAATCGGAGGGAAAGGAGTTGGGGGGTGGGGCAGGTGTTAAAATGGAGTGGCTCCATTTCCAGTTCCATTCCTGACAATTCCCCCATTTTAATGTTGCTGGTTTTGTCTCATCAAACACAGTCCCATCAAACACTGTCCAGTTAAACACTGTCCCATCAAACACTGTCCAGTGAAACACTGTCCCATCAAACACTGTCCCATGAAACACTGTCCCATGAAACACTGTCCCATCAAACACTGTCTCATTAAAAATACTGTCTCATCAAACACTGTCCCATCAAACACTGTCTCATTAAAAATACTGTCTCATCAAACACTGTCTCATCAAACACTGTCCCATCAAACACTGTCCCATCAAACACTGTCTCATTAAAATACTGTCTCATCAAACACTGTCTCATCAAACACTGTCCCTTCAAACACTGTCTCATTAAAATACTGTCTCATTAAACACTGTCTCATTAAACACTGTCTCATCAAACACTGTCTCATCAAACACTGTCTCATTAAAAATACTTTCTCATCAAACACTGTCTCATCAAACACTGTCTCATCAAACACTGTCTCATTAAAAATACTGTCTCATCAAACACTGTCCCATCAAACACTGTCTCATTAAAAATACTGTCTCATCAAACACTGTCTCATCAAACACTGTCTCATTAAAAATACTGTCTCATCAAACACTGTCTCATTAAAAATACTATCTCATCAAACACTGTCTCATCAAACACCGTCTCATTAAAAATACTGTCTCATCAAACACTGTCTCATCAAACACTGTCTCATTAAAAATACTGTCTCATCAAACACTGTCCCATCAAACACTGTCTCATTAAAAATACTGTCTCATCAAACACTGTCTCATCAAACACTGTCTCATTAAAAATACTGTCTCATCAACACTGTCCCATCAAACACCGTCTCATTAAAAATACTGTCTCATCAAACACTGTCTCATCAAACACCGTCTCATTAAAAATACTATCTCATCAAACACTGTCCCATGAAACACTTTCACAACACTGTCGCATCAAACACTGTCCAGTTAAGCACTATCCCATCAAACACTGTCCCATCAAACACTGTCTCATTAAAAAACTGTCTCATTTAACACCGTCTCAGCAAACACTGTCTCATTAAAAATACTGTCCCATCAAACACTGTCTCATCAAACAGTGTCCCATCAAACACTGTCTCAATAAAAATACTGTCTCAATAAACACTGTCTCATCAAACACTGTCTCATTAAAAATACTGTCTCATCAAACACTGTCCCATCAAGCACTGGCCCATCAAACACTGTCGCATCAAACACTGTCTCATTAAAATACTGTCTCATTAAACACTGTCCCATCAAACACTGTCCCATCAAACAATGTCTCATTAAAAAACTGTCTCAATAAACACTGTCCCATCAAACACTGTCTCATTAAAAATACTGTCTCATCAAACACTGTCCCATCAAACATAGTCCCATCAAACACTGTCTCATTAAAAATACTGTCTCATCAAACACTGTCCCATCAAAAACTGTCTCATTAAAAATACTGTCCCATCATCACTGTCTCATCAAACACTGTCCCATCAAACACTGTCTCATTGAAAAACTGTCTCATGAAACACTGTCTCATCAAACACTGTCTCATTAAAAATACTGTCTCATCAAACACTGTCTCATCAAACACTGTCCCATCAAACACTGTCTTATTAAAAATACTGTCTCATCAAACACTGTCTCATCAAACACTGTCCCATCAAACACTGTCTCATTAAAAACACTGTCCCATCAAACACTGTCTCATCAAACACTGTCCCATCAAACACTGTCTCATTAAAAATACTGTCCCAACATTTGTCCCTCAACCAACATCATTAAACAGATGATCTGGTCATTATCACATTGCTGTTTGTGGGATCTTGCTGCTGCTGCATTTCCAACATTACAAGGCTTCAAAAACTACTTCATTGGCTGTCAAGCGCTTTGGGACGTTCTGAGGTTGTGAAAGGCGCTATATAAATGCAAGAACTTTTTTTTTATGAAAAGACCATCAGTGAAGATAAAACTTCTCTACAAAAGGAGATTGTTTTTGCGAAGTAGCGGTTCATGATTCAGCACAAGCTGCAGCTGCTGCGACCGTTGGTTTGGGCCACTTCCCTTTCCTGTGTCTGGTGGTATCACTGCCTGCATCTCCCTCCCTCCCTCCTCAGGTCCATCAACTTCCAGGTTTTCCTGGACAGCTAAGTGGTGAAGGAAACAACAGACTGTCCCAGTCTGCGATACCATGACAGGAGCAGACGGAAGGGAACTCTGTCCCGACCTATCCAGGGATCTGACCCCTCCAGTCAACGTGCCTCATGATTGCTCAATGTGAATCATGATGGGGAGTTTCAACTCTTCCCAATCGGAGGGAAAGGAGTTGGGGGGTGGGGCAGGTGTTAAAATGGAGTGGCTCCATTTCCAGTTCCATTCCTGACAATTCCCCCATTTTAATGTTGCTGGTTTTGTCTCATCAAACACAGTCCCATCAAACACTGTCCAGTTAAACACTGTCCCATCAAACACTGTCCAGTGAAACACTGTCCCATCAAACACTGTCCCATGAAACACTGTCCCATGAAACACTGTCCCATCAAACACTGTCTCATTAAAAATACTGTCTCATCAAACACTGTCCCATCAAACACTGTCTCATTAAAAATACTGTCTCATCAAACACTGTCTCATCAAACACTGTCCCATCAAACACTGTCCCATCAAACACTGTCTCATTAAAATACTGTCTCATCAAACACTGTCTCATCAAACACTGTCCCATCAAACATTGTCTCATTAAAAATACTGTCTCATCAAACACTGTCTCATCAAACACTGTCCCATCAAACACTGTCTCATTAAAAATACTGTCTCATCAAACACTGTCTCATCAAACACTGTCCCATCAAACACTGTCTCATTAAAAATACTGTCTCATCAAACACTGTCTCATCAAACACTGTCTCATCAAACACTGTCCCATCAAACATTGTCTCATTAAAAATACTGTCTCGTCAAACACTGTCCCATCAAACACCGTCTCATTAAAAATACTGTCTCATCAAACACTGTCCCATCAAACACCGTCTCATTAAAAATACTGTCTTATTAAACACTGTCTCATAAAACACTGTCCCATCAAACATTGTCCCATCAAACACTGTCTCATTAAAAATACTGTCTCATCAAACACTGTCCCATCAAACACCGTCTCATTAAAAACACTGTCTCATCAAACACTGTCCCATCATGCACTGTCCCATCAAACACCGTCTCATTAAAAATACTGTCTTATTAAACACTGTCTCATAAAACACTGTCCCATCAAACATTGTCCCATCAAACACCGTCTCATTAAAAACACTGTCTCATCAAACACTGTCCCATCATGCACTGTCCCATCAAACACCGTCTCATTAAAAATACTGTCTTATTAAACACTGTCTCATAAAACACTGTCCCATCAAACATTGTCCCATCAAACACTGTCTCATTAAAAATACTGTCTCCTCAAACACTGTCCCATCAAACACTGTCCCATCAAACACTGTCTCATTAAAAATACTATCTCATCAAACACTGTCTCATCAAACACTGTCCAATTAAACACTGTTCCATCAAACACTGTCTCATCAAACACTGTCTCATTAAAAATACTGTCTCATCAAACACTGTCTCATCTAACACTGTCTCATCAAACACTGTCTCATTAAAAATACTGTCTCATCAAACACTGTCCCATCAAACACTGTCCCATCAAACACTTTCACAACACTGTCGCATCAAACACTGTCCAGTTAAGCACTATCCGATCAAACACTGTCCCATCAAACACTGTCTCATTAAAAAACTGTCTCATTTAAAACTGTCTCATCAAACACTGTCTCATTAAAAATACTGTCCCATCAAACACTGTCTCATCAAACATTGTCCCATCAAACACTGTCTCAATAAAAATACTGTCTCATTAAACACTGTCTCATCAAATACTGTCCCATCAAACACTGTCTCATAAAAAATAATGTCTCATCGAACACTGTCCCATCAAACACTGTCCCATCAAACACTGTCTCATTAAAAATACTGTCACATCAAACACTGTCTCATCAAACATTGTCCCATCAAACACTGTCTCAATAAAAATACTGTCTCATTAAACACTGTCCCATCATGCACTGTCTCATCAAACACTGTCTCATCAAACACTGTCCCATCATGCACTGTCCCATCAAACACCGTCTCATTAAAAATACTGTCTTATTAAACACTGTCCCATCAAACACTGTCGCATTAAAAATACTGTCTCATCAAACACTGTCCCATCAAACACTGTCCCATCAAACACTGTCCAGTTAAACACTGTCCCATTAAACACTGTCTCATTAAAAATACTGTCTCATCAAACACTGTCCCATCAAACACTGTCCCATCAAACACTGTCCAGTTAAACACTGTTCCCATCAAACATTGTCCCATCAAACACTGTCTCATTAAAAATACTGTCTCATCAAACACTGTCCCATCAAACACTGTCCCATCAAACACTGTCCAGTTAAACACTGTTCCCATCAAACATTGTCCCATCAAACACTGTCTCATTAAAAATACTGTCTCATCAAACACTGTCTCATCTAACACTGTCTCATCAAACACTGTCGCATTAAAAATACTGTCTCATCAAACACTGTCCCATCATGCACTGTCTCATTAAAAATACTGTCTCATCAAACACTGTCTCATCAAACACTGTCTCATTAAAATTACTGTCTCATCAAACACTGTCTCATCAAACGCTGTCTCATCAAACACTGTCTCATCAAACACTGTCTCATCAAACACTGTCTCATCAAACACTGTCCCATCATGCACTGTCTCATTAAAAATACTGTCACATCAAACACTGTCCCATCAAACATTGTCTCATTAAAAATACTGTCTCGTCAAACACTGTCCCATCAAACACCGTCTCATTAAAAATACTGTCTCATCAAACACTGTCCCATCAAACACCGTCTCATTAAAAATACTGTCTTATTAAACACTGTCTCATAAAACACTGTCCCATCAAACATTGTCCCATCAAACACTGTCTCATTAAAAATACTGTCTCATCAAACACTGTCCCATCAAACACCGTCTCATTAAAAACACTGTCTCATCAAACACTGTCCCATCATGCACTGTCCCATCAAACACCGTCTCATTAAAAATACTGTCTTATTAAACACTGTCTCATAAAACACTGTCCCATCAAACATTGTCCCATCAAACACCGTCTCATTAAAAACACTGTCTCATCAAACACTGTCCCATCATGCACTGTCCCATCAAACACCGTCTCATTAAAAATACTGTCTTATTAAACACTGTCTCATAAAACACTGTCCCATCAAACATTGTCCCATCAAACACTGTCTCATTAAAAATACTGTCTCCTCAAACACTGTCCCATCAAACACTGTCCCATCAAACACTGTCTCATTAAAAATACTATCTCATCAAACACTGTCTCATCAAACACTGTCCAATTAAACACTGTTCCATCAAACACTGTCTCATCAAACACTGTCTCATTAAAAATACTGTCTCATCAAACACTGTCTCATCTAACACTGTCTCATCAAACACTGTCTCATTAAAAATACTGTCTCATCAAACACTGTCCCATCAAACACTGTCCCATCAAACACTTTCACAACACTGTCGCATCAAACACTGTCCAGTTAAGCACTATCCGATCAAACACTGTCCCATCAAACACTGTCTCATTAAAAAACTGTCTCATTTAAAACTGTCTCATCAAACACTGTCTCATTAAAAATACTGTCCCATCAAACACTGTCTCATCAAACATTGTCCCATCAAACACTGTCTCAATAAAAATACTGTCTCATTAAACACTGTCTCATCAAATACTGTCCCATCAAACACTGTCTCATAAAAAATAATGTCTCATCGAACACTGTCCCATCAAACACTGTCCCATCAAACACTGTCTCATTAAAAATACTGTCACATCAAACACTGTCTCATCAAACATTGTCCCATCAAACACTGTCTCAATAAAAATACTGTCTCATTAAACACTGTCCCATCATGCACTGTCTCATCAAACACTGTCTCATCAAACACTGTCCCATCATGCACTGTCCCATCAAACACCGTCTCATTAAAAATACTGTCTTATTAAACACTGTCCCATCAAACACTGTCGCATTAAAAATACTGTCTCATCAAACACTGTCCCATCAAACACTGTCCCATCAAACACTGTCCAGTTAAACACTGTCCCATTAAACACTGTCTCATTAAAAATACTGTCTCATCAAACACTGTCCCATCAAACACTGTCCCATCAAACACTGTCCAGTTAAACACTGTTCCCATCAAACATTGTCCCATCAAACACTGTCGCATTAAAAATACTGTCTCATCAAACACTGTCCCATCATGCACTGTCTCATTAAAAATACTGTCTCATCAAACACTGTCTCATCAAACACTGTCTCATTAAAATTACTGTCTCATCAAACACTGTCTCATCAAACGCTGTCTCATCAAACACTGTCTCATCAAACACTGTCTCATCAAACACTGTCTCATCAAACACTGTCCCATCATGCACTGTCTCATTAAAAATACTGTCACATCAAACACTGTCCCATCAAACACTGTCTCATTAAAAATACTGTCTCATCAAACACTGTCTCATTAAAAATACTGTCTCATCAAACACTGTCTCATCAAACACTGTCCCATCAAACACTGTCTTATTAAAAATACTGTCTCATCAAACACTGTCTCATCAAACACTGTCCCATCAAACACTGTCTCATTAAAAACACTGTCCCATCAAACACTGTCTCATCAAACACTGTCCCATCAAACACTGTCTCATTAAAAATACTGTCCCAACATTTGTCCCTCAACCAACATCATTAAACAGATGATCTGGTCATTATCACATTGCTGTTTGTGGGATCTTGCTGCTGCTGCATTTCCAACATTACAAGGCTTCAAAAACTACTTCATTGGCTGTCAAGCGCTTTGGGACGTTCTGAGGTTGTGAAAGGCGCTATATAAATGCAAGAACTTTTTTTTTATGAAAAGACCATCAGTGAAGATAAAACTTCTCTACAAAAGGAGATTGTTTTTGCGAAGTAGCGGTTCATGATTCAGCACAAGCTGCAGCTGCTGCGACCGTTGGTTTGGGCCACTTCCCTTTCCTGTGTCTGGTGGTATCACTGCCTGCATCTCCCTCCCTCCCTCCTCAGGTCCATCAACTTCCAGGTTTTCCTGGACAGCTAAGTGGTGAAGGACACAACAGACTGTCCCAGTCTGCGATACCATGACAGGAGCAGACGGAAGGGAACTCTGTCCCGACCTATCCAGGGATCTGACCCCTCCAGTCAACGTGCCTCATGATTGCTCAATGTGAATCATGATGGGGAGTTTCAACTCTTCCCAATCGGAGGGAAAGGAGTTGGGGGGTGGGGCAGGTGTTAAAATGGAATGGCTCCATTTCCAGTTCTGTTCCTGACAATTCCCCCATTTTAATGTTGCTGGTTTTGTCTCATCAAACACAGTCCCATCAAACACTGTCCAGTTAAACACTGTCCCATCAAACACTGTCCAGTGAAACACTGTCCCATCAAACACTGTCCCATGAAACACTGTCCCATGAAACACTGTCCCATCAAACACTGTCTCATTAAAAATACTGTCTCATCAAACACTGTCCCATCAAACACTGTCTCATTAAAAATACTGTCTCATCAAACACTGTCTCATCAAACACTGTCCCATCAAACACTGTCCCATCAAACACTGTCTCATTAAAAATACTGTCTCATCAAACACTGTCTCATCAAACACTGTCCCATCAAACACTGTCTCATTAAAAATACTGTCTCATCAAACACTGTCTCATCAAACACTGTCTCATCAAACACTGTCCCATCAAACATTGTCTCATTAAAAATACTGTCTCGTCAAACACTGTCCCATCAAACACCGTCTCATTAAAAATACTGTCTCATCAAACACTGTCCCATCAAACACCGTCTCATTAAAAATACTGTCTTATTAAACACTGTCTCATAAAACACTGTCCCATCAAACATTGTCCCATCAAACACTGTCTCATTAAAAATACTGTCTCGTCAAACATTGTCCCATCAAACACCGTCTCATTAAAAATACTGTCTCATCAAACACTGTCCCATCAAACACCGTCTCATTAAAAATACTGTCTTATTAAACACTGTCTCATAAAACACTGTCCCATCAAACATTGTCCCATCAAACACCGTCTCATTAAAAACACTGTCTCATCAAACACTGTCCCATCATGCACTGTCCCATCAAACACCGTCTCATTAAAAATACTGTCTTATTAAACACTGTCTCATAAAACACTGTCCCATCAAACATTGTCCCATCAAACACCGTCTCATTAAAAACACTGTCTCATCAAACACTGTCCCATCATGCACTGTCCCATCAAACACCGTCTCATTAAAAATACTGTCTTATTAAACACTGTCTCATAAAACACTGTCCCATCAAACATTGTCCCATCAAACACTGTCTCATTAAAAATACTGTCTCCTCAAACACTGTCCCATCAAACACTGTCCCATCAAACACTGTCTCATTAAAAATACTATCTCATCAAACACTGTCTCATCAAACACTGTCCAATTAAACACTGTTCCATCAAACACTGTCTCATCAAACACTGTCTCATTAAAAATACTGTCTCATCAAACACTGTCTCATCTAACACTGTCTCATCAAACACTGTCTCATCAAACACTGTCCAGTTAAACACTGTCCCATCAAACACTGTCCAGTGAAACACTGTCCCATCAAACACTGTCCCATGAAACACTGTCCCATGAAACACTGTCCCATCAAACACTGTCTCATTAAAAATACTGTCTCATCAAACACTGTCTCATTAAAAATACTGTCTCATCAAACACTGTCTCATCAAACACTGTCCCATCAAACACTGTCTCATTAAAAATACTGTCTCATCAAACACTGTCTCATCAAACACTGTCCCATCAAACATTGTCTCATTAAAAATACTGTCTCATCAAACACTGTCTCATCAAACACTGTCCCATCAAACACTGTCTCATTAAAAATACTGTCTCATCAAACACTGTCTCATCAAACACTGTCCCATCAAACACTGTCTCATTAAAAATACTGTCTCATCAAACACTGTCTCATCAAACACTGTCTCATCAAACACTGTCCCATCAAACATTGTCTCATTAAAAATACTGTCTCGTCAAACACTGTCCCATCAAACACCGTCTCATTAAAAATACTGTCTCATCAAACACTGTCCCATCAAACACCGTCTCATTAAAAATACTGTCTTATTAAACACTGTCTCATAAAACACTGTCCCATCAAACATTGTCCCATCAAACACTGTCTCATTAAAAATACTGTCTCATCAAACACTGTCCCATCAAACACCGTCTCATTAAAAACACTGTCTCATCAAACACTGTCCCATCATGCACTGTCCCATCAAACACCGTCTCATTAAAAATACTGTCTTATGAAACACTGTCTCATAAAACACTGTCCCATCAAACATTGTCCCATCAAACACTGTCTCATTAAAAATACTGTCTCCTCAAACACTGTCCCATCAAACACTGTCCCATCAAACACTGTCTCATTAAAAATACTATCTCATCAAACACTGTCTCATCAAACACTGTCCAATTAAACACTGTTCCATCAAACACTGTCTCATCAAACACTGTCTCATTAAAAATACTGTCTCATCAAACACTGTCTCATCTAACACTGTCTCATCAAACACTGTCTCATCAAACACTGTCCCATCAAACACTTTCACAACACTGTCGCATCAAACACTGTCCAGTTAAGCACTATCCGATCAAACACTGTCCCATCAAACACTGTCTCATTAAAAAACTGTCTCATTTAAAACTGTCTCATCAAACACTGTCTCATTAAAAATACTGTCCCATCAAACACTGTCTCATCAAACATTGTCCCATCAAACACTGTCTCAATAAAAATACTGTCTCATTAAACACTGTCTCATCAAACACTGTCCCATCAAACACTGTCTCATAAAAAATAATGTCTCATCGAACACTGTCCCATCAAACACTGTCCCATCAAACACTGTCTCATTAAAAATACTGTCACATCAAACACTGTCTCATCAAACATTGTCCCATCAAACACTGTCTCAATAAAAATACTGTCTCATTAAACACTGTCTCATCAAACACTGTCCCATCAAACACTGTCTCATAAAAAATAATGTCTCATCGAACACTGTCCCATCATGCACTGTCTCATCAAACACTGTCTCATCAAACACTGTCCCATCATGCACTGTCCCATCAAACACCGTCTCATTAAAAATACTGTCTTATTAAACACTGTCCCATCAAACATTGTCCCATTAAACACTGTCTCATTAAAAATACTGTCTCATCAAACACTGTCCCATCAAACACTGTCCCATCAAACACTGTCCAGTTAAACACTGTTCCCATCAAACATTGTCCCATCAAACACTGTCTCATTAAAAATACTGTCTCATCAAACACTGTCCCATCAAACACTGTCTCATTAAAAATACTGTCTCATCAAACACTGTCCCATCAAACACTGTCTCATTAAAAATACTGTCTCATCAAACACTGTCTCATCAAACACTGTCGCATTAAAAATACTGTCTCATCAAACACTGTCCCATCATGCACTGTCTCATTAAAAATACTGTCTCATCAAACACTGTCTCATCAAACACTGTCTCATTAAAATTACTGTCTCATCAAACACTGTCTCATCAAACGCTGTCTCATCAAACACTGTCTCATTAAACACTGTCTCATCAAACACTGTCTCATCAAACACTGTCTCATCAAACACTGTCCCATCATGCACTGTCTCATTAAAAATACTGTCACATCAAACACTGTCCCATCAAACACTGTCTCATTAAAAATACTGTCTCATCAAACACTGTCTCATTAAAAATACTGTCTCATCAAACACTGTCTCATCAAACACTGTCCCATCAAACACTGTCTTATTAAAAATACTGTCTCATCAAACACTGTCTCATCAAACACTGTCCCATCAAACACTGTCTCATTAAAAACACTGTCCCATCAAACACTGTCTCATCAAACACTGTCCCATCAAACACTGTCTTATTAAAAATACTGTCCCAACATTTGTCCCTCAACCAACATCATTAAACAGATGATCTGGTCATTATCACATTGCTGTTTGTGGGATCTTGCTGCTGCTGCATTTCCAACATTACAAGGCTTCAAAAACTACTTCATTGGCTGTCAAGCGCTTTGGGACGTTCTGAGGTTGTGAAAGGCGCTATATAAATGCAAGAACTTTTTTTTTATGAAAAGACCATCAGTGAAGATAAAACTTCTCTACAAAAGGAGATTGTTTTTGCGAAGTAGCGGTTCATGATTCAGCACAAGCTGCAGCTGCTGCGACCGTTGGTTTGGGCCACTTCCCTTTCCTGTGTCCGGTGGTATCACCGCCTGCATCTCCCTCCCTCCCTCCTCAGGTCCATCAACTTCCAGGTTTTCCTGGACAGCTAAGTGGTGAAGGACACAACAGACTGTCCCAGTCTGCGATACCATGACAGGAGCAGACGGAGGGGAACTCTGTCCCGACCTATCCAGGGATCTGACCCCTCCAGTCAACGTGCCTCATGATTGCTCAATGTGAATCATGATGGGGAGTTTCAACTCTTCCCAATCGGAGGGAAAGGAGTTGGGGGGTGGGGCAGGTGTTAAAATGGAGTGGCTCCATTTCCAGTTCCATTCCTGACAATTCCCCCATTTTAATGTTGCTGGTTTTGTCTCATCAAACACAGTCCCATCAAACACTGTCCAGTTAAACACTGTCCCATCAAACACTGTCCAGTGAAACACTGTCCCATCAAACACTGTCCCATGAAACACTGTCCCATGAAACACTGTCCCATCAAACACTGTCTCATTAAAAATACTGTCTCATCAAACACTGTCCCATCAAACACTGTCTCATTAAAAATACTGTCTCATCAAACACTGTCTCATCAAACACTGTCCCATCAAACACTGTCTCATTAAAAATACTGTCTCATCAAACACTGTCTCATCAAACACTGTCCCATCAAACACTGTCCCATCAAACATTGTCTCATTAAAAATACTGTCTCATCAAACACTGTCTCATCAAACACTGTCCCATCAAACACTGTCTCATTAAAAATACTGTCTCATCAAACACTGTCTCATCAAACACTGTCCCATCAAACACTGTCTCATTAAAAATACTGTCTCATCAAACACTGTCTCATCAAACACTGTCTCATCAAACACTGTCCCATCAAACATTGTCTCATTAAAAATACTGTCTCGTCAAACACTGTCCCATCAAACACCGTCTCATTAAAAATACTGTCTCATCAAACACTGTCCCATCAAACACCGTCTCATTAAAAATACTGTCTTATTAAACACTGTCTCATAAAACACTGTCCCATCAAACATTGTCCCATCAAACACTGTCTCATTAAAAATACTGTCTCATCAAACACTGTCCCATCAAACACCGTCTCATTAAAAATACTGTCTTATTAAACACTGTCTCATAAAACACTGTCCCATCAAACATTGTCCCATCAAACACCGTCTCATTAAAAACACTGTCTCATCAAACACTGTCCCATCAAACACCGTCTCATTAAAAATACTGTCTTATTAAACACTGTCTCATAAAACACTGTCCCATCAAACATTGTCCCATCAAACACCGTCTCATTAAAAACACTGTCTCATCAAACACTGTCCCATCATGCACTGTCCCATCAAACACCGTCTCATTAAAAATACTGTCTTATTAAACACTGTCTCATAAAACACTGTCCCATCAAACATTGTCCCATCAAACACTGTCTCATTAAAAATACTGTCTCCTCAAACACTGTCCCATCAAACACTGTCCCATCAAACACTGTCTCATTAAAAATACTATCTCATCAAACACTGTCTCATCAAACACTGTCCAATTAAACACTGTTCCATCAAACACTGTCTCATCAAACACTGTCTCATTAAAAATACTGTCTCATCAAACACTGTCTCATCTAACACTGTCTCATCAAACACTGTCTCATCAAACACTGTCCCATCAAACACTTTCACAACACTGTCGCATCAAACACTGTCCAGTTAAGCACTATCCGATCAAACACTGTCCCATCAAACACTGTCTCATTAAAAAACTGTCTCATTTAAAACTGTCTCATCAAACACTGTCTCATTAAAAATACTGTCCCATCAAACACTGTCTCATCAAACATTGTCCCATCAAACACTGTCTCAATAAAAATACTGTCTCATTAAACACTGTCTCATCAAACACTGTCCCATCAAACACTGTCTCATAAAAAATAATGTCTCATCGAACACTGTCCCATCAAACACTGTCCCATCAAACACTGTCTCATTAAAAATACTGTCACATCAAACACTGTCTCATCAAACATTGTCCCATCAAACACTGTCTCAATAAAAATACTGTCTCATTAAACACTGTCTCATCAAACACTGTCCCATCAAACACTGTCTCATAAAAAATAATGTCTCATCGAACACTGTCCCATCATGCACTGTCTCATCAAACACTGTCTCATCAAACACTGTCCCATCATGCACTGTCCCATCAAACACCGTCTCATTAAAAATACTGTCTTATTAAACACTGTCCCATCAAACATTGTCCCATTAAACACTGTCTCATTAAAAATACTGTCTCATCAAACACTGTCCCATCAAACACTGTCCCATCAAACACTGTCCAGTTAAACACTGTTCCCATCAAACATTGTCCCATCAAACACTGTCTCATTAAAAATACTGTCTCATCAAACACTGTCCCATCAAACACTGTCTCATTAAAAATACTGTCTCATCAAACACTGTCCCATCAAACACTGTCTCATTAAAAATACTGTCTCATCAAACACTGTCTCATCAAACACTGTCGCATTAAAAATACTGTCTCATCAAACACTGTCCCATCATGCACTGTCTCATTAAAAATACTGTCTCATCAAACACTGTCTCATCAAACACTGTCTCATTAAAATTACTGTCTCATCAAACACTGTCTCATCAAACGCTGTCTCATCAAACACTGTCTCATTAAACACTGTCTCATCAAACACTGTCTCATCAAACACTGTCCCATCATGCACTGTCTCATTAAAAATACTGTCACATCAAACACTGTCCCATCAAACACTGTCTCATTAAAAATACTGTCTCATCAAACACTGTCTCATTAAAAATACTGTCTCATCAAACACTGTCTCATCAAACACTGTCCCATCAAACACTGTCTTATTAAAAATACTGTCTCATCAAACACTGTCTCATCAAACACTGTCCCATCAAACACTGTCTCATTAAAAACACTGTCCCATCAAACACTGTCTCATCAAACACTGTCCCATCAAACACTGTCTTATTAAAAATACTGTCCCAACATTTGTCCCTCAACCAACATCATTAAACAGATGATCTGGTCATTATCACATTGCTGTTTGTGGGATCTTGCTGCTGCTGCATTTCCAACATTACAAGGCTTCAAAAACTACTTCATTGGCTGTCAAGCGCTTTGGGACGTTCTGAGGTTGTGAAAGGCGCTATATAAATGCAAGAACTTTTTTTTTATGAAAAGACCATCAGTGAAGATAAAACTTCTCTACAAAAGGAGATTGTTTTTGCGAAGTAGCGGTTCATGATTCAGCACAAGCTGCAGCTGCTGCGACCGTTGGTTTGGGCCACTTCCCTTTCCTGTGTCCGGTGGTATCACCGCCTGCCTCTCCCTCCCTCCCTCCTCAGGTCCATCAACTTCCAGGTTTTCCTGGACAGCTAAGTGGTGAAGGACACAACAGACTGTCCCAGTCTGCGATACCATGACAGGAGCAGACGGAAGGGAACTCTGTCCCGACCTATCCAGGGATCTGACCCCTCCAGTCAACGTGCCTCATGATTGCTCAATGTGAATCATGATGGGGAGTTTCAACTCTTCCCAATCGGAGGGAAAGGAGTTGGGGGGTGGGGCAGGTGTTAAAATGGAGTGGCTCCATTTCCAGTTCCATTCCTGACAATTCCCCCATTTTAATGTTGCTGGTTTTGTCTCATCAAACACAGTCCCATCAAACACTGTCCAGTTAAACACTGTCCCATCAAACACTGTCCAGTGAAACACTGTCCCATCAAACACTGTCCCATGAAACACTGTCCCATGAAACACTGTCCCATCAAACACTGTCTCATTAAAAATACTGTCTCATCAAACACTGTCCCATCAAACACTGTCTCATTAAAAATACTGTCTCATCAAACACTGTCTCATCAAACACTGTCCCATCAAACACTGTCCCATCAAACATTGTCTCATTAAAAATACTGTCTCATCAAACACTGTCTCATCAAACACTGTCCCATCAAACACTGTCTCATTAAAAATACTGTCTCATCAAACACTGTCTCATCAAACACTGTCCCATCAAACACTGTCTCATTAAAAATACTGTCTCATCAAACACTGTCTCATCAAACACTGTCTCATCAAACACTGTCCCATCAAACATTGTCTCATTAAAAATACTGTCTCGTCAAACACTGTCCCATCAAACACCGTCTCATTAAAAATACTGTCTCATCAAACACTGTCCCATCAAACACCGTCTCATTAAAAATACTGTCTTATTAAACACTGTCTCATAAAACACTGTCCCATCAAACATTGTCCCATCAAACACTGTCTCATTAAAAATACTGTCTCATCAAACACTGTCCCATCAAACACCGTCTCATTAAAAATACTGTCTTATTAAACACTGTCTCATAAAACACTGTCCCATCAAACATTGTCCCATCAAACACCGTCTCATTAAAAACACTGTCTCATCAAACACTGTCCCATCAAACACCGTCTCATTAAAAATACTGTCTTATTAAACACTGTCTCATAAAACACTGTCCCATCAAACATTGTCCCATCAAACACCGTCTCATTAAAAACACTGTCTCATCAAACACTGTCCCATCATGCACTGTCCCATCAAACACCGTCTCATTAAAAATACTGTCTTATTAAACACTGTCTCATAAAACACTGTCCCATCAAACATTGTCCCATCAAACACTGTCTCATTAAAAATACTGTCTCCTCAAACACTGTCCCATCAAACACTGTCCCATCAAACACTGTCTCATTAAAAATACTATCTCATCAAACACTGTCTCATCAAACACTGTCCAATTAAACACTGTTCCATCAAACACTGTCTCATCAAACACTGTCTCATTAAAAATACTGTCTCATCAAACACTGTCTCATCTAACACTGTCTCATCAAACACTGTCTCATCAAACACTGTCCCATCAAACACTTTCACAACACTGTCGCATCAAACACTGTCCAGTTAAGCACTATCCGATCAAACACTGTCCCATCAAACACTGTCTCATTAAAAAACTGTCTCATTTAAAACTGTCTCATCAAACACTGTCTCATTAAAAATACTGTCCCATCAAACACTGTCTCATCAAACATTGTCCCATCAAACACTGTCTCAATAAAAATACTGTCTCATTAAACACTGTCTCATCAAACACTGTCCCATCAAACACTGTCTCATAAAAAATAATGTCTCATCGAACACTGTCCCATCAAACACTGTCCCATCAAACACTGTCTCATTAAAAATACTGTCACATCAAACACTGTCTCATCAAACATTGTCCCATCAAACACTGTCTCAATAAAAATACTGTCTCATTAAACACTGTCTCATCAAACACTGTCCCATCAAACACTGTCTCATAAAAAATAATGTCTCATCGAACACTGTCCCATCATGCACTGTCTCATCAAACACTGTCTCATCAAACACTGTCCCATCATGCACTGTCCCATCAAACACCGTCTCATTAAAAATACTGTCTTATTAAACACTGTCCCATCAAACATTGTCCCATTAAACACTGTCTCATTAAAAATACTGTCTCATCAAACACTGTCCCATCAAACACTGTCCCATCAAACACTGTCCAGTTAAACACTGTTCCCATCAAACATTGTCCCATCAAACACTGTCTCATTAAAAATACTGTCTCATCAAACACTGTCCCATCAAACACTGTCTCATTAAAAATACTGTCTCATCAAACACTGTCCCCTCAAACACTGTCTCATTAAAAATACTGTCTCATCAAACACTGTCTCATCAAACACTGTCGCATTAAAAAACTGTCTCATCAAACACTGTCCCATCATGCACTGTCTCATTAAAAATACTGTCTCATCAAACACTGTCTCATCAAACACTGTCTCATTAAAAATACTGTCTCATCAAACACTGTCTCATCAAACACTGTCTCATTAAAATTACTGTCTCATCAAACGCTGTCTCATCAAACACTGTCTCATCAAACACTGTCTCATCAAACACTGTCTCATCAAACACTGTCCCATCATGCACTGTCTCATTAGAAATACTGTCACATCAAACACTGTCCCATCAAACACTGTCTCATTAAAAATACTGTCTCATCAAACACTGTCTCATCAAACAATGTCTCATTAAAATTACTGTCTCATCAAACACTGTCTCATCAAACACTGTCTCATCAAACACTGTCTCATTAAAATTACTGTCTCATCAAACACTGTCACATCAAACACTGTCCCATCAAACACTGTCTCATTAAAATTACTGTCTCATCAAACACTGTCTCATCAAACACTGTCTCATCAAACACTGTCTCATCAAACACTGTCTCATTAAAATTACTGTCTCATCAAACACTGTCACATCAAACACTGTCTCATCAAACACTGTCCCATTAAAAATACTATGTCATCATCACTGTCTCATCGAATACTGTCGCATCAAACACTGTCCAGTTAAACACTATCGCATCAAACACTGTCCCATCAAACACTGTCCCATTAAACACTGTTCCATCAAACACTGTCTCATCAAACACTGTCTCATTAAAAATACTGTCCCATCATCACTGTCTCATCAAACACTGTCTCATTAAAAATACTGTCTCATCAAACACTGTCTCATCAAACACTGTCTCATCAAACACTGTCTCATTAAAAATACTGTCCCATTAAAAATACTGTCCCATCATCACTGTCCCAACAAACACTATCCCAACAAACACTGTCCCAACAAACACAGTCCCATCAAACACTGTCCCAACAAACACTCCCATCAAACACTGTCCCATCAAACACTGTCCCAACAAACACTGTCCAAACAAACATCGCCCCATCAAACATTGTCCCAACAAACACTCCCATCAAACACTCCCATCAAACACTGTCCCATCAAACACTGTCCCAACAAACACACCCATCAAACACTCCCATCAAACACTGTCCCAACAAACACTCCCATCAAACACTCCCTTCAAACACTGTCCCATCAAACACTGTCCCAACAAACACTGTCCCAACAAACACTGTCCCATCAAACACTGTCCCATCAAACACTCCCATCCAACACTGTCCCAACAAACACTGTCCCATCAAACACTGTCCCAACGAACACTGTCCCATCAAACACTATCCCATCAAACACTCCCATCAAACATTGTCCCAACAAACACTGTCCCAACAAACAATCCCATCAAACACTGTCCCATCAAACTCTGTCCCAACAAACACTGTCCCATCAAACACTGTCCCATCAAACACTGTCCCAACAAACAATCCCATCAAACACTGTCCCATCAAACACTGTCCCAACAAACACTGTCCCATCAAGCACTCCCATCAAACACTGTCCTATTTATCTAACACTGATCATAATATGATTGAATTCAAGGTTCAGTATGAAATGGAGAAACGTGACACAGTTACTCAGATTCTAGATTTTGCTCAGGTTAACTTTAATGGGGTGAGGCAGAGACTGACGAAAGCAAACTGGTCAAAATTGTTATCAGGTAAAACTACAGATGAACAGCGGGAGGCGTTCAAAAATGGATTTGGCTTAATACAGGACCAGTGTATACACCTCGGGGGCAAGCGCTCTGCTTACCAAAAATAACAGCCACTCTCGACCGAAGAGGTGAGAGAGAACATAAAACTAAAGGAAAGTGCATACAAAAGTGTAAAGAATAGTGTAGATCCAGGGGGCTGGGAGAGACATAAAAAACAAGAAAGGAAGACAAAAAAGATAGTAAGAGCTGAAAAAAAGGAATGTAAAAGAAACTTGCGAGGGATATCAAAGTTAACAGAAAACGTTTTTAGAATTATATTGGAAGGAGGATCGTCTCGGGTAATGTGGGCCCTTTAAAAACAGATATCGGTATCAGGAAATGGAAAACTTGAAGAATAATTATTTTGTGTCAGTCTTAACAGTGGAGGAAGAGGATAATACACCTGATATCCCATGGAAACCAGTAATGAATCAAGGACTGGAACTCACTAAAGTTAAAGCAATCAAGAAAACAGTATTAGTAAAAATAATGACACTAAAGACTGACAAATTCCAGGGTTTTAAAGGAAGTAGGTGAGGACACTGCAGCTTTAGCCACAATCTTCCAAAACTCTCTCGATTCAGGAATTGTCCCTTTAGATTGGAAAATTGCAAACATAACTCCATTATTTAAGAAAGGTGAGAGAGAGAGAGGAAGCAGGAAATTATAGAGCTGTTCATCTAACATCTGCTGTGAGGAAGTTATTGGAATGTATCATTAAGGGTGACTGAGCACTTCAGAAAATTTTGAGCTGATTAGAGAGAGCCAACATGGATTTGTAAAGGGTAGGTCACGTCTAATGAAACTAATAGTTCCAAATTAATTATAAGTAACTAAAATAGTAGACAGGGGAATGTATATATGAACTCCCAGAAGGCATTCGATAAGGTTCCACATAAGAGACTGTTAGCTAAAATTAAAGCTCATGGAATTGTAGGCAGATTATTGACCTTGTTAGGAGATTGGTTACTCATTGGAAGACAGAGAGTAGGGATAATGGGGATGTACTCGAATAGGAAGGAAGTGACTAGTGGTGTCCCACAAGGATCTGTGCTGGGGCCACAACTATTCTCTGTATTTATTAATGACTTAAATAACACAATAGAGAGCCACATATCCAAGTTTGATGGCACAATGATTGGTGGTGTGGTAAGTAGTGTAGACGAAAGCATAAAATTACAGAGACATTGGGCTCGATTTTAGCGTCGGGTTTCCTGCGGGTTTCCAGCGGGGGGGCCCCGAAAATCCCGATATCCAGTCACGTGACCGGATCGCGCCGAGATCCCGGCCACTTCCGGGTGCCGCGCTGACGTGCGGGGCTGCGTGCGCAGGCCCCGCTGGTGGGAATCCCGCAGGCAATTAAAGCCAGCGGGGTTCCACTTGAGTGTACTTACCTTGCTTGTTGAGGTCATTAAATGAGCTGAAGCAGCTGTCAAAAGAGGAAGTGTGGGATTTTAGCTTCAAGGCAGTGAGTTTCACACACTGGGGGAAACAGTCTCCCTTCAACGGGTCGTGTGTTCCAGCCAGCAGCCTGTGGCAGCTGCCAAGGTGCACTCCACAGCGGGTGGGAGAGCCCTCACCCACGCAGGAGGCCACCGCGTCACGTAGGGCAACCCCTGCCCTCCACCACCCCCCGCCAAGCCAGAGGACAGACCGACGTGAAACCGCAGCCCCAGTGCGAGGAACCACCTACCTGCCCTGCACAACCCCTCAGACCAACACCTGCCAGATGGGTGGTGCGTTGACATCCTCGGAGGACGAACAGCATGACCAGCCCCAGCAGCCTCGCAGTCCACGCCGTCCACCTCTGACACGTGGAGCTCCACAACAGAGTGCTGTGACACATCCACCTGTACAGCAGGAGGGAGGGCTATCGCAGAGAGAGAAGCGTCGCAGAGGGCACTACCCTCGCCACAGGGTCCACAGACTGAGGCGCAGCTCCCCGGACCTCTCCGAGCAGCAGTGCACACGGAGGCGCAGATTGACTCGACATGTAACCGTGGAGATCTGCAGGCTCTTTCATGCCGAGCTGCTCCTGGCTGGCCCCAGCACCATCTGCTTACCTGTCGCTGCCAAAGTCACCACTGCCCTCCACAACTTCTCCTCCGCATCCTTCCAGGGTGCAGCCGGTTACACCGCCGATGTCTCTCAGTCGTCTGCGCGGAAGAGCCCTGCAAATACACCTGCACCTACTCTGCAGTAACACAATGGGTGGCATCAGTGGTGGGTCCTCATAGTGATACCCAGGAGCGGGCATTATTGCACAAACCGGACAGGATTCGCGAAGACATGGCAGTAGTGGTGCCAATATAATGTGTGATGTTTGTTGCTCTGAAATTCAATATAGGTAACACCCATGGCAAACCCTCAGACACCCTTGTGCATCCCCTTCATGCTCACGACACGTTTGCCATACGCTGCCTACTGCACATATGCGATGCATGCCCTGTGGCTGCAGCACGGGTGGTGGCAGGTTGAGTGAGGCTGGCCGTGAGGGAGATGCACGAGAGGGTGAGTATGGGATGGAGAAATGAGATTGTATGAGGATTGGGTTGCGTGTTAGTGGCGGGGTGAGTACTGGCGAGGTGAGTAGGTGCAGGTAAGATGAGGATGGGGTTTGAGTGGGTATGAGGGGTGATGTGACAGAGTAGTGTTGGCGGTGCCGAAGGAGATGTGGGGTGGGGGCAGTGTTGTGGCAGACGGAGTGTAGGGGAAAGACTACGTGTTCTCATTGTGGCTGACCTACTGCGGTCATTGGAGCGCCTCCTGCACTGTATGCAGGTGGGCGATATGTTGGTGGTGCAGGTGACCCCCTCTGCCACTTCGAGCCAGGCCTTCTTGCTGGCAGAGGCAGGCCGCTTCCTCCCGCCCGCCGGGTGGAAGATCTCTGTCTTCGCCCTCCTCCTCACCCCATCTGATGATACCTGGGGTGAGGCATCATTAAACTGGGAGCAGCCTTCCCCCTGGGCTGCTCCATGCTGCAATTTGTTCCATTGGTTGCAGCATCTGTCAGTGGAGGACTGCCCCTTTAACTCGAGAGCCTCCAGCTGACAGATCGTACTGCGCATGCGCAGCCCGCCCGACGCGCAGACCAGCAGCGCGGAGCCCGGAGGAGCAGGTAAGTGATTCCAATTAGTACATTGCCTGCTACGATCGCGCGGGCAACCCACTAATTTCACCGGGCGCGGAGGCCACGCACCCGAAACCCAACCCGCCGGAAACCCGCAGGCCTGGCAAAATCAGGCCCTTTGATAGATTAAGTGAGTGGGCAAAACTGTGACAGGTGGATTTCAACACAGGTAAGTGTGAGGTCACCCATTTTAGACCAAAAAAAGATCGATCTGAGTATTTTTTAAATGGTGAAAAACCAGGAACAGTGGAGATCCAAAGAGATTTAAGGGTCCGTGTACACAGATCACTAAAATGTAATGGACAGGTACAAAAAATGATCAAAAATGCGAATGGAATGTTAGCCTTTATAACTAGAGGGGTAGAATATAAAGGGGAGGGTGTTTTTGTACAGCTGTACAAAGCCCTGGTTAGACCACATCTGGAGCACTGTGTACAGTTCTGGGCATCGCACCTTGGAAAGGATATACTGGCCTTGGAATGAGCTCAGATTCACCAGAATGTTAGCAGGGCTCCAAGGATTAGATTATGAGGAGAGATTACATAAACTGGGCTTGTATTCTTTGCACTAAAAAAGGTTAAGGGGAGATTTGATTGAGGTTTTTAGGATTTTGAAAGGAATTGATAGGCTAGATCGAGAGAAACTTTCTCCACTGGTGGGGGAGTCTAGGACAAGGGGACAGAACCTTAAAATCAGAGCCAGGTCATTCAGGAGAGAAGTTAGGAAACACTTCTTCACACAGAGGGTGATAGAAGTGTGGAACTCTCTCCCACAAAATGCAGTAGATGCTCAATTAATAATTTTAAATCGGACATCGATAGATTTTTGCTAGCCTCGGGTGTTAAGGGAAATGGAGCCAAGGTGGGTGGATGGAGTTAGGATACAGATCAGATATGATCTCATTCAGTGGCGGAACAGATTGGAGGGGGTGAATGGCCTCCTCCTGTTCCTATGTTCCTATCGTCGTGCCTTCAACCACCTGGATCCTACTCATAGGAACATTACTCATAGGAACATTACTCCTAGGAATATTACTCATAAGAACATTACTCCCAGGAATATTACTCATAGGAACATTACTCATAGGAACATTACTCCTAGGAATATTACTCATAGGAACATTACTCATCGGAACATTACTCCTAGGAATATTACTCAGAAGAATATTACTCATAGGAACATTACTCCTAGGAATATTACTCATAGGAATATTACTCATAGGAACATTACTCCTAGGAATATTACTCAGAAGAATATTACTCATAGGAACATTACTCCTAGGAATATTACTCATAGGAATATTACTCATAGGAATATTACTCCTAGGGACACCTCGACCAGATCACCCCTCAATCTTATATACTCAAGGGATCACAAGCCAAATTGATGCACCTGTACTCATAATTTAACCCTCTATGCCCTGGTATGGAGGGCTGCACCCCCACCGAGGCCAATATATCCTTCCTAAACCCTTCTGCTTCTTCACCTCTCTGCTCCTCTTATAATCTCCTCAAAAGTCATCTCTTTGGACTAACTTTTGCTTCCCCTCCCCCACTGCCCCAGTCTCTTTCTTCCTGGTTTATCATCGTTTTCCCTTTTCTTGTTTGTGAAGCACCTTCCGACATTTCCTTATATTGAGAGTACAATATAAATTCAAGGTGTTGCAGTACTGAGGGAGTGCTGCATTGTCAGAGGTGCCGTCTTTTGGACGAGACGTTAAACCAAGGCCCAGTTGCCCTCTCAGGTGTTTGTTGAAGATCCCATGGCACTATTTGAGGAAGAGCAAGGAATTCCTCCCATCTCCTGGTAAACATTCCTCCCCCAACCAACACCCCAGAAAGCAGATTTACTTGCAATTCATCTCACTTGCAGTTGGTGGGACCTCACTGAGCACCATGTTTGCCTAAACAACAAGTGACCAATTCATTGGATGGGACATGCTCTGTCCTCGAGGACATGACAAGTCACCAAATAAATACAAGTTCTTTCATTCTTCAAACTTGAAGGGAGGATATGTCCTCACACATGTCAGCTGTGGCTCAGTGGTAGCATTCTTGCCTCTGACTCACAGGGTCATGGGTTCAAATCCACACTACAGAAACTTCAGCACATAACCTAGGCTGACACTTCAGTGTAGTACAGAGGGAGTGCTGCACTGTCGGAGGTCCTGTCTCTCCGATGAGGCATGGTCTGCCCTCCCAGGTGGATGTGAAAGATCCCACGGTGCTTTTTTTGAGGAAGTGCAGGTGAGTCCTCCCTGGTGTCCTGACAAATATTTAGTCATCCTGAGAGAGGACAGCAGGTCCCTCTTCCATGGCGCCACTGCCACTCTCCCGGGAGGGCGCCTCAACAATCCGAGTGATCTGTTGGAGAATAGATTGCTGTATTGCTGTGGCGGCCCGGAAGCCTCTTTCAACAGTGGTATCCAGATCCATGATGGCATCTGTCTGAGCTTCTAAGGCAGCAGTTTGTGTTGTGATGGAAGCTGTCACATTGGTCATCAGACGCTCCAACATGGTGGGTTCCACAGGTGCGCTGATGGAGGTGACCACTCTTTCCAGTTTGGAAAGGATGGGCTCCAAGCTCTGCGCAAAGCCCTGCACTAAGTTGGAACTGGACTCCTCCACTCTCCTTGACATTGTGTGCAGGCTTTCTGGCAGGCTTCCCAGTGCACCAAGCATTTGGTTGTGTACGTCCATCAGCCTTCTTCTGTAGCCTGGCCCATCGAAGTCTTCATTTGAATCCTCTGCAGCAGAACTAGTGTGTGACATCGCCCTCCGGCGAGCTGGCATCTGCAGTATCTGTTCCCCCCATGCTGGCTCCTGTTCACTTGTGGCCGGTGACTCATCACGTGCAGATTCCCTCTTCCGTCCCATCTAATGCCCCCTGGCGATAGAGGATGCCCCTCCTTCTCTCCACCTCCTGCCCCCCTGGTGATAGAGGGTGTCCCTCCTTCTCTCCACCTCCTGCCCCCCTGGTGATAGAGGATGCCCCTCCTTCTCTCCACCTCCTGCCCCTCTGGTGATAGAGGGTGTCCCTCCTTCTCTCCACCTCCTGCCCCCCTGGTGATAGAGGATGCCCCTCCTTCTCTCCACCTCCTGCCCCCCTGGTGATAGAGGGTGTCCCTCTTTCTCTCCACCTCCTGCCCCCCTGGTGATAGAGGATGTCCCTCCTTCTCTCCACCTCCTGCCCCCCTGGTGATAGAGGATGTCCCTCCTTCTCTCCACCTCCTGGCCCCCTGGGGATAGAGGATGTCCCTCCTTCTCTCCACTTCCTGCCCCCCTGGGGATAGAGGATGTCCCTCCTTCTCTCCACCTCCTGCCCCTGGGAATAGAGGATGTCCCTCCTTCTCTCCACCTCCTGCCCCTGGGGATAGAGGATGTCCCTCCTTCTCTCCACCTCCTGCCCCCCTGGAGATAGAGGATGTCCCTCCTTCTCTCCACCTCCTGTCCCCTGGTGATAGAGGATGTCCCTCCTTCTCTCCACTTCCTGTCCCCCTGGGGATAGAGGATGTCCCTCCTTCTCTCCACCTCCTGTCCCCTGGCGATAGAGGATGCCCCTCCTTCTCTCCACTTCCTGTCCCCCTGGGGATAGAGGATGTCCCTCCTTCTCTCCACCTCCTGACCCCCCGGCGATAGAGGATGTCCCTCCTTCTCTCCACCTCCTGACCCCCCGGCGATAGAGGATGTCCCTCCTTCTCTCCACCTCCTGTCCCCTGGTGATAGAGGATGTCCCTCCTTCTCTCCACTTCCTGTCCCCCTGGGGATAGAGGATGCCCCTCCTTCTCTCCACCTCCTGACCCCCTGGCGATAGAGGATGTCCCTCCTTCTCTCCACTTCCTGTCCCCCTGGGGATAGAGGATGCCCCTCCTTCTCTCCACCTCCTGCCCCCCTGGCGATAGAGGATGTCCCTCCTTCTCTCCACCTCCTGTCCCCTGGCGATAGAGGATGTCCCTCCTTCTCTCCACCTCCTGCCCCTGGGGATAGAGGATGCCCCTCCTTCTCTCCACCTCCTGCCCCCCTGGTGATAGAGGATGTCCCTCCTTCTCTCCACCTCCTGCCCCTGGGGATAGAGGATGTCCCTCCTTCTCTCCACCTCCTGCCCCTGGGGATAGAGGATGTCCCTCCTTCTCTCCACCTCCTGCCCCTGGGGATAGAGGATGTCCCTCCTTCTCTCCACCTCCTGCCCCTCTGGCGATAGAGGATGTCCCTCCTTCTCTCCACCTCCTGCCCCCCTGGGGATAGAGGATGTCCCTCCTTCTCTCCACTTCCTGTCCCCCTGGCGATAGAGGATGTCCCTCCTTCTCTCCACTTCCTGCCCCCCTGGGGATAGAGGATGTCCCTCCTTCTCTCCACTTCCTGTCCCCCTGGCGATAGAGGATGTCCCTCCTTCTCTCTACTTCCTGCCCCCCTGGCGATAGAGGATGCCCCTCCTTCTCTCCACCTCCTGCCCCCCTGAGGATGGAGGATGTCCCTCCTCTCCACCTCCTGCCCCTGGCGATAGAGGATGCCCCTCCTTCTCTCCACCTCCTGCCCCCCTGGCGATAGAGGATGTCCCTCCTTCTCTCCACTTCCTGCCCCCCTGGGGATAGAGGATGTCCCTCCTTCTCTCCACCTCCTGCCCCCCTGGCGATAGAGGGTGTCCCTCCTTCTCTCCACCTCCTGCCCCTGGGGATAGAGGATGTCCCTCCTTCTCTCCACCTCCTGGCCCCCTGGTGATAGAGGATGCCCCTCCTTCTCTCCACCTCCTGCCCCCCTGGCGATAGAGGATGCCCCTCCTTCTCTCCACCTCCTGCCCCCTGGGGATAGAGGATGCCACTCCTTCTCTCCACTTCCTGTCCCCCTGGTGATAGAGGATGCCCCTCCTTCTCTCCACCTCCTGCCCCCTGGCGATAGAGGATGTCCCTCCTTCTCTCCACCTCCTAGCCCCTGGCGATAGAGGATGCCCCTCCTTCTCTCCACCTCCTGCCCCTGGGGATAGAGGATGCCCCTCCTTCTCTCCACCTCCTGCCCCCTGGCGATAGAGGATGCCCCTCCTTCTCTCCACTTCCTGTCCCCCTGGCGATAGAGGATGCCCCTCCTTCTCTCCACTTCCTGTCCCCCTGGCGATAGAGGATGCCCCTCCTTCTCTCCACTTCCTGTCCCCCTGGCGATAGAGGATGTCCCTCCTTCTCTCCACTTCCTGTCCCCCTGGGGATAGAGGATGCCCCTCCTTCTCTCCACCTCCTGCCCCCCTGGTGATAGAGGATGTCCCTCCTTCTCTCCACTTCCTGTCCCCCTGGGGATAGAGGATGTCCCTCCTTCTCTCCACCTCCTGTCCCTGGGGATAAAGGATGTCCCTCCTTCTCTCCACCTCCTGTCCCCCTGGGGATAGAGGATGTCCCTCCTTCTCTCCACCTCCTGTCCCTGGGGATAAAGGATGTCCCTCCTTCTCTCCACCTCCTGTCCCCCTGGGGATAGAGGATGCCCCTCCTTCTCTCCACTTCCTGTCCCCCTGGCGATAGAGGATGTCCCTCCTTCTCTCCACCTCCTGCCCCCCTGGCGATAGAGGATGTCCCTCCTTCTCTCCACTTCCTGTCCCCCTGGGGATAGAGGATGTCCCTCCTTCTCTCCACCTCCTGCCCCCCTGGCGATAGAGGATGCCCCTCCTTCTCTCCACCTCCTGCCCCCCTGGGGATAGAGGATGCCCCTCCTTCTCTCCACCTCCTGCCCCCTGGCGATAGAGGATGCCCCTCCTTCTCTCCACTTCCTGTCCCCCTGGCGATAGAGGATGCCCCTCCTTCTCTCCACTTCCTGTCCCCCTGGCGATAGAGGATGTCCCTCCTTCTCTCCACCTCCTGCCCCCCTGGCGATAGAGGATGTCCCTCCTTCTCTCCACTTCCTGTCCCCCTGGCGATAGAGGAAGTCCCTCCTTCTCTCCACCTCCTGCCCCTGGGGATAGAGGATGTCCCTCCTTCTCTCCACTTCCTGTCCCCCTGGGGATAGAGGATGTCCCTCCTTCTCTCCACTTCCTGCCCCCCTGGGGATAGAGGATGTCCCTCCTTCTCTCCACCTCCTGCCCCCTGGCGATAGAGGATGTCCCTCCTTCTCTCCACCTCCTGCCCCCCTGAGGATGGAGGATGTCCCTCCTCTCCACCTCCTGCCCCCTGGCGATAGAGGATGCCCCTCCTTCTCTCCACCTCCTGCCCCCTGGCGATAGAGGATGCCCCTCCTTCTCTCCACTTCCTGTCCCCCTGGGGATAGAGGATGTCCCTCCTTCTCTCCACCTCCTGCCCCTCTGGTGATAGAGGATGTCCCTCCTTCTCTCCACCTCCTGCCCCCCTGAGGATGGAGGATGTCCCTCCTCTCCACCTCCTGCCCCCTGGCGATAGAGGATGCCCCTCCTTCTCTCCACCTCCTGCCCCCTGGCGATAGAGGATGCCCCTCCTTCTCTCCACTTCCTGTCCCCCTGGGGATAGAGGATGTCCCTCCTTCTCTCCACCTCCTGCCCCCCTGGCGATAGAGGATGCCCCTCCTTCTCTCCACTTCCTGTCCCCCTGGGGATAGAGGATGCCCCTCCTTCTCTCCACCTCCTGCCCCCCTGGCGATAGAGGATGCCCCTCCTTCTCTCCACTTCCTGTCCCCCTGGGGATAGAGGATGCCCCTCCTTCTCTCCACCTCCTGCCCCCCTGGCGATAGAGGATGCCCCTCCTTCTCTCCACCTCCTGCCCCCTGGCGATAGAGGGTGTCCCTCCTTCTCTCCACCTCCTGCCCCCCTGGCGATAGAGGATGCCCCTCCTTCTCTCCACTTCCTGCCCCCCTGAGGATGGAGGATGTCCCTCCTCTCCACCTCCTGCCCCCTGGCGATAGAGGATGTCCCTCCTTCTCTCCACCTCCTGCCCCTGGGGATAGAGGATGCCCCTCCTTCTCTCCACCTCCTAGCCCCTGGCGATAGAGGATGCCCCTCCTTCTCTCCACCTCCTGCCCCTGGGCATAGAGGATGCCCCTCCTTCTCTCCACCTCCTGCCCCCTGGCGATAGAGGATGCCCCTCCTTCTCTCCACTTCCTGTCCCCCTGGGGATAGAGGATGTCCCTCCTTCTCTCCACCTCCTAGCCCCTGGCGATAGAGGATGCCCCTCCTTCTCTCCACCTCCTGCCCCTGGGGATAGAGGATGTCCCTCCTTCTCTCCACTTCCTGTCCCCCTGGGGATAGAGGATGCCCCTCCTTCTCTCCACCTCCTGCCCCCCTGGCGATAGAGGATGTCCCTCCTTCTCTCCACCTCCTGCCCCCCTGGCGATAGAGGATGCCCCTCCTTCTCTCCACCTCCTGCCCCCTGGCGATAGAGGATGCCCCTCCTTCTCTCCACCTCCTGCCCCCTGGCGATAGAGGATGTCCCTCCTTCTCTCCACCTCCTGCCCCTGGGGATAGAGGATGCCCCTCCTTCTCTCCACTTCCTGTCCCCCTGGGCATAGAGGATGTCCCTCCTTCTCTCCACCTCCTGTCCCCCTGGCGATAGAGGATGCCCCTCCTTCTCTCCACCTCCTGGCCCCCTGGTGATAGAGGATGTCCCTCCTTCTCTCCACCTCCTGTCCCTGGGGATAGAGGATGCCCCTCCTTCTCTCCACTTCCTGTCCCCCTGGGGATAGAGGATGCCCCTCCTTCTCTCCACTTCCTGTCCCCCTGGGCATAGAGGATGTCCCTCCTTCTCTCCACCTCCTGTCCCTGGGGATAGAGGATGCCCCTCCTTCTCTCCACTTCCTGTCCCCCTGGCGATAGAGGATGCCCCTCCGTCTCTCCATCTCCTGCCCCTGGGGATAGAGGATGCCCCTCCTTCTCTCCACCTCCTGTCCCCTGGGGATAGAGGATGCCCCTCCTTCTCTCCACTTCCTGTCCCCCTGGGGATAGAGGGTGTCCCTCCTTCTCTCCACCTCCTGCCCCTGGGGATAGAGGATGTCCCTCCTTCTCTCCACCTCCTGCCCCCCTGGCGATAGAGGATGCCCCTCCTTCTCTCCACTTCCTGTCCCCCTGGGGATAGAGGATGTCCCTCCTTCTCTCCACCTCCTGTCCCTGGGGATAAAGGATGCCCCTCCTTCTCTCCACCTCCTGCCCCTCTGGCGATAGAGGATGCCCCTCCTTCTCTCCACCTCCTGCCCCCCTGGGGATAGAGGATGTCCCTCCTTCTCTCCACCTCCTGTCCCCTGGCGATAGAGGATGCCCCTCCTTCTCTCCACTTCCTGTCCCCCTGGGGATAGAGGATGTCCCTCCTTCTCTCCACCTCCTGCCCCTCTGGCGATAGAGGATGCCCCTCCTTCTCTCCACTTCCTGTCCCCCTGGGGATAGAGGATGTCCCTCCTTCTCTCCACTTCCTGCCCCCCTGGGGATAGAGGATGCCCCTCCTTCTCTCCACCTCCTGCCCCTGGGGATAGAGGATGTCCCTCCTTCTCTCCACCTCCTGCCCCCCTGAGGATGGAGGATGTCCCTCCTCCTCTCCACCTCCTGCCCCCTGGCGATAGAGGATGTCCCTCCTTCTCTCCACCTCCTGCCCCCCTGAGGATCGAGGATGCCCCTCCTTCTCTCCACCTCCTGAGTCAAGGCCTCCAGTGCAGCGTCACACAACCTTGGTGCTCGCCCTCTCCCAGGCTCAGACATTTGTGTGTTATGTTTCTCAGTTCGGTTCCTCACACCACCTCTAGCAGCTCCAATAGACCTCCCCTTTAAGAGGTGCTGGCTGCCTTTAAACGGTGTTATGCTCTCCCGATTTTGGGCCCCCTCCTCATGCGTGCAGGCAATGAAACAGCGCGAGTAACGCTGGCTGCATGCAGCAATCATGGAAACCAGCAGGCAGCACGAATTTTACCTGCTGCCTGTATTGTAATCAACAGGTGCGGGTTAATCGCGTACCGTGATCCCCACGCCCATTCTCCCGTGCTAATTAATGTAACTCCCTTAGAGTCTGATGGACATTCTGAAAACAATATTGTAACCTAATGCAGCATCTCTCACTCTCTGCACCAATATATGCTGTGGATCATGCCTCTGATTGCCAGCAGTATATAAATATCTCTGGTCTGTCACCCTCTTCACCCTCCCTTCCTGCTCAACATAAATAGACTTCATTGTGGTTGATTCTTAATTGCCCTCTGAAATGGCCTAGCAAGCCACTCAGTTGTCAAATCTCGCTACGAAAAGTCATAATAAGAATAAAACCGGACGAACCACCCGGCATCGGACCACTAGGCACCGGACACGACAAATGCAAACCAAGCCCAGTCGACCCTGCAAGGTCCTCCTCACTAACATCTGGGGACTTGTGCCAAAATTGGGAGAGCTGTCCCACAGACTAGTCAAGCAACAGCCTGACATAGCCATACTCACAGAATCATATCTTTCAGCCAACGTCCCAGACTCTCCCATCACCATCCCTGGGTATGTCCTGTCCCACCGGCAGGACAGACCCACCAGAGGTGGCGGTACAGTGATATACAGTCAGGAGGGAGTGGCCCTGGGAGTCCTCAACATTGACTCTGGACCCCATGAAATCTCATGGCATCAGGTCAAACATGGGCAAGGAAACCTCCTGCTGATCACCACCTACCGTCCTCCCTCAGCTGATGAATCAGTCCTCCTCCATGTTGGACACCACTTGGAGGAAGCACTGAGGGTAGCAAGGGCACAAAATGTACTCTGGGTGGGGGACTTCAATATCCATCACCAAGAGTGGCTCGGTAGACCGAGCTGGCCGAGTCCTGAAGGACATAACTGCCAGACTGGGCCTGCGGCAGGTGGTGAGCGAACCAACACGAGGGAAAAACTTACTTGACCTCATCCTCACCAATCTACCTGTCGCAAATGCATCTGTCCATGACAGTATTGGTAGGAGTGACCACCGCACAGTCCTCGTGGAGACGAAGTCCCGTCTTCGCACTGAGGACACCATCCAACGTGCTAAATGGGATAGATTCAGAACAGACCTAGCAGCTCAAAACTGGGCATCCATGAGGCACTGTGGGCCATCAGCAGCAGCAGAATTGTATTCCAGCACAATCTGTAACCTCATGGCCCGGCATATTCCTCACTCTACCATTACCAAAAAGCCAGGGGATCAACCCTGGTTCAATGAGGAGTGTAGAAGAGCATGCCAGGAGCAGCACCAGGCGTACCTAAAAATGAGGTGCCAACCTGGTGAAGCTACAACTCAGGACTACATGCATGCTAAACAGCGGAAGCAACATGCTATAGACAGAGCTAAGCGATTCCACAACCAACGGATCAGATCAAAGCTCTGCAGTCCTGCCACATCCAGTCATGAATGGTGGTGGACAATTAAACAACTAACAGGAGGAGGAGGCTCTGCAAACATCCCCATTCTCAATGATGGCGGAGTCCAGCACGTGAGTGCAAAAGACAAGGCTGAAGCGTTTGCAACCATTTTCAGCCAGAAGTGCCGAGTGGATGATCCATCTCGGCCTCCTCCCGATTTCTCCACCATCACAGAATCCAGTCTTCCGCCAATTCGATTCACTCCACGTGATATCAAGAAACGGCTGAGTGCACTGGATACAGCAAAGGCTATGGGCCCCGACAACATCCCAGCTGTAGTGCTGAAGATTTGTGCTCCAGAACTAGCTGCGCCTCTAGCAAAACTGTTCCAGTACAGCTACAACACTGGCATCCACCCGACAATGTGGAAAATTGCCCAGGTATGTCCTGTCCACAAAAAGCAGGACAAATCCAATCCGGCCAATTACCGCCCCATCAGTCTACTCTCAATCATCAGCAAAGTGATGGAAGGTGTCGTCGACAGTGCTATCAAGCGGCACTTACTCACCAATAACCTGCTCACCGATGCTCAGTTTGGGTTCCGCCAGGACCACTCGGCTCCAGACCTCATTACAGCCTTGGTCCAAACATGGACAAAAGAGCTGAATTCCAGAGGTGAGGTGAGAGTGACTGCCCTTGACATCAAGGCAGCATTTGACCGAGTGTGGCACAAAGGAGCCCGAGTAAAATTGAAGTCAATGGGAATCAGGGGGAAAACTCTCCAGTGGCTGGAGTCATACCTAGCACAAAGGAAGATGGTAGTGGTTGTTGGAGGCCAATCATTTCAGCCCCAGGACATTGCTGCAGGAGTTCCTCAGGGCAGTGTCCTAGGCCCAACCATCTTCAGCTGCTTCATCAATGACCTTCCCTCCATCATAAGGTCAGAAATGGGGATGTTCGCTGATGATTGCACAGTGTTCAGTTCCATTCGCAACTCCTCAGATAATGAAACAGTCCGTGCCCGCATGCAGCAAGATCTGGACAACATCCAGGCTTGGGCTCATAACTGGCAAGTTAAATTCGCGCCAGACAAGTGCCAGGCAATGACCATCTCCAACAAGAGAGAGTCTAACCACCTCCCCTTGACATTCAACGGCATTACCATCGCCGAATCCCCCATCATCAACATCCTAGGGGTCACCATTGACCAGAAACGTGACTGGACCAGCCATATAAATACTGTGGCTGCGAGAGCAGGTCAGAGGCTGGGTATTCTGCGGCGAGTGACTCACCTCCTGACTCCCCAAAGCCTTTCCACCATCTACAAGGCACAAGTCAGGATTGTGATGGAATACTCTCCACTTGCCTGGATGAGTGTAGCTCCAACAACATTCAAGAAGCTCGACACCATCCAAGGTAAAGCAGCCCGCTTGATTGGCACCCCATCCACCACCCTAAACATTCATTCCCTTCATCACCGGCGCACAGTGGCTGCAGTGTGCACCATCCACAAGATGCACTGCAGCAACTCGCCAAGGCTTCTTCAACAGCACCTCCCAAGCCTGCGACCTCTACCACCTGGAAGGACAAGAACAGCAGGCACATGGGAACAACACCACCTGCACGTTCCCTTCCAAGTCGCACACCAGCCCGACTTGGAAATATATTGGCCGTTCCTTCTTTGTCGCTGGGTCAAAATCCTGGAACTCCCTTCCTAACAGCACTGTGGGAGAACCGTCACCACACGGACTGCAGCGGTTCAAGAAGGCGGCTCACCACCACCTTCTCAAGGGCAATTAGGGATGGGCAATAAATGCCGGCCTCGCCAGCGACGCCCACATCCCGTGAATGAATTAAAAAAAACTTCCTGTTTGCCCCTGAATTTGGTGAGAACGATCATCGGTTTTTGGGGGAATTTCACAGGAAGTGAAGGGACGCTTTGAGGAACTTGTGTATTTCAGTGTCAAAAAGCAGCGAGTGAGAAGGACCAAACATCGAAGAGTCAGCAATGAGTTCTCTCTACGTTTGTCTTTCCACAGTCCTGCTGTGGGTCTCGGGAAGGGGTTACGGTAGGTGCTTTCCAATAAGAACTGTTCAAATTTAATTCGTTGCACAAACTGCCCTTTTTATCGTTTCACCGCAGGGCCGTGAGCGGGTGAAGGTCCAGGGGAGCGACGGGCAGAGTCAGAGACTCGGGGAGAGGTGGAGCGAGTGTCAGGTTTTTAGCGAGACACAGGGGGAGCGTGGTTAGTCATTGAATGGCCGGGGAGTCAAGGGTGGTGGAGATATTGGAGGTGGAAGGGGGAGCTGAGAGCTGGTATAGGCGGCTGTCTCAGTGTGTCTTCTTCCTTGCCAATGGTCTCCCCTCTTCACCCCTGAAGGCGCCGACTCCTCGCCAGTGTAGGGTTCCTGATACCAGAGGTCTCTGGTACCTCTCCGAAGTGACCGTTCTTCATCTCCGCAGGCCATTCAACTACAGGCAGCATTGCAACCAATGCCTAATTCTGATGTCCAGACACGTATATAATTTGAGCAGGCGTCGCTGCCTTGGGCTGCTTGGGTTTTGCTGAGAATTGATTTTTGATTTCCGTTGAGCAGGGCGGAGCTTCTGGGCCTGTTGTCTCCCCATTCCCTTCATGAGGTGAAAACTTTCTTCACTCCACCCGACAACATCCAGCAAGTCCTCAGCATCTCCCGCTTTTACTGATAGAAAGTGAAAGGCTCTTCTGTTCTTCGAAAAGTTAATGTAATTAGTGGAAGGAAAGAAATGTCTATGTTGGGACGTTTAACCTGCAGGTCCAGGTAGGCCCCAGATACTGAGAGACCCGGAACTCGAGTCTGGTCAGTACCTGGCCCCAGAACCCCGACAACCACACTTTACGGCCGCACTGAAGACCACAGGGCCACAATCCCTCAGGGGATCTGCCATTCTCCTGTTGTAACTCAGAGTTCCTGCAGGGCCTCGTAAGGGGAGGAACAATCTATTCCCTGTTACTTGGGCAGCCACGTCAAAAGGGGCAGGAACTCCCAACGCTAAAAGAGGAAGAATGACTTGTATTTATAGAGCGCCTTTCACAACCTCAGGAACTCCCAAAGCATTTTACAGACAATGAAGTAGTTTTGAAGTGCAGTCTCTGTTGTACTGTAGGGGAACGCAGCAGCCAATTTGCGCACAGCAAGATCCCACAAACAGCAATGTGACAATTTCTGGGCGTTTCCGCAACCTCAAGCCTACGAGGGACCGGGCATTACGCAGGAGGCCGTTACGCTGAGGGGTAAAAGGCAACCCAGCCTCCAATCACAGCCCAGGTGAGACTCACCAGGCGGTGGGGGAGACGGGAAGGCAGGGATCGGGGCCAGAACTCTCAACGATGAGAGGGTTCCTTTTATTTATATAAGAGGAGCCCCCCCTTACAAAGGTGGGTGGGGCGGTCTGTGAGGAGGGTGCTCACAGATTGTTTCGGGGTCAGGGGGCAATACCCCACCCCCCCACCCCACCAGTCACTCACACGGAGGGAGCCCTAGATGTGACCACGCCTGCTTTATGCGACCCCTGCCCCTTGACCCTGCGAACTTTGGTGGGGTCAGCAGCAGTCGGAGAGCAGGCGCCTCGCAGGCCTGGCCTTTTTGGGCTGAATGGGGCTGATTTTTCCGGTCCCCCTCGGCACCAGTGCTGGGCCAGAGCCGAAACGCACTGTGTTTCTCCAGGCTGAGCTGTGCCTGAATTTGGTTGACCAGGCTACGAACATGGCCTCCCATCTCCCTTTCTTCGTAAAGTCCAACCTGTCTAAAACTCTGCTGCTCCTCTCCTGTCCATCAAGACTACTGCGTCCAGGTATGGTCCCCTCGCATGGTGGGTGATATAGTGACCTTGGAAAAGGTTCAGAGGAGAGCCACAAGATTGATTCCCAGTTTAAAGGAACTTAGTTACTCAGATAAGATTAGGGAGCTGAGCCTATATATATTCGAGCAGCGGAGACTGAGAGGCGACCTGATAGAGGTTTATAAAAGAATGAAAGGGTTGGATTGTGTTCCCATTGAAAGATTATTCCAGTTTGACAGATTGTGCAGGACCAGTGGTCGTGTATTTAAACTAAGCAAGATGAGGAATAGGCTGCATATTAGACAGTTCCTCTTTTCCCAGAGTGTAGTGAACCTTTGGAATGTGTTGTCAGCCTTGTGTGGTGTGTGCTGACTCTCTGCACGCATTCAAGAGGGAGCTGGACCAGTTCTCGGCTGGGGCAGAGATCACAGATCATTAAAGGTAAGCGATTTACCAGTTAACGTAAATATTGTCCATGTGATTTCCTGGACTGGTTTTGATCGCCTGAAGGGGTCAGAGAGAAACATTCCTTATTGGTCCTGGGTTTCTTTATGTGTTGTTTTTTGCCAATCCCTGGAGATTACATGGAGGCGGAGTGGGTTGGGGGGGGTGGGTGTGAGGTGGGGGCTGTGGGGGAGGGGGCGGTGGCGGGGGGAGGGGGGAGAAGGAAGTGTCTAGACACGATGCTCCATGTGGGGCAGCTTTGATGGACCAGCTGGTCTCTTCCTGCCACTTATTTTGGTCTGCCTGTGTGTGTCACCCACTGACCTTCTCTGGCTCCCCATCCCCGCACACATTCAATTTAAAACTCTTTTCCTTGTCTATAAATCCCTCCATGGCCCTGTAGCTCCCTACGTCTGCATAGGAACATAGGAACAGGAGGAGGCCATTCAGCCCCTCCAGCCTGTTCCACCATTCAATTAGATCATCGCTGATCTGTATTTTAACTGCATCTATCCGCCTTGGGCGCCTTACCCACCAAAAACCTATCAGACACAGTTTCAAAGTTTTCAATTAACCCAGCCTCAGTTGGGCAGGGGGAGGGGAACCAGGACGTAGCAACAGAGAGGAGAGACAAAAGGCATAGAAAACGAGGAGGGACAAACAACAACAGTAAAGAATAGTGTAGAACAAACAGGAATTAGATGGAGGAAAAAAACAAAGCCAACTGACATGGTGTTGGAATGCATGTGTGTTAATGTGTTGCAAATAATACATGTGTGTTAATTGCATTACAAATAATAAGTGTGTTGCAAATAATACATGTGTGTTACAAATAATACATGTGTGTTAATGTGTTACAAATAATACATGTGTGTTAATGCGTTACAAATAATATGTGTTAATGTGTTAAAAATAATGAGTGTGTTAATGTGTTAATAATAGTACATGTGTGTTAATGTGTTACAAATAATATGAACGTGTTAATGTGTTACATAAGAACATAAGAACATAAGAAATAGGAGCAGGAGTAGGCCAATCGGCCCCTCGAGCCTGCTCCGCCATTCAATAAGATCATGGCTGATCTGATCCTAACCTCAAATCTAAATTCATGTCCAATTTCCTGCCCGCTCCCCATAACCCCTAATTCCCTTTACTTCCAGGAAACTGTCTATTTCTGTTTTAAATTTATTTAATGATGTAGCTTCCACAGCTTCCTGGGGCAGCAAATTCCACAGACCTACTACCCTCTGAGTGAAGAAGTTTCTCCTCATCTCAGTTTTGAAAGAGCAGCCCCTTATTCTAAGATTATGCCCCCTAGTTCTAGTTTCACCCATCCTTGGGAACATCCTTACCGCATCCATCCGATCAAGCCCCTTCACAATCTTATATGTTTCAATAAGATCGCCTCTCATTCTTCTGAACTCCAATGAGTAGAGTCCCAATCTACTCAACCTCTCCTCATATGTCCGCCCCCTCATCCCCGGGATTAACCGAGTGAACCTTCTTTGTACTGCCTCGAGAGCAAGTATGTCTTTTCTTAAGTATGGAGACCAAAACTGTATGCAGTATTCCAGGTGCGGTCTCACCAATACCTGATATAACTGCAGCAATACCTCCCTGTTTTTATATTCTATCCCCCTAGCAATAAAAGCCAACATTCTGTTGGCCTTCTTGATCACCTGCTGCACCTGCATACTAACTTTTTAATTTTCTTGCACTAGGACCCCCAGATCCCTTTGTACTGCAGTACTTTCCAGTTTCTCGCCATTAAGATAATAACTTGCTCTCTGATTTTTCCTGCCAAAGTGCATAACCTCACATTTTCCAATATTGTATTGCATCTGCCAAATCTCCGCCCACTCACCCAGCCTGTCTATATCCCCCTGTAGGTTTTTTATGTCCTCCTCACTCTCCACTTTCCCTCCCATCTTTGTATCATCTGCAAACTTTGATATGTTACACATACGTGAATTAATGTGTTACAAATAATACATGTGTGTTAATTGTGTTACAAATAATATTGTGTGTTAACGTATTACAAATAATATGAGTGTGTTAATGTGTTACAAATAATACATGTGTGTTAATGTGTTACAAATAATACATGAGTTAATGTGTTACAAATAATACATGTGTTAATGTGTTACAAATAATACATGTGTGTTAATGTGTTACAAATAATACGTGTGTTAATGTGTTACAAATAATACATGTGTGTTAATGTGTTATAAATAATACATGTGTGTTAATTGTGTTACAAATAATATTGTGTGTTAATGTATTACAAATAATACGAGTGTGTTAATGTGTTACAAATAATACGAGTGTGTTAATGTGTTACAAATAATACGAGTGTGTTAATGTGTTACAAATAATACATGTGCTTTAATTGTGTTACAAATAATCTTGTGTGTTAATGTCTTACAAATAATACGAGTGTGTTAATGTGTTACAAATAATTAATGTGTGTTAATGTGTTACAAATAATATTGTGTGTTAATGTATTACAAATAATATGAGTGTGTTAATGTGTTACAAATAATACGAGTGTGTTAATGTGTTACAAATAATATGAGTGTGTTAATGTGTTACAAATAATAGGAGTGTGTTAATGTGTTACAAGTAATACGTGTGTGTTAATGTGTTACAAATAATAGGAGTGTGTTAATGTGTTACAAATAATACGTGTGTTAATGTGTTACAAATAATACATGTGTTAATGTGTTACAAATAATACATGTGTTAATGTGTTACAAATAATACATGTGTGTTAATGTGTTACAAATAATACATGTGCTTTAATTGTGTTACAAATAATCTTGTGTGTTAATGTATTACAAATAATACGAGTGTGTTAATGTGTTACAAATAATACGAGTGTGTTAATGTGTTACAAATAATTAATGTGTGTTAATGTGTTACAAATAATACGTGTTAATGTGTTACAAATAATACATGTGTGTTACTGTGTTACAAATAATACGTGTGTTAATGTGTTACAAATAATACATGTGTGTTAATTGTGTTACAATAATATTGTGTGTTAATGTGTTACAAATAATATAAGTGTGTTAATGTGTTACAAATAATACGAGTCTGTTAATGTGTTACAAATAATATAAGTGTGTTAATGTGTTACAAATAATACGTGTGGGATAATGTGTTACAAATAATGCGAGTGTGTTAATGTGTTACAAATAATATAAGTGTGTTAATGTGTTACAAATAATACGAGTGTGTTAATGTGTTACAAATAATACAAGTGTGTTAATGTATTACAAATAATACGAGTGTGTTAATGTATTACAAATAATATGAGTGTGTTAATGTGTTACAAATAATACAAATGTATTAATGTGTTACAAATAATACGTGTGTTAATTGTGTTACAAATAATATAAGTGTGTTAATGTGTTACAAATAATACGAGTGTGTTAATGTGTTACAAATAATACGAGTGTGTTAATGTGTTACAAATAATATAAATGTGTTAATGTATTACAAATAATACAAATGTATTAATGTGTTACAAATAATACATGTGTGTTAATTGTGTTACAAATAATATTGTGTGTTAATGTGTTACAAATAATATAAGTGTGTTAATGTGTTACAAATAATACGTGTGGGTTAATGTGTTACAAATAATGCGAGTGTGTTGATGTGTTACAAATTATACAAATGTGTTAATGTATTACAAATAATACGAGTATGTTAATGTAGTACAAATAATATGAGTGTGTTAATGTGTTACAAATAATACGAGTGTGTTAATGTATTACAAATAATACAAATGTATTATTTAAGAAAATCAAAAAGTTGGTATGCAGGTGCAGCAGGTGATCAAGAAAGCCAACGGAATGTTGGCTTTTATTGCTAGGGGGATAGAATATAAAAACAAGGAGGTATTGCTGCAGTTATATAAGGTATTGGTGAGACCGCACCTGGAATACTGCATACAGTTTTGGTCTCCATACTTAAGAAAAGACATACTTGCTCTCGAGGCAGTACAAAGAAGGTTCACTCGGTTAATCCCGGGGATGAGGGGGCGGACATATGAGGAGAGGTTGAGTAGATTGGGACTCTACTCATTGGAGTTCAGAAGAATGAGAGGCAATCTTATTGAAACATATAAGATTGTGAAGGGTCTTGATCGGGTGGATGCAGTAAGGATGTTCCCAAAGATGGGTGAAACTAGAACTAGGGGGCATAATCTTAGAATAAGGGGCTGCTCTTTCAAAACTGAGATGAGGAGAAACTTCTTCACTCAGAGGGTGGTAGGTCTGTGGAATTTGCTGCCCCAGGAAGCTGTGGAAGCTACATCATTAGATAAATTTAAAACAGAAATAGACAGTTTCCTAGAAGTAAAGGGAATTAGGGGTTATGGGGAGCGGGCAGGAAATTGGACATGAAGCTGAGTTCGGATCGGTCAATGCCCTGTGGGTGGCGGAGAGGGCCCAGGGGCTATGTGGCCGGGTCCTGCTCCGACTTCTTGTGTTCTTTAGATTTGTGGTTGGGATCAGATCAGCCATGATCTTATTGAATGGCGGAGCAGGCTCGAGGGGCCGATTGGCCTACTCCTGCTCCAATTTCTTATGTTCTTATGTTCTTATTAATGTGTTACAAATAATACGTGTGTTAATGTGTTACAAATAATATAAGTGTGTTAATGTGTTACAAATAATACGAGTGTGTTAATGTGTTACAAATAATACAAGCGTGTTAATGTGTTACAAATAATACAAGCGTGTTAATGTATTACAAATAATACAAATGTATTAATGTGTTACAAATAATACATGTGTGTTAATTGTGTTACAAATAACACGAGTGCGTTAATGTGTTAAAAATAATACAAGCGTGTTAATGTGTTACAAATAATACGAGTGTGTTAATGTGTTACAAATAATGTTGATGAGCTGCAGGCACAAGTTGCTGCATGGGGTTGTGATATAGTGACTATAACGGAGACCTGGCTTAAACATCGGCAGGAATGGGAACTTAACATTCCTGGCTACAATATATTCAGGAGGGACAGGAAAAGAAAAGAGAAAGGGGGTGGGGGTGGCAGTATTGATCAAGGATAATATTACAGTACTACAGAGGGACGATATACTAGAGGGCTCAAAGACTGAATCTATTTGGTTAGTTAAGGAACAGAAAAGGAGCTGTTACATTGCTGTGTGTTCACTACAGACCCCCAAATAGTGAGAAGGAGATAGAGGAGCAAATCTGTAGGCAAATTTCAGAGAAATGTAACAATAATAGAGCAGCTATAGGTGACTTCAATTACCCTAATATAGACTGGGGAAAAAACAGTGGAAAGGGCAAGGAGGGTTAAGAATTGCTAAAATGTGTACAGGAGAACTTTCTTAATCAGTGTGTTTCTAGCCCAATGAAGAAGGAAACAGTGCTGGATCTGGGGAATGAAGTCGGGTAATTCGAGTGTGTTTCAGTGGGAGAACATCTGGGTAATAGTGATCATAATCTAATTAGGTTTAAAGTAGTTATGGAAAGGGACAAAGAAAAATCAAACGTAAAAATACCTGACTAGAAGAGAGCCAATTTCTGTGATTTGCGAAGGGATCGAGCACAGGTGGACTGGAAACAAAGACTGACCAAGAAAACAGTAAATGAACAATGGCAGGTCTTCAAGATGGAGATAGTTCGGGTACAAACCAAACATATTCCTATAAGGAGGAAAGATGGAACATCTAAAGATAGTGCTCCCTGGATGACAAAGGAAATAGAAGTTAAAATAAAACAGGAAAAGGAGGTTCATGACAAATGTCAGGTCCAGATTACAGTCAAAAACCGGGCAGAATACAAAGAGTGCAGGGAAAACTGAAAAAGGATACAAGAAGGGCAAAGAGAGAGTATGAAGAAAGATTAGCGGGTCATATAAGTCTGAACACAAAAATCTTTAATAAACATCGAAAAACTAAAAGAATAGTTAAAGGAATGGTGGGTCTCATTGGGGACAAAGAAGGAAATCTTCTTGTAGCGGCAGAGGGCATGACTGAGATACTGAATGACTTTGTATCTGTCTTCACAAAAGAAGAGGATGAAGTTAATGTCACAGTAAAGGAGGAGGGAGTTGAGATATTGGATAGGATAAAATTAGATAGAAAGGAGGTGCTAAATGGGTTGGCAACACTCAACATTAACAAGTTACCCGGTCCAGATGAGATACTTCCCAGGTTGCAGAGGAAATCTAGGGTGGTGATAGCAGAAGCTCTGACCACAATCTTTCAATCCTCCTTGGATATGGGAGTGGTGCCAGAGGACTGGAGAATTGCAAATGTTCCACCCTTGTTCAAAAAAGGGGAGAGGGATAAACCTGGTAACTACAGGCCAGTCAGTCTAATGTCAGTGGTGGGAAAACTACTAGAATCCATTGTCAAGGACAAAATTAATTCTCACTTGGAGAAACATGGGTTAATAAGGGACAGCAGCACAGATTTGTTAAAGGCAAATTGTGTCTGACTAACCTGATTGAGTTCTTTGATGAAGTAACGGAGTGGGTTGATGAGGGTAGTGGAGTAGATGTTGTGTATATGGACTTTCAGAAAGCTTTTGATAAAGTGCCACATAACAGACATAAGAAAATCAAAAAGTTGGTATGCAGGTGCAGCAGGTGATCAAGAAAGCCAACGGAATGTTGGCTTTTATTGCTAGGGGGATAGAATATAAAAACAAGGAGGTATTGCTGCAGTTATATAAGGTATTGGTGAGACCGCACCTGGAATACTGCATACAGTTTTGGTCTCCATACTTAAGAAAAGACATACTTGCTCTCGAGGCAGTACAAAGAAGGTTCACTCGGTTAATCCCGGGGATGAGGGGGCGGACATATGAGGAGAGGTTGAGTAGATTGGGACTCTACTCATTGGAGTTCAGAAGAATGTGAGGCGATCTTATTGAAACATATAAGATTGTGAAGGGTCTTGATCGGGTGGATGCGGTAAGGATGTTCCCAAGGATGGGTGAAACTAGAACTAGGGGGCATAATCTTAGAATAAGGGGCTGCTCTTTCAAAACTGAGATGAGGAGAAACTTCTTCACTCAGAGGGTGGTAGGTCTGTGGAATTTGCTGCCCCAGGAAGCTGTGGAAGCTACATCATTAGATAAATTTAAAACAGAAATAGACAGTTTCCTAGAAGTAAAGGGAATTAGGGGTTATGGGGAGCGGGCAGGAAATTGGACATGAAGCTGAGTTCGGATCGGTCAATGCCCTGTGGGTGGCGGAGAGGGCCCAGGGGCTATGTGGCCGGGTCCTGCTCCGACTTCTTGTGTTCTTTAGATTTGTGGTTGGGATCAGATCAGCCATGATCTTATTGAATGGCGGAGCAGGCTCGAGGGGCCGATTGGCCTACTCCTGCTCCAATTTCTTATGTTCTTATGTTCTATTCGGAAAATAGAAGCACATGGGATTAAAGGGATGGCAGTAACTTGGGTATGTAATTGGCTAAAGGATAGGAGGCAGAGAGTAGTGGTGAATGGATGTTTTTCTAACTGGAGGGAAGTATGCAGAAGGATCCCCCAGGAGTCGGTATTAGGACCATTGCTTTTCTTGTTATATATAAATGACCTGAACTTTGGTATAGGGGGTACAATTTCGAAGTTTGCGGGTGTTACAAAACTTGTCAACGTAGTAAATAGTGAGCAGGATAGCAGCAGAAGGACGTTAGAAGGACAGAGACAGACTGGTGAAATGGGCAGACTCACGGCAGGTGCAATTTAATGCAGAGTAGTGTAAAGTGATGCACTTTGGGAGGAAAAACATGGAGAGGCAGTAAAATCTAAATGATACTATTTTGAGGGGGGTGCAAGAGCAGAGGGCCCTGGGGGTGCATATTCACAAATCATGGAAGATGGCACGGCAAGTTGATTAGACGGTTATGAAAGCGTATGGGATACTTGGCTTTGTAAATAGGGGCATTGAATACAAAAACAAGGAAGTTGTGCTAAACCTTTACAAATCACTGGTTGGGCCTCAGCTGGAGTATTGTGTCCAATTCTGGGCACCGCACTTTCGGAAGGATGTCAAGGCCTTGGAGAGGGTGCAGAGGAGATTTACCAGGATGAAACCAGGAATGAGGGACTTCAGTTATGTGGAGAGACTGGAGAAGCCGGGATTGTTCTCCTTAGAACAGAGACAGTTAAGGGGAGACCTAATAGAGGTATTCAAAATGATGAGGGGTTTTAACAGTGCAAGTAAGGAGAAACCTTTTCCTCTGGCAAGTGGGTCAGTAACCAGAGATCACAGATTTAAAATAATTGGCAAAAGAACGAGAGGGGAAATGAGGAGAATTTTTTTCATACAGAGGGTTGTTAATATCTGGAACGCACCACCTGAAAAGGTGGAAACAGATTCCACTCCCCTTTGTGTGAAGAAGTGCTTCCTGACATCACCCCTGAACGGCCGAGTTCTAATTTAAAGTTTATGCCCCTTTTTCTGGACTCCTCCATCAGAGGAAATAGTCAAATCATTTAATCCTCAATTAGAATATCTGTTGTTTCAGATGTAAATGAACTAATCCTGAATTATAACCTGAGGTCATCAGAGAGCACTGTGTCTGAAGAACAAGGTCCCACTGTCACTGCATCAGGACTGGATTCTCAATCCCAATATATCAATCACCCGAACCCCTCGATTAGATTCCAGCCTGCAACTCACTCCCAGGTCTCCATTATTCTATATATAAACCATCGGAACCCCTCGATTAGATTCCCGCCTGTAACTCACTCCCAGGTCTCCATTATTCTATATATAAACCACCCGAACCCCTCGATTAGACTCCAGCCTGTAACTCACTCCCAGGTCTCCATTATTCTATATATAAACCACCCGAACCCCTCGATTAGATTCCAGCCTGTAACTCACTCCCAGGTCTCCATTATTCTATATATAAACCACCCGAACCCCTCGATTAGACTCCAGCCTGTAACTCACTCCCAGTTATCTGTTATTCTATATATAAACCACCCGAACCCCTTGATTAGATTCCAGCCTGTAACTCACTCCCAGGTCTCCATTATTCTTTTTATAAACCACCCAAACCCCTCGATTAGATTCCAGCCTGTAACTCACTCCCAGTTATCCATTATTCTATAAATAAACCACCCGAACCCCTCGATTAGACTCCAGCCTGTAACTCACTCCACAATGTCCACTCTCCAAGTATAAACCATCCCAATTTGACCATGTGATGTTATATCCGTTGTCACTGTATATCAGAGTCAGTATATTGTCTCACAGTATGTTATCGAAACACTAATGTCTGACCCAGTGCTGTTTTAATATTGCCCCTCTCTCTCTCTCTCTCCCCCCCCACAGAGTATTATTATAATGATTGGACAATGCGTGGCCCGGATGAAGTGATTGCTGAGGAAGGGCAGTCTGCTGTCTTGCCGTGCAGGTTTACCGCCCCATTCCCTGGTCGTACAGTCAGTGGCTCTGTGATATGGTTCAAAAAGGACTCATTGAGCAGACACGTTCCTTTTAACTGTATATATTATGGTCTGGGCCATTCACGGAGTAAGCTGTGTGAGAATGTGATACAGAAGGACGGCGGGAATCGATACAGATTCGTGGGGAATCTCAGCGACAACGATGCCTCGATAATGATGGAAGGACTGAACCAGATGGACAGCGGTTATTATAAGTGTCATGTGGACCTCGATATTGGCAACTTTGAATCATTGGAACTAATGAGTCTGAGAGTGAGAGGTAAGGAACAATGTTCAGGGGCTGTACCTGCCCCAATAGTTCAATGGGTAAAGGCTCCACCTGGTCTGGTCCTGAGCCCCACAGATCAATAAGCTCTCAGCAGCCCCGGGCTTTGAAGGGGATATCGGCCGGGGTTCCTGCTCCTGATCACTCTCCAGTGACTCCTGCTGGAAGGTGTTTCTTGAACATTGGATGAGACATTGGACTTGCCTGTGATGCTCACCACAGTCAAATAGTCGATTGACCAGGCTTGTGCTCTTAGGAAGGCCATTTGGGTGAGGCAAATACAAATTAGAGAGATTTCTTTCAGAAAATAACATTTTGGGACACAGTATATGAGTAATTTGAGACATGACGTGTGGTGGGTGTAACATGCTCGGGAGGAACAGGTGACTTTGGACCTATGTTCCCCAAATCTCTCCACCACTGGGGGTTTTCCTCGCCTCATGTCTGGGTCTGTTGTCGACTCATTGATAGAGATTGATTGCCATGAATAGTCAACAACTCCATTACCGTTGTATCATGCAACTACCGGGATGGTAGAAGGTGAACTAGATGGAACTTGGTCTTTCCTCGTCTAGCAATATGTTACCTTGGTCTTACCGATGTTATCTAGATGCCAAAGACATAAGCCAAGCAATTCAGGAGAGGAGCGGAGTAAATTAGTAAAATAAACTTCAGTGTCTCTGGGCAAGGTCGAGAGTGTCTCTGTGTGCCAGGCTGGTGCTAAACCTTCCCTGTTTCTGAACCACTGGAAAATGAACCTGTTTATAGAGTTGGAATTAAGTCCAGATTTTCAAGGTCTTCAGCTTTTAAAAGATCTTCCCAAACAGCAATAACGGAGTCTCGCAGGTGATTGAGAACAGACCACTTGGTCGGGTGTACAGACCTGTGATAGTCTCACATGACTTCTCACATTACTCCCAGTTTCTCCATCTCCGTTACATCTGTTCCGATGATGCCACCTTCCACACCAGTGCTTCCGATATATCCGATACGTCTTCCTTTCTCCTCAACTGAGGATACCCCTCCACTGTGGTTCACAGGGCCCTCGACCGTGTCCGTCCCATTTCCCGCACTTCTGCCCTCACACATCCCCCACCCTTCCAGTACCACGATAGGGTCCCCCTTGTCCTCACCTTCTACCCCACCAGCCTCCAGGTTCAACGGATCATCTTCCGCCATTACCCACCACTTCCAGCCGATGGCATCGCCAAATATCTCTTTCCCACCCCTCCCCTCTCAGCATCTGAAGAGACCGTTCCCTCCGTGACACCCTGGTCCACTCTTCCATCACCCCCAACACCCGCTCTCCTCCCCACGGCACCTTCCCGTGCGAGCGCAGGAGATGCAACACCTGCCCTTTCACCTCCTCCCTTCCCACCGTCCAGGGCCCCAAACACTCCTTCCAGGTGAAACAGCAATTTACTTGTACTTCTTTCAACTCACAATGAGGTCTCCTCTACACTGGGGAGACCAAACGCAGACTGGGTGATCGCCTTGTTGAACACCTCCACTCAGTCCGCAGTATTGACCCAGAGCTTCTGGTCGCTTGCCATTTTAGTTCTCTGTCCCATTCCCACTCTGACCCCTCTGTCCTCGGCCTCCTGCATTGTTGCAATGAAGCTCAACGTAATCTCGAGGAACAGCACCTCATCTTTCGATGCGAGAGATTTGTTCTTATATTATTGAAATCAGCGATTCCCACCGCCCAGTCTCAGTTCTGTGGGTCTGCAGTGTCCAGCCCAAAGCTGATGGGGGCGGGTTGGACCTGTGGAGAATTGGTGGGTGGATCTCAGGGAGACATTGCCAATTGGATCACTGCTGCTAAGCTCACCCTTCAGGGCAGTACTGAGAGAGTGCTGCACTGTCGGAGGTGCCGTTACCTGTACCTTAACCCTCCTCCGATATTGCCCCTGAAATCGATGGAATCTTCTTGGCGTTTCTGGGACCAATGGCAAATGGCATTTAACCTAAACAAATACAGTGTGATGCAGGTAGGTAGGATCAAGACAGAATCTTTAGTGGCTGAGAACTACACTGGGCAGGGCCTCTACCTACTGGGCCACAGGGAGAGCACTGAACTGAAATAAATTAAAGTTCTCATCAAGACACTGATCCATTCTGATGTTTGTCCTTTCATCAGCTGCTGGTGGAAATGTCCCAGTGGTGAGTGGGACCGAGGGAGGTTCGGTTACATTGCCCTGTATGTTCACACCGCCCAGTGGGATCACCCTCCAGCTCAGTGTTACATGGATGAGGAAGGAGCCCTACCAACACAAAGTCACATTTAGAGCCCAATCGAACGGATCTTGGACTAGGGTAAACGGTGGAAATCGGTACGAGCTCGTCGGGAACCCAAAGAAGGGAAACGCCTCAACCAGGATAAACGAGCTGAGTGTGAAGAACAGCAGCACTTACCTGTGTCTGGTGGAGCACAAGGGATGGAACAAAAATAAACCTAATGACTATCTGGTCCAGAATGAGACACGGCTGCAGGTCTTTCAAAGTAAGAAAACATTCCCACATTCTCCAGTGTCGAGAGGTTGTACAGTGAGGGGGACGGTGTAACAGAAAACACTCGTCAGCCATGGCTCAGTGGGGAGCACTGTCGCTCTGAGTCAGAAGATCAAAGGTTCAAGTCCCCATTCCAGAGATTTGAGCACAAAATCTAGGCTGTTGCTCCAGTGCAGTACAGAGGGAGTGCTGTACTGTCGGAGGGGAGATACTGAGGGAGTGCTGTACTGTCGGAGGGGCAGTACAGAGGGAGTGCTGCACTGTCGGAGGGGAGATACTGAGGGAGTGCTGCACTGTCGGAGGGGAGATACTGAGGGAGTGCTGTACTGTCGGAGGGGCAGTACAGAGGGAGTGCTGCACTGTCGGAGGGGCAGTACAGAGGGAGTGCTGCACTGTCGGAGGGGCAGTACAGAGGGAGTGCTGCACTGTCGGAGGGGCAGTACAGAGGGAGTGCTGCACTGTCGGAGGGGCAGTACAGAGGGAGTGCTGCACTGTCGGAGGGGCAGTACAGAGGGAGTGCTGCACTGTCGGAGGGGCAGTACAGAGGGAGTGCTGTACTGTCGGAGGGGAGATACTGAGGGAGTGCTGTACTGTCGGAGGGGCAGTACAGAGGGAGTGCTGCACTGTCGGAGGGGAGATACTGAGGGAGTGCTGCACTGTCGGAGGGGAGATACTGAGGGAGCGCTGTACTGTCGGAGGGGAGATACTGAGGGAGTGCTGCACTGTCGGAGGGGAGTTACTGAGGGAGTGCTGCACTGTCGGAGGGGAGATACTGAGGGAGTGCTGTACTGTCGGAGGGGCAGTACAGAGGGAGTGCTGCACTGTCGGAGGGGAGATACTGAGGGAGTGCTGCACTGTCGGAGGGGAGATACTGAGGGAGTGCTGCACTGTCGGAGGGGCAGTACAGAGGGAGTGCTGCACTGTCGGAGGGGCAGTACAGAGGGAGTGCTGCACTGTCGGAGGGGCAGTACAGAGGGAGTGCTGCACTGTCGGAGGGGCAGTACAGAGGGAGTGCTGCACTGTCGGAGGGGCAGTACAGAGGGAGTGCTGCACTGTCGGAGGGGCAGTACAGAGGGAGTGCTGCACTGTCGGAGGGGAGATACTGAGGGAGTGCTGCACTGTCGGAGGGGCAGTACAGAGGGAGTGCTGCACTGTCGGAGGGGCAGTACAGAGGGAGTGCTGCACTGTCGGAGGGGAGATACTGAGGGAGTGCTGCACTGTCGGAGGGGCAGTACAGAGGGAGTGCTGCACTGTCGGAGGAGCCATCTTTTGGATGAGAAATTAAACCGAGGCCCAGTCTGCCCTCTCGGGTGGATTTAAAAGATCCCATGGCCACTATTGGAAGAAGAGCAGGGGAGTTCTCCCCGGTGTCCTGGGGCCAATATTTATCCCTCAACCAACATCACTAAAAAACAGATTATCTGGTCATTATCACATTGCTGTTTGTGGGATCTTGCTGTGCGCAAATTGGCTGCTGTGTTTCCTACATTACAACAGTGACTACACTTTGCAAAAAAAGTACTTCATTGGCTGTAAAACACTTTGAGACGTCCTGAGATCATGAAAGGTGCTATAGAAATGCAAGTCCTTCTTTCTTAACTCAGCGAGTTCATCTGTTCCAGTAAACCGTGAGATTTTCCTGCTGACTTTATTTAATATAGTATTCACTTGGTGATCCTTTCATTCACTTTTTACACTTATGTATATGGAGCTTTGCAAAGTGAGGAACAATACAGAGAGCCACTGCATTGGGTCTTATCTGTGTCAGAAGTTGCAGTACCCAAGGTTAATGTATTAGGGTAATCACATTGCAATTTAGGTGGAGAATACAACACTAAAACCTGGCATGTCTAAACTGAGAATGGGGTCTCAAAGATGATAAAAAGGGTTTAAAGGGTTTTCTTGATTTTCATTCTCGGGATGTGGGCGTCACTGGCAAGGCTGGCATTTATTGCCCACCCCTAGGTTAAACTATGAGAACAGTTTGCATTCCCTTGAGTTTAGAAGGTTGAGGGGTAATCTGATTGAGATGTTTACAATGATAAGAGGATTCAATAGTGTAGTTACAGAGAAACTATTTCCACTGGTGAGGGAGTCCAAAACAAGAGGGCACATTCTTAAAATCAGAGCCAGGTCAGTCAGGAGTGAAATCAGGAAGCACATTTTCACACAAAGGGGAGTGGAAATCTGGAACTCGCTCCCACAAAAGGCTGTGGATGCTGAGGGTCAGCTGGAGATAGTTGTTAGACTGAGATCGATGGATTTTTGTTAGGTAAGGGTGTCGAGGGATATGGGGAAAAGGCAGGTAAATGGAGTTGAGGTACTGAGCGCCCATGATCTAATTGAATGTTGGAATGGGGTCGAGGGGCTGAATGGCCTACTCCTGTTCCTATGTTTCTATGATCCTTACGAGGAATACTAAGAATCTTAATCTTCTCTCTAGACCTAAGCTTCTCATAGCTTTCCTCAGTGCTCATCCCATTTCCATTTGGGGCCATATTCCTCTCCGCACTTTCCGCTTTTTGTAGTGTGGTGATCAAAACTGAACACAGCAATTATCTGCTGGGATGAAATGCTGAGTGACAGTGAGACAGAGAGTGAACTGTGCTGGACTGAGGTGAAGTGGACTGGTCCCTGATCGAAATTCTGGAGTCAGCCCATTGTTGATATTTAGGGCAAGCTCCAGGCATTGTATTTACCCCGTCGCTGTAAGTACTACAGTATTAACCCTGTCACTATACTACAATATTAAACCCTGTCACTGCACTATTAACCCTGTCACTATACTACAGTATTAACCCCTGTCACTATACTACAATATTAAACCCTGTCACAGCACTATTAACCCTGTCACTATACTACAGTATTAACCCCTGTCACTATACTACAGTATTAACCCTGTCACTATACTACAGTATTAACCCCTGTCACTGCAGTATTAACCCTGTCACTATACTACAGTATTAACCACTGTCACTATACGACAGTATTAACCCTGTCACTATACTGCAGTATTAACCCTGTCACTATACTACAGTATTAACCCTGTCACTATACTACAATATTAACCCCTGTCACTGCAGTATTAACCCTGTCACTATACTACAGTATTAACCCTGTCACTATACTACAGTATTAACCCCTGTCACTATACTACAGTATTAACCCCTGTCACTATACTACAATATTAACCCCTGTCACTATACTACAGTATTAACCCCTGTCACTGCAGTATTAACCCTGTCACTATACTACAGTATTAACCCTGTCACTATACTACAGTATTAACCCTTGTCACTATACTACAGTATTAACCCCTGTCACTGCAGTATTAAACCAGTTAGGAAAAACCTGGCAGGAAAAATCAGAGAGCAAGTTATTATCTTAATGGCGAGAAACTGGAAAGTACTGCAGTACAAAGGGATCTGGGGGTTCTAGTGCAAGAAAATCAAAAAGTTAGTATGCAGATGCAGCAGGTGATCAGTTGGCCTTTATTGCTAGGGGGATAGAATATAAAAACAGGGAGGTATTGCTGCAGTTATATAAGGTATTGGTGAGACCGCACCTGGAATACTGCATACAGTTTTGGTGTCCATACTTAAGAAAAGACATACTTGCTCTCGAGGCAGTACAAAGAAGGTTCACTCGGTTAATCCCGGGGATGAGGGGGCGGACATATGAGGAGAGGTTGAGTAGATTGGGACTCTACTCATTGGAGTTCAGAAGAATGAGAGGCGATCTTATTGAAACATATAAGATTGTGAAGGGGCTTGATCGGGTGGATGCAGTAAGGATGTTCCCAAGGATGGGTGAAACTAGAACTAGGGGGCATAATCTTAGAATAAGGGGCTGCTCTTTCAAAACTGAGATGAGGAGAAACTTCTTCACTCAGAGGGTAGTTGGTCTGTGGAATTTTCTGCTCCAGGAAGCTGTGGAAGCTACATCATTAAATAAATTTAAAACAGAAATAGACAGTTTCCTGGAAGTAAAGGGAATTAGGGGTGACGGGGAGCGGGCAGGAAATTGGACATGAATTTAAATTTGAGGTAAGGATCAGATCAGCCATGATCTTATTGAATGGCGGAGCAGGCTCGAGGGGCCGATTGGCCTACTCCTGCTCCTATTTCTTATGTTCTTATGTCACTATACTGCAGTATTAACCCCATCACTATACTACAGTATTAACCCTGTCACTATACTACAGTATTAACCTTGTCACTATACTACAGTATTAACCCCTGTCACGATACTACAGTATTAAGCCCTGTCACTATACTACAGTATTAACCCCTGTCACATACTACAGTATTAACCCCTGTCACATACTACAGTATTAACCTTGTCACTATACTACAGTATTAACCCCTGTCACTATACCACAGTATGAACCCTGTCACTATACTACAGTATTAACCCCTGTCACTATACCACAGTATGAACCCTGTCACTATACTACAGTATTAACCCCTGTCACCATACTACAGTATTAACCTTGTCACTATACTACAGTATTAACCCCTGTCACTATACTACAGTATTAACCCCATCACTATACTACAGTATTAACCCCTGTCACTATACCACAGTATGAACCCTGTCACTATACTACAGTATTAACCCCTGTCACTATACTACAGTATTAACCTTGTCACTATACTACAGTATTAACCCCTGGCACTATACTACAGTATTAAGCCCTGTCACATACTACAGTATTAACCTTGTCACTATACTACAGTATTAACCCCTGTCACCATACTACAGTATTAACCTTGTCACTATACTACAGTATTAACCCCTGTCACTATACTACAGTATTAACCCCATCACTATGCTACAGTATTAACCCCTGTCACTATACCACAGTATGAACCCTGTCACTATACTACAGTATTAACCCCTGGCACTATACTACAGTGTTAACCCTGTCACTATACTGCAGTATTAACCCCATCACTATACTACAGCATTAACCTTGTCACTATACTACAGTATTAACCCCTGTCACTATACTACAGTATTAACCCCTGTCACTATACTACAGTATTAACCTTGTCACTATACTACAGTATTAACCCCTGTCACTATACTACAGTATTAACCCCTGTCACTATACCACTGTATTAACCCTGTCACTATACTACAGTATTAACCCTGTCACTATACTACAGCATTAACCCCTGTCACTATACTACAGTATTAACCCCTGTCACTGTACTACAGTATTAACCCCTTACACTATACTACAGTATTAACCCTGTCACTATACTACAGTATTAACCTTGTCACTATCCTACAGTATTAACCCCTGTCACTATACTACAGTATTAACCCCTGTCACTGTACTACAGTATTAACCCCTTTCACTATACTACAGTATTAACCCTGTCACTATACTACATTATTAACCTTGTCACTATCCTACAGTATTAACCCCTGTCACTATACTACAGTATTAACCCCTGTCACTATACCACAGTATGAACCCTGTCACTATACTACAGTATTAACCCCTGTCACTATACTACAGTATTAACCTTGTCACATACTACAGTATTAACCCCTGTCACATACTACAGTATTAACCTTGTCACTATACTACAGTATTAACCCCTGTCACTATACCACAGTATGAACCCTGTCACTATACTACAGTATTAACCCCTGTCACTATACCACAGTATGAACCCTGTCACTATACTACAGTATTAACCCCTGTCACCATACTACAGTATTAACCTTGTCACTATACTACAGTATTAACCCCTGTCACTATACTACAGTATTAACCCCATCACTATACTACAGTATTAACCCCTGTCACTATACCACAGTATGAACCCTGTCACTATACTACAGTATTAACCCCTGTCACTATACTACAGTATTAACCTTGTCACTATACTACAGTATTAACCTTGTCACTATACTACAGTATTAACCCCTGTCACCATACTACAGTATTAACCTTGTCACTATACTACAGTATTAACCCCTGTCACTATACTACAGTATTAACCCCATCACTATACTACAGTATTAACCCCTGTCACTATACCACAGTATGAACCCTGTCACTATACTACAGTATTAACCCCTGGCACTATACTACAGTGTTAACCCTGTCACTATACTGCAGTATTAACCCCATCACTATACTACAGCATTAACCTTGTCACTATACTACAGTATTAACCACTGTCACTGTACTACAGTATTAACCCCTGTCACTATACTACAGTATTAACCTTGTCACTATACTACAGTATTAACCCCTGTCACTATACTACAGTATTAACCCCTGTCACTATACCACTGTATTAACCCTGTCACTATACTACAGTATTAACCCTGTCACTATACTACAGCATTAACCCCTGTCACTATACTACAGTATTAACCCCTGTCACTGTACTACAGTATTAACCCCTTTCACTATACTACAGTATTAACCCTGTCACTATACTACAGTATTAACCTTGTCACTATCCTACAGTATTAACCCCTGTCACTATACTACAGTATTAACCACTGTCACTGTACTACAGTATTAACCCCTTTCACTATACTACAGTATTAACCCTGTCACTATACTACATTATTAACCTTGTCACTATCCTACAGTATTAACCCCTGTCACTATACTACAGTATTAACCCCTGTCACTATACCACAGTATGAACCCTGTCACTATACTACAGTATTAACCCCTGTCACTATACTACAGTATTAACCTTGTCACTATACTACAGTATTAACCCCTGGCACTATACTACAGTGTTAACTCTGTCACTATACTGCAGTATTAACCCCATCACTATACTGCAGCATTAACCTTGTCACTATACTACAGTATTAACCCCTGTCACTATACTACAGTATTAACCCCTGTCACTATACTACAGTATTAACCTCGTCACTACTACAGTATTAACCCCTGTCACTATACCACTGTATTAACCCTGTCACTATACTACAGTATTAACCCTGTCACTATACTACAGTATTAACCCCTGTCACTATACTACAGTATTAACGCCTGTCACTATACCACTGTATTAACCCTGTCACTATACTACAGTATTAACCCTGTCACTATACTACAGCATTAACCCCTGTCACTATACTACAGTATTAACCCCTGTCACTGTACTACAGTATTAACCCCTTTCACTATACTACAGTATTAACCCCTGTCACTATAATACAGTATTAACCTTGTCACTATCCTACAGTATTCACCCCTGTCACTATACTACAGTATTAACCCCTGTCACTATACTACAGTATTAACCCCATCACTATACTACAGTATTAACCCCTGTCACTATACCACAGTATGAACCCTGTCACTATACTACAGTATTAACCCCATCACTATACTACAGTATTAACCCCTGTCATTATACTACATAGAATCATAGAAGTTACAACATGGAAACAGGCCCTTCGGCCCAACATGTCCATGTTGCCCAGTTTATACCACTAAGCTAGTCCCAATTGCCTGCACTTGGCCCATATCCCTCTATACCCATCTTACCCATGTAACTGTCCAAATGCTTTTTAAAAGACAAAATTGTACCCGCCTCTACTACTGCCTCGGCAGCTCGTTCCAGACACTCACCACCCTTTGAGTGAAAAAATTGCCCCTCTGGACCCTTTTGTATCTCTCCCCTCTCTCCTTAAATCTATGCCCCCTCGTTATAGACTCCCCTACCTTTGGGAAAAGATTTTGACTATCTACCTTATCTATGCCCCTCATTATTTTATAGACTTCTATAAGATCACCCCTAAACCTCCTACTCTCCAGGGAAAAAAGTCCCAGTCTTTTTTTTATATTCGTTCACGGGATGTGGGCGTCGCTGGCAAGGCCGGCATTTATTGCCCATCCCTAATTGCCCTCGAGAAGGTGGTGGTGAGCCGCCTTCTTGAACCGCTGCAGTCCGTGTGGTGACTGTTCTCCCACGGTGCTGTTAGGAAGGGAGTTCCAGGATTTTGACCCAGCGACAATGAAGGAACGGCGATATATTTCCAAGTCGGGATGGTGTGTGACTTGGAGGGGAACGTGCAGGTGGTGTTGTTCCCATGCGCCTGCTGCCCTTGTCCTTCTAGGTGGTAGAGGTCGCGGGTTTGGGAGGTGCTGTCGAAGAAGCCTTGGCGAGTTGCTGCAGTGCATCCTGTGGATGGTGCACACTGCAGCCACAGTGCGCCGGTGGTGAAGGGAGTGAATGTTTAGGGTGGTGGATGGGGTGCCAATCAAGCGGGCTGCTTTATCTTGGATGGTGTCGAGCTTCTTGAGTGTTGTTGGAGCTGCACTCATCCAGGCAAGTGGAGAGTATTCCATCACACTCCTGACTTGTGCCTTGTAGATGGTGGAAAGGCTTTGGGGAGTCAGGAGGTGAGTCACTCGCCGCAGAATACCCAGCCTCTGACCTGCTCTCGTAGCCACAGTATTTATATGGCTGGTCCAGTTAAGTTTCTGGTCAATGGTGACCCCCAGGATGTTGATGGTGGGGGATTCGGCGATGGTAATGCCGTTGAATGTCAAGGGGAGGTGGTTAGACTCTCTCTTGTTGGAGATGGTCATTGCCTGGCACTTATCTGGCGCGAATGTTACTTGCCACTTATGAGCCCAAGCCTGGATGTTGTCCAGGTCTTGCTGCATGCAGGCTCGGACTGCTTCTTTATCTGAGGGGTTGCGAATGGAACTGAACACTGTGCAGTCATCAGCGAACATCCCCATTTCTGACCTTATGATGGAGGGAAGGTCATTGATGAAGCAGCTGAAGATGGTTGGGCCTAGGACACTGCCCTGAGGAACTCCTGCAGCAATGCCCTGGGGCTGAGATGATTGGCCTCCAACAATCACTACCATCTTCCTTTGTGCTAGGTATGACTCCAGCCACTGGAGAGTTTTCCCCCTGATTCCCATTGACTTCAATTTTACTAGGGCTCCTTGGTGCCACACTCGGTCAAATGCTGCCTTGATGTCAAGGGCAGTCACTCTCACCTCACCTCTGGAATTCAGCTCTTTTGTCCATGTTTGGACCAAGGCTGTAATGAGGTCTGGAGCCGAGTGGTCCTGGCGGAACCCAAACTGAGCATCGGTGAGCAGGTAATTGGTGAGTAAGTGCCGCTTGATAGCACTGTCGACGACACCTTCCATCACGTTGCTGATGATTGAGAGTAGACTGATGGGGCGTTAATTGGCCGGATTGGATTTGTCCTGCTTTTTGTGGACAGGACATACCTGGGCAATTTTCCACATTGTCGGGTGGATGCCAGTGTTGTAGCTGTACTGGAACAGCTTGGCTAGAGGCGCAGCTAGTTCTAGAGCACAAGTCTTCAGCACTACAGCTGGGATGTTGTCGGGGCCCATAGCCTTTGCTGTATCCAGTGCACTCAGCCGTTTCTTGATATCACGTGGAGTGAATCGAATTGGCCGAAGACTGGCTTCCGTGATGGTGGGGATATCGGGAGGAGGCTGAGATGGATTATCCACTCGGCACTTCTGGCTGAAGATGGTTGCAAACGCTTCAGCCTTGTCTTTTGCACTCACGTGCTGGACTCCGCCATCATTGAGAATGGGGATGTTTGCAGAGCCTCCTCCTCCCGTTAGTTGTTTAATTGTCCACCATCATTCACGACTGGATGTGGCAGGACTGCAGAGCTTTGATCTGATCCGTTGGTTGTGGAATCGCTTAGCTCTGTCGATAGCATGTTGCTTCCGCTGTTTAGCATGCATGTAGTCCTGAGTTGTAGCTTCACCAGGTTGGCACCTCATTTTTAGGTACGCCTGGTGCTGCTCCTGGCATGCTCTTCTACACTCCTCATTGAACCAGGGTTGATCCCCTGGCTTGTTGGTAATGGTAGAGTGAGGAATATGCCAGGCCATGAGGTTACAGATTGTGCTGGAATACAATTCTGCTGCTGATGGCCCACAGCGCCTCATGGATGCCCAGTTTTGAGCTGCTAGATCTGTTCTGAATCTATCCCATTTAGCACGGTGGTAGTGCCACACAACACGTTGGATGGTGTCCTCAGTGCGAAGTCGGGATTTCATCTCCACGAGGACTGTGCGGTGGTCACTCCTACCAATACTGTCATGGACAGATGCATTTGCGACAGGTAGATTGGTGAGGACGAGGTCAAGTAAGTTTTTCCCTCGTGTTGGTTCGCTCACCACCTGCCGCAGGCCCAGTGTAGCAGCTATGTCCTTCAGGACTCGGCCAGCTTGGTCAGTAGTGGTGCTACCGAGCCACTCTTGGTGATGGACATTGAAGTCCCCCACCCAGAGTACATTTTGTGCCCTTGCTACCCTCAGTGCTTCCTCCAAGTGGTGTTCAACATGGAGGAGGACTGAATCATCAGCTGAGGGAGGACGGTAGGTGGTAATCAGCAGGAGGTTTCCTTGCCCATGTTTGACCTGATGCCATGAGATTTCATGGGGTCCAGAGTCAATGTTGAGGACTCCCAGGGCCACTCCCTCCTGACTGTATATCACTGTACCGCCACCTCTGGTGGGTCTGTCCTGCCGGTGGGATGGTGATGGAAGAGTCTGGGACGTTGGCTGAAAGATATGATTCTGTGAGTATGGCTATGTCAGGCTGTTGCTTGACTCGTCTGTGGGACAGCTCTCCCAATTTTGGCACAAGTCCCCAGATGTTAGTAAGGAGGACCTTGCAGGGTCGACTGGGCTTGGTGTTTTTTTGCCGTTGTCGTGTCCGGTGCTTAGTGGTCCGTCCGGTTTTATTCTTAATATGACTTTTCGTAGCGAGATTTTACAACTGAGTGGCTTGCTCGGCCATTTCAGAGGGCAATTAAGAATCAACCACATTGCTGTGGGTCTGGAGTCACATATCGGCCAGACCGGGTAAGGGCAGCTTCCTTCCCTAAAGGACATTAGTGAACCAGATGGGTTTTTACGACAATCCGGTAGTTTCATGGCCATCATTACTGATACTAGTATTTTAATTCCAGATTTTTAATTTTAATTAATTGAATTTAATTAATTAATTGAATTTAAATTCGCCAGCTGCCGTGGCAGGATTTGAACTCATGACTCTGGATTTTAGTCCAGGCCTTTGGATTACTAGCCCAGTAACATAACCACTATGCTACCGTACCCTATAAGTCTGTCTAACCTCTCCCTATAAGTCAAACCATCAAGTCCCGGTAGCATCCTAGTAAATCTTTTCTGCACTCTTTCTAGTTTAATAATATCCTTTCTATAATAGGGTGACCAGAACTGTACACAGTACTCCAAGTGTGGCCTCACCAATGCCCTGTACAACTTCAACAAGACATCCCAACTCCTGCATTCAATGTTCTGACCAATGAAACCAAGCATGCCGAATGCCTTCTTCACCACCCTATCCACCTGTGACTCCACTTTCAAGGAGCTATGAACCTGTACTCCTAGATCTCTTTGTTCTATAACTCTCCCCAACGCCCTACCATTAACGGAGTAGGTCCTGGCCCGATTCGATCTACCAAAATGCATCACCTCACATTTATCTAAATTAAACTCCATCTGCCATTCGTCGGCCCACTGGCCCAATTTATCAAGATCCCGTTGCAATCCTAGATAACCTTCTTCACTGTCCACAATGCCACCAATCTTGGTGTCATCTGCAAACTTACTAACCATGCCGCCTAAATTCTCATCCAAATCATTAATATAAATAACAAATAACAGCGGACCCAGCACCAATCCCTGAGGCACACCGCTGGACACAGGCATCCAGTTTGAAAAACAACCCTCCACAACCACCCTCTGTCTTCTGTCATCAAGCCAATTTTGTATCCAATTGGCTACCTCACCTTGGATCCCATGAGATTTAACCTTATGTAACAACCTACCATGCGGTACCTTGTCAAAGGCTTTGCTGAAGTCCATGTAGACCATGTCTACTGCACAGCCCTCATCTATCTTCTTGGTAACCCCTTCAAAAAACTCAATCAAATTCGTGAGACATGATTTTCCTCTCACAAAATCATGCTGACTGTTCCTAATCAGTCCCTGCCTCTCCAAATGCCTGTAGATCCTGTCCCTCAGAATACCCTCTAACAACTTACCCACTACAGATGTCAGGCTCACCGGTCTGTAGTTCCCAGGCTTTTCCCTGCCGCCCTTCTTAAACAAAGGCACAACATTTGCTACCCTCCAATCTTCAGGCACCTCACCTGTAGCGGTGGATGATTCAAATATCTCTGCTAGGGGACCCGCAATTTCCTCCCTAACCTCCCATAACGTCCTGGGATACATTTCATCAGGTCCCGGAGATTTATCTACCTTGGTGCGCGTTAAGACTTCCAGCACCTCCCTCTCTGTAATATGTACACTCCTCAAGACATCACTATTTATTTCCCCAAGTTCCCTAACATCCATGCCTTTCTCAAACGTAAATACCGATGTGAAATATTCATTCAGGATCTCACCCATCTCTTGTGGTTCCGCAAATAGATGACCTTGTTGATCCTTAAGAGGCCCTACTCTCTCCCTAGTTACTCTTTTGCCCTTTATGTATTTGTAGAAGCTCTACAAATTAACAGTATTAACCCCTGTCTCTATACTACAGTTTAACCCAAGTCACATACTGCAGTATTAACCCTGGCACAATACTACAGTATTAACCCTGTCACTATACTACAGTATTAACCCCTGTCACTATACTACAGTATTAACCCCTGTCACTAAACTACAGTATTAACCCTGTCACTATACTACAGTATTAACTCTGTCACTATACTGCAGTATTAACCCCTGGCACTATACTAAAGTGTTAACCCGGTCACTATACTGGAGTATTAACCCCATCACTATACTACAGCATTAACCCCTGTCACAATACTACAGTATTAACCCCTGTCACTATACTACTGTATTAACCTCTGTCACTATACTACAGTATTAACTCTGTCACTATACTGCAGTATTAAACCCTGGCACTATACTAAAGTGTTAACCCGGTCACTATACTGCAGTATTAACCCCATCACTATACTACAGCATTAACCCCTGTCACAATACTACAGTATTAACCTCTGTCACTATACTACAGTATTAACCCTGTCACAATACTACAGTATTAACCTCTGTCACTATACTACAGTATTAACCCTGTCACTATACTACAGTATTAACCCCTGTCACTATACTACAGTATTAACTCTGTCAATATACTACAGTATAATCCCTGTCACTATACTATAGCATTAACCCCTGTCACTGTACTACAGTATTAACCTCTGTCACTATACTACAATATTAACCCCTGTCACTATACTACAGTATTAACCTTGTCACTATACTACAGTATTAACCCCGTCACTAAACGACAGTATTAACCCTGTCACTATACTCCAGTATTAACCCCTGTCACTAAACGACAGTGTTAACCCTGTCACTATACTACAGTATTAACACCTGTCACTATACTACAGTATTAACCCTGGCACTATACTACAGTATTAACCCCATCACTATACTCCAGTATTAACCCCTGTCACTGTACTCCAGTATTAACCCCTGTCACTATACTACAGTATTAACTTTGTCACTACACTACAGTATTAACCCCTGTCACTATACTACAGTATTAACCCTGTCAGATTACTACAGTATTAAGCTTGTCACTATACTACAGTATTAAGCCCTGTCACTGTAATACAGTATTAACCCTGTCACTATACTACAGTATTAACCTTGTCACTATACTACAGTATTAACCCCTGGCACTATACGACAGTGTTAATCCTGTCACTATACTGCAGTATCAACCCCATCACGATACTACAGCATTAACCCCTGTCACTATACTACAGTATTAACCGCTGTCACTATACTACAGTATTAACCCCTGGCACTATATTACAGTGTGAACCCTGCCACTATACTGCAGTATTGACCCCATCACTATACTACAGCATTAACCCCTGTCACTATACTACAGCATTAACCCCTGTCACTATACTACAGTATTAACCCTGTCACTATACTACAGTATTAACCTTGTCACTATACTACAGTATTAACCCCTGTCACCTACTACAGTATTAACCCCTGTCACTCGACTACAGTATTAACCTTGTCACTATACTACAGTATTAACCCCTGGCACTATACTACAGTGTTAACCCTGTCACTATACTACAGTATTAACCCTGTCACTATACTACAGTATTAACCCCTGTCACTATACTACAGTATTAACCCCTGTCACTAAACTACAGTATTAACCCTGTCACTATACTACGGTATTAACATCTGTCACTATACTACAGTATTAACTCTGTCACTATACTGCAGTATTAACCCCTGGCACTATACTAAAGTGTTAACCCGGTCACTATACTGCAGTATTAACCCCATCACTATACTACAGCATTAACCCCTGTCACTATACTACAGTATTAACTCTGTCACTATACTGCAGTATTAAACCCTGGCACTATACTAAAGTGTTAACCCGGTCACTATACTGCAGTATTAACCCCATCACTATACTACAGCATTAACCCCTGTCACAATACTACAGTATTAACCTCTGTCACTATACTACAGTATTAACCCTGTCACTATACTACAGTATTAACCCCTGTCACTATACTACAGTATTAACTCTGTCAATATACTACAGTATAATCCCTGTCACTATACTATAGCATTAACCCCTGTCACTGTACTACAGTATTAACCTCTGTCACTATACTACAATATTAACACCTGTCACTATACTACAGTATTAACCTTGTCACTATACTACAGTATTAACCCCGTCACTAAATGACAGTATTAACCCTGTCACTATACTCCAGTATTAACCCCTGTCACGAAACGACAGTGTTAACCCTGTCACTATACTACAGTATTAACACCTGTCACTATACTACAGTATTAACCCTGGCACTATACTCCAGTATTAACCCCTGTCACTGTACTCCAGTATTAACCCCTGTCACTATACTACAGTATTAACCCTGTCAGATTACTACAGTATTAAGCTTGTCACTATACTACAGTATTAAGCCCTGTCACTGTAATACAGCATTAACCCTGTCACTATACTACAGTATTAACCTTGTCACTATACTACAGTATTAACCCCTGGCACTATACGACAGTGTTAACCCTGTCACTATACTGCAGTATCAACCCCATCACAATACTACAGCATTAACCCCTGTCACTATACTACAGTATTAACCGCTGTCACTATACGACAGTATTAACCCCTGGCACTATATTACAGTGTGAACCCTGCCACTATACTGCAGTATTGACCCCATCACTATACTACAGCATTAACCCCTGTCACTATACTACAGTATTAACCCCTGTCACCTACTACAGTATTAACCCCTGTCACTATACTACAGTATTAACTCTGTCACTGTACGACAGTATTAACCCTGTCACTATAATACAGTATTAACCTTGTCACTATACTACAGTGTTAACCCTGTCACTATACTGCAGTATTAACCCTGTCACTATACTACAGTATTAACCCCTGTCACATACTACAGTATTAACCCTGGCACTATACTACAGTATTAACCCTATCACTATACTGCAGTATTAACCCCTGTCACTATACTACAGTATTAACCCCTGTGACATACTATAGTATTAACCCTGTCACTACACTACAGTATTAACCCCTGTCACATACTACAGTATTAACCCCTGTCACTATACTACAGTATTAACCCTGTCACTATAATATAGTATTAATCTCTGTCACTATACTACAGTATTAACCCTGTCACTATACTACAGTATTAACACTTGTCACCATACTACAGTGTTAACCTTGTCACTATACTACAGTATTAACCCCTGGCACTATACTACAGTGTTAACCCTGTCACTATACTGCAGTATTAACCCCATCACTATACTACAGTATTAACCCCTGTCACTATACTACAGTATTAACCTTGTCACTATACTACAGTATTAACCCCTGTCACTATACTACGGTATTAACCCCTGTCACTATAATACCGTTTTAACACCTGTCACTATACCGTATTAACCCCTGTCACATACTACTGTATTAACCCTGTCACTATACTACAGTATTAACCCCTTTAACATACTACAGTATTAACCCCTGTCACTATACTACAGTATTAACCCTGTCACTATAATATAGTATTAACCCCTGTCACTATACTACTGTATTAACCCCTGTCATTATACTACAGTATTAACCCTGTCACTATACTACAGTATTAACCCTGTCACTATACTACAGTATTAACCCTGGCACTATACTACAGTATTCACCCCATCACTATACTACAGTATGAACCCCTGTCACTATACTACAGTATTAACCCCTGTCACTGTACTACAGTATTAACCCTGTCACTATACTACAGTATTAACCCCTGTCACTATCCTACAGTATTAACCTTGTCACTATATCACAGTATTTACCCCTGGCACTATACTACAGTGTTAACCCTGTCACTATACTGCAGTGTTAACCCCATCACTATACTACAGCATTAACCCCTGTCACTGTACTACAGTATTAACCCTGTCACTATACTACAGTATTAACCTTGTCACTATACTACAGTATTAAGCCCTGGCACTATACTACAGTGTTAACCCTGTCACTATACTGCAGTATCAACCCCATCACTATACTACAGTATTAACCCCTGTCACTATACTACAGTATTAACTCTGTCACTGTACGACAGTATTAACCCTGTCACTATACTACAGTATTAACCTTGTCACTATACTACAGTATTAACCCCTGTCACATACTACAGTATTAACCCCTGTCACTATATTACAGTATTAACTCTGTCACTGTACGACAGTATTAACCCTGTCACTATACTATATTATTAGCCCCTGTCACTATACTCTAGTATTAACCCCTGTCACATACTACAGTATTAACCCTGTCACTATAATACAGTATTAACCTTGTCACTATACTACAGTGTTAACCCTGTCACTATACGACAGTATTAACCCCTGTGATATACTATAGTATTAACCCTGTCACTACACTACAGTATTAACCCCTGTCACTATACTACAGTATTAACCCCTGTACCTAAACGACAGTATTAACCCTGTCACTATACTACAGTATTAACCCCTGTCACTAAACGACAGTATTAACCCTGTCACTATAATACAGTATTAACCCTGTCACTATACTACAGTATTAACTCTGGCACTATACTACAGTATTAACCCCATCACTATACTACAGTATTAACCCCTGTCACTATACTCCAGTATTAACCCCTGTCACTGTACTACAGTATTAAACCCTGTCACTACACTACAGTATTAACCCCATCACTATACTACAGCATTAACCCCTGTCACTATACTACAGTATTAACCCCTGCGACTATACTACAGTATTAAACCCTGTCACTATACTACCGTTTTAACACCTGTCACTGTACCGTATTAACCCCTGTCACATACTACAGTATTAACCCTGTCACTATACTACAGTATTAACCTTGTCACTATACTACAGTATTAACCTTGTCACTGTACTACAGCATTAACCCCTGTCACTATACTACAGTATTAACCCCTGTCACTATAATAAAGTATTAACCCCTGTCACTATACTACAGTATTAACCCCTGTCACATACTACAGTATTAACCCTGGCACTATAAAACAGTATTAACCTTGTCACTAAACTACATTATTAACCCCTGTCACTATACTACTGCATTAACCCCTGTCACTATACTACAGTATTAACCCTGTCACTATACTACAGTATTAACCCTGTCACTATACTACAGTATTAACCACTGTCACTATACTACAGTATTAACCCTCTCACTATACTGCAGTATTAACCCCTGGCACTATACTACAGTGTTAACCCTGTCACTATACTACAGCAATAACCCCTGTCACTCTACTACTGTATTAACCCCTGTCACTATACTACAGTATTAACCCTGTCACTATACTACAGTATTAACCCCATCACTATACTACAGTATTAACCCCAGTCACTATGCTCCAGTATTAACCCCTGTCACTATACTACAGTATTAACCCGTCACTATACTACAGCATTAACCCCTGTCACATACTACAGTATTAACCCCTGTCACTATACTACAGTATTAACTCTGTCACTGTACGACAGTATTAACCCTGTCACTATACTATATTATTAGCCCCTGTCACTATACTCTAGTATTAACCCCTGTCACATACTACAGTATTAACCCTGTCACTATAATACAGTATTAACCTTGTCACTATACTACAGTGTTAACCCTGTCACTATACTACAGTATTAACCCCTGTGATATACTACAGTGTTAACCCTGTCACTATACTGCAGTATTAACCCCATCACAATACTACTGTATTAACCCCTGTCATTATACTACAGTATTAACCCTGTCACTATACTACAGTATTAACCCTGGCACTATACAACAGTATTAACCCTATCACTATACTACAGTATTAACCCCTGTCACTATACTACAGTATTAACCCCTGTCACTATACTACAGTATTAACCCCATCACTATACTACAGTATTAACCCCTGTCACTATACCACAGTATGAACCCTGTCACTATACTACAGTATTAACCCCTGGCACTATACTACAGTATTAACCCCTGTGACATACTATAGTATTAACCCTGTCACTATACTACAGTATTAACCCCGGTCACATACTACAGTATTAACCCCTGTCACTATACTACAGTATTAACCCTGTCACTATAATATAGTATTAATCTCTGTCACTATACTACAGTATTAACCCTGTCACTATACTACAGTATTAACCCCTGTGACATACTATAGTATTAACCCTGTCACTATACTACAGTATTAACCCCGGTCACATACTACAGTATTAACCCCTGTCACTATACTACAGTATTAACCCTGTCACTATAATATAGTATTAATCTCTGTCACTATACTACAGTATTAACCCTGTCACTATACTACAGTATTAACCCTTGTCACTATACTACAGTGTTAACCTTGTCACTATACTACAGTATTAACCCCTGGCACTATACTACAGTGTTAACCCTGTCACTATACTGCAGTATTAACCCCATCACTATACTACAGTTTTAACCCCTGTCACTATACTGCAGTATTAACCCCGTCACTATACTACAGTATTAACCCCTGTCACTATACTACAGTATTAACCTTGTCACTATACTACAGTATTAACCCCTGTCACTATACTACGGTATTAACCCCTGTCACTATAATACCATTTTAACACCTGTCACTATACCGTATTAACCCCTGTCACATACTACTGTATTAACCCTGTCACTATACTACAGTATTAACCCCTGTAACATACTACAGTATTAACCCCTATCACTATACTACAGTATTAACCCTGTCACTATAATAAAATATTAACCCCTGTCACTATACTACAGTATTAACCCGTGACTATACTACAGTATTAACCCCTGTCACTCTACTACCGTTTTAACACCTGTCACTATACCGTATTAACCCCTGTCACATACTACAGTATTAACCCTGTCACACACTGCAGTATTAAGCCCTGTCACTGTACTACAGTATTAACTCTGTCACTATACTACAGTATTTACCCCTTTCACTATACTACAGTATTAACCCTGTCACTATACTACAGTATTAACCTTGTCACTATCCTGCAGTATTAACCCCTGTCACTATGCTACAGTATTAACCCTGTCACTATACTATACTATTAACCCCTGTCACTATACTACAGTATTAACCCCTGTCACTACACTACAGTATTAACCCCTGTCACTATCATACAGTATTAACCTTGTCACTTTCCTACAGTATTAACCCCTGTCACTAAACGACAGTATTAACCCTGTCACTATACTACAGTATTAACCCCTGTCACTATACTACAGTATTAACACTGGCGCTATACTACAGTATTAACCCCATCACTATACTACAGTATTAACCCTGTCACTATACTACAGTATTAACCCCTGTCACTATACTACAGTATTAACCCCTGGCACTATATTACAGTGTTAACCCTGTCACTATACTGCAGTATTAACCCCATCACTATACTGCAGCATTAACCCCTGTCACTATACTACAGTATTAACCCCTTTCACTGTACTACAGTATTAACCCTGTCACGATACTACAGTATTAACCTTGTCACTATCCTACAGTATTAACCCCAGTCACTATACTACAGTATTAACCCTGTCACTATACTACAGTATTAACCCCTGTCACTATACTACAGTATTAACCTTGTCACTATACTACAGTATTAACCCCTGTAACTAAACGACAGTATTAACCCTGTCACTATACTACAGTATTAACCCCTGTCACTAAACGACAGTATTCACCCTGTCACTATAATACAGTATTAACCCTGTCACTATACTACAGTATTAACTCTGGCACTATACTACAGTATTAACCCCATCACTATACTACAGTATTAACCCCTGTCACTATACTCCAGTATTAACCCCTGTCACTGTACTACAGTATTAAACCCTGTCACTACACTACAGTATTAACCCCATCACTATACTACAGCATTAACCCCTGTCACTATACTACAGTATTAACCCCTGCGACTATACTACAGTATTAAACCCTGTCACTATACTACCGTTTTAACACCTGTCACTGTACCGTATTAACCCCTGTCACATACTACAGTATTAACCCTGTCACTATACTACAGTATTAACCTTGTCACTATACTACAGTATTAACCTTGTCACTGTACTACAGCATTAACCCCTGTCACTATACTACAGTATTAACCCCTGTCACTATAATAAAGTATTAACCCCTGTCACTATACTACAGTATTAACCCCTGTCACATACTACAGTATTAACCCTGGCACTATAAAACAGTATTAACCTTGTCACTAAACTACATTATTAACCCCTGTCACTATACTACTGCATTAACCCCTGTCACTATACTACAGTATTAACCCTGTCACTATACTACAGTATTAACCCTGTCACTATACTACAGTATTAACCACTGTCACTATACTACAGTATTAACCCTGTCACTATACTGCAGTATTAACCCCTGGCACTATACTACAGTGTTAACCCTGTCACTATACTACAGCAATAACCCCTGTCACTCTACTACTGTATTAACGCCTTCACTATACTACAGTATTAACCCTGTCACTATACTACAGTATTAACCCCATCACTATACTACAGTATTAACCCCAGTCACTATGCTCCAGTATTAACCCCTGTCACTATACTACAGTATTAACCCGTCACTATACTACAGTATTAACCCCTGTCAAATACTACAGTATTAACCCTGTCACTATACTACAGTATTAACCCCTGTCACTATACTACAGTATTAACCCGTCACTATACCATATTAACCCCTGTCACATACTACAGTATTAACCCCTGTCACTATACTACAGTATTAACCCTGTCACGATACTACAGTATTAACCTTGTCACTATCCTACAGTATTAACCCCTGTCACATACTACAGTATTAACCCCTGTTACTATACTACAGTATTAACCCTGTCATGATACTACAGTATTAACCTTGTCACTATCCTACAGTATTAACCCCAGTCACTACACTACAGTCTTAACCCTGTCACTATACTACAGTATTAACCACTGTCACTATACTACAGTATTAACCTTGTCACTATACTACAGTATTAACCCCTGTCACTATACTCCAGTATTAACCCCTGTCACTAAACGACAGTGTTAACCCTGTCACTATACTACAGTATTAACACCTGTCACTATACTCCAGTATTAACCCCTGTCACTATACTCCAGTATTAACCCCTGTCACTATACTACAGTATTAACCCTGTCAGATTACTACAGTATTAAGCTTGTCACTATACTACAGTATTAACCCCTGGCACTATACTACAGTGTTAACCCTGTCACTATACTGCAGTATCAACCCCATCACTATACTACAGCATTAACCCCTGTCACATACTACAGTATTAACCCTGTCACTATACTACAGTATTAACCTTGTCACTATACTACAGTATTAACCCCTGTCACTAAACGACAGTATTAACCCTGTCACTATACTACAGTATGAACCCCTGTCACTAAACGACAGTATTAACCCTGTCACTATACTACAGTATTAACCCTGTCACTATACTACAGTATTAACCCCATCACTATACTACAGTAATAACCCCTGTCACTATACAACAGTATTAACCCCTGTCACTGTACTACAGTATTAACCTTGTCACTGTACTACAGTATTAACCCCTGTCACTACACTACAGCATTAAACCCTGTCACTATACTACAGTATTAACCTCGTCACTATACTACAGTATTAACCCCTGTCACTATACTACCGTTTTATCACCTGTCACTATACCGTATCAGCCCCTGTCACATACTACAGTATTAACCCTGGCACTATACTACAGTATTAACCTTGTCACTATACTACAGTATTAACCCCTGTCACATACTACATTATTAACCCCTGTCACTATACTACCGTATTAACCCTGTCACTATAAGACAGTATTAACCCCTGTCACTATACTACAGTATTAACCCCTGTCACATACGACAGTATTAACCCTGGCACTATACTACAGTATTAACCTTGTCACTATACTACAGTATTAACCCCTGTCACTATACTACAGTATTAACCCTGTCACTATACTGCAGTATTAACCCCTGTCACTATACCACAGTATTAACCCTATCACTATACTACAGTATTAACCTTGTCACTATACTACAGTATTAACCCCTGGCACTATACTACAGTGTTAACCCTGTCACTATACTGCAGTATTAACCCTATCACTATACTACAGTATTAACCCCTATCACTATACGACTGTATTAACCCCTTTCACTATACTACAGTATTAACCCCTGTCACTATACTACAGTATTAACCCCTGTCACTATACTACAATATTAACTCTGTCACTATACTACAGTATTAACCCCTTTCACTATACTACAGTATTAACCCTGTCACTATACTACAGTATTAACCCCTGTCACTATTCTACAGTATTAACCCCTGTCACTATGCTGCAGTAGTAACCCCTGTCACTAAACAACAGTATTAACCCTGTCACTATACTACAGTATTAACCCCTGTCACTATACTACAGTATTAACCCTGGCACTATACTACAGTATAGTCTGTGGAATTTGCTGCCCCAGGAAGCTGTGGAAGCTACATCATTAGATAAATTTAAAACAGAAATAGACAGTTTCCTAGAAGTAAAGGGAATTAGGGATTATGGGGAGCGGGCAGGAAATTGGACATGAAGCTGAGTTCGGATCGGTCAATGCCCTGTGGGTGGCGGAGAGGGCCCAGGGGCTATGTGGCCGGGTCCTGCTCTGACTTCTTGTGTTCTTTAGATTTGTGGTTGGGATCAGATCAGCCATGATCTTATTGAATGGCGGAGCAGGCTCGAGGGGCCGATTGGCCTACTCCTGCTCCAATTTCTTATGTTCTTATGTTCTTATGTTCTAACCCCATCACTATACTACAGTATTAACCCCTGTCACTATACTCCAGTATTAACCCGCGGCACTATACTACAGTGTTAACCCTGTCACTATACTACAGTATTAACCCCTGTCACTATACTACAGTATTAACCCCTGTCACTATGCTGCAGTATTAACCCCTGTCACTAAACGACAGTCTTAACCCTGTCACTATACTACAGTATTAACCCCTGTCACTATACTACAGTATTAACCCTGGCACTATACTACAGTATTAACCCCATCACTATACTACAGTATTAACCCCTGTCACTATACTCCAGTATTAACCCCTGGCACTATACTACAGTGTTAACCCTGTCACTATACTGCAGTCTTAACCCCATCACTATACTACAGCATTAACCCATGTCACTATACTACCGTTTTAACACCTGTCACTATACCGTATTAACCCATCACCATACTACAGTATTAACCCTTTCACTATACTACAGTATTAACCCTGTCACTATACTACAGTATTAACCGCTGTCACTATACTACAGTATTAACCCCTGTCACTATACTGCAGTATTAACCCCTGTCAATATACTACAGTATTAACCTTTGTCACTATACTACAGTATTAACCCCTGTCACTATTCTACAGTATTAACCCCTGTCACTATACTGCAGTATTAACCCCTGTTACTGAGATACTATATTATTGTTACTATCCTTTTGTCGTTCTTCATTCACAGCCCATACACCTTGTCTTGCTCAGCTCCATCATCCCAATATTTCTGCCCTTCAGTCGAGTGTCACACTTGCCTACAGTCCTACAGGTTTTGATTAATTGTCTCTGCACCGTTAGTCTCTCACCTTTGCTTGTCTCCGATTTGATCTCTCTCATTCTCTGTTCAGTTACAGAGCTTTTCCCCATTGCGATGTTGTCCATTTCACTTGGATTGAAACTCCTCGCCCTTTTAGTGATGTGGATCATTTTACTCAGGGACAAAACCAGGTATGTAATATTGCTGGGAGACTCTTGCCTTGAAAAGCCTGAAGCCCGATTCATGGGTGAGCCTTGGTCAGTGTGTGTTGGCGGGTGATTCAAACACTTGAGCCATCCCAGTCGAGCCAATGACCACACAGTACACGTCCAGCAGGGATCGCTGGATACCAGCAGGAGCAGGAACCCTGGGCAATGTTCCCTCTCCCTATCCCAGTAGCACTTAGACCAATTGGAGCTCCCCAACCACAGCCCCAACTGGGATCGTGATGTGGAGATGCCGGTGATGGACTGGGGTTTTCACATCGTTCACCTGACGAAGGAGGAAGCCTCCGAAAGCTTGTGAATTTAAAATAAAATTGCTGGACTATAACTTGGTGTTGTAAAATTGTTTACAATTGCCAACTGGGATCGGCCAACTCAGCCCAGACCGGGGATTGAAACTGGCCCCTTCCTGGTCTGGACAATTCAGCTCCTCACGGCATGAGCTTACTGAGCTATTGGGCACCTGATTAATCTCCCAGACCAACTCTATTCACTGTGGTCTATTTTAATCTGCAAAGGTTAACCTGTCAGGGGATATTAGGATTCAAATCTGATTTAGTTGAATTTCATGTCAGTGATGGGTTATTGACAATCAGATTCCTGTTCACTTTCCAATCTCAGTCTTTTCCCAATGCCTAATGGTTAACACCACCATTCACCTCGATACTAGGAAAAGAATTGAACACTGGGTATTGGCTGCTGTTGAGATATTGAAAATAATGGTTATCGATGTTGTAAAAGTTTTGCCATTCCCTTTAATGACCAAAATATGTCACTAGAGGGCCTTATAATCACTCTCGAGACTAGAATTTACATTGCATGAGAATGATGCCTCCGACAGAGACATAGAGTGTATCCATGGAGATTACCCATAGATACTGTATCCATGGAGATTACCCATAGATACTATATCCAAGGAGATTACCCATAGATACTGTATCCATGGAGACTACCCATAGATACTGCATCATGGAGACTACCCATAGATACTGTATCCATGGAGATTACCCATAGATACTGCATCATGGAGACTACCCATAGATACTGTATCCATGGAGATTACCCATAGATACTGCATCATGGAGACTACCCATAGATACAGAATCCATGGAGATTACCCATAGATACTGCATCATGGAGATTACCCATAGATACTGTATCCATGGAGATTACCCATAGATACTGCATCATGGAGACTACTCATAGATACTGCATCATGGAGATTACCCATAGATACTGTATCCATGGAGATTACACATAGATACTGAATCCATGGAGATTACCCATAGATACTGCATCATGGAGATTACCCATAGATACTGCATCATGGAGATTACCCATAGATACTGAATCCATGGAGATTACCCATAGATACTGCATCATGGAGACTACCCATAGATACTGTATCCATGGAGATTACCCATAGATACTGAATCCATGGAGATTACCCATAGATACTGCATCATGGAGACTACCCATAGATACTGTATCCATGGAGATTACCCATAGATACTGTATCCATGGAGATGACACACAGATACTGAATCCATGGAGATTACCCATAGATACTGAATCCATGGCGATTACCCATAGGAAATGTATCCATGGAAACTACCTATAGATACTGCATCATGGACACTGTACCCATAGATACTGTCACCATAGAAATTACCCATAAGCAGTACATCTTTGGATACTGTACTCATCGATACTGCACTCACAGATGTCGTATCCTTGGAAACTACCCGTAGATAGTGCCTCTACGGAAACTGCACCCATATTTACTGATTTTTACTAATATTTACTGATTTTTCACTATATTAACACATGGTGTGACGTTTACTACTAAATCCTGTTTATTTCTTTTCTGTCTGAATTGATATTCATTGGGACACACTGTGTAACCGCAGCAGATATATGAGAAACACCGAATCATTTGACCAGTCTTTTTTGATTCACGAAAGATGAAATGAAATTTAAAGATCCGAATTGCCTCAGGAAGGGAATTGGTTTGTTGAACTTTACAGCGTACAATCTTTCACTGGGAGATACATGGTTTCACTGGGGCAGTAACACATCACAGTTTCAGGTTATTGGGGTGTATTGTCGTGTCTCCAATTCCATCGGGCGGGAGGTGAGCTTTGGGAACCCACTGCCTACTCCACCATTGGCGGCCGTGCCTTCAGCTGCCTCGGCCCTGAGCTCTGGAATTCCCTCCCTAAACCTCTCCGCCTCTCTCTCCTCCTTTAAGATGCTCCTTAAAACCTATCTTTTTTTACCAAGCTTTTAATCATCTGTCCTAATATCTCCTTATGTGACTCGCTGTCAAATTTTCTCTGATAATCGCTCCGATGAAACTCTTTGGGCTGTTTTACTATGTTAAAGTCACTATATAAATGCAAGTTGTTGTTGTTTATCCCACCCCAAAACATGGACAGCAATCAGCCCCATCATGTCAGTATTTAACACCGATACTGACAATCAAATCTAGTTTTAAATGCGCGGGGAATCCTATTTAAACAGCTGCTGGTTGTAAACGGAGGGGGTGAAAAGTGCTCCTATTTTACAGATAACACGGCTCACTTTAATTGTTCTTGTTTTATCCACAGGAAGGAGCAGGAATGATTCATCCCAGGAGGCTGAGAAACCCAATGTCCAAACTGCAATATAAAGCTGTTCCTCTCCCCCCCACCCCCCCCCCGCACTGAATCTCATCCAGCAATTTAACCTGTACTCGTTTTAACGATCATTCACCCAGTGATCCTGGGTCCTGAGTGCAAAATCAGTCCTGTTAATCAGCTATTCGGCTGGGCTCTGCATCACACTGTGGGGATTATTTAGACTGTGTGCGATAGTGTAAAATCGGGTGATAGTGAGTTGACAGCCCGTTTTACACCTCTGCCATTGACTTCAGTGGAAATAGAAATGGAGAGAGATGTTAAACAGGCTGCCGACTCGCTCTCACCCGTTTCACACCATCGCACAAAGTCAAAGTTATTCTGAATGGAATCTAAACATGATCATTCTCAATATAACTCTGTACAAACGCACAGGCTTTACCTACGATGCAAGCAGTGGGAGAGGTCGAGGAGCAGAGGTGACTGTGGGTATGACGGGTTCACGGGATCGAAACACCAATTATTACGGGTGCTTTGCTCGGGGAACTGGCTGCTGTTTCCAAATCATCGGCTGTGACGGGAGGTCATTGCAGGAGGTCAGTCAGCTTTCACTCGCTGGTCTCAGAGTGAGTCGGGGGTTTCACTGTCAGTGTATCAAAGTTACATGATGGAGCTGCAATCATTGTGAACAGTGCAATAAATGAACAGCTGTTTGTGTATTTTCATTGGCTCCTCCTGGGCAGACACTTGATTTACATTTCATAGAATCATACAGCTCAGAAAGAGGCCATTCGGCCCATTGTGCCAGTGCCGGCTCTTTGAAAGAGCTGTCCAATTAGTCCCATTCCCCCTGTTCTTTCCCCAAATTCTTCCTTTTCAAGTATTTATCCAATTTCCCCTATGAAAGTTACTATCGAATCTGCTTCCACCGCCCTTTCAGGCAGCGCGTTCCAGATCATAACAACTCGCTGCGTAAAAAAGATTCTCCTCATAGCTAATGAAGTACGAATCAGCAACATTTGTCTGTTCATGTGACATAACTAATAGATATTTATAGTATAAAGAAATAACCCGTTTCATGGTTAAGTAATTTTAATGTAATTAAAAATGACAGTCGACGGTTAAATTGTAAACGCGTGAGCAGAAGTCTGGCGTTTAAATGCATTTTCTTGTTTGTGATTTCTCAAGGCCTGTTGCTGAGGGAAGTCGCTATAGACGTGTTATAGATCAGCAGCCCCTGTCGACGCCAACGGTTATCAGCAATGCTGATTGCAGCCAATGTATTTTGTACTGGTGGCACCTCGATCCTGAGAGTCTTTTGTCGTCTGCCCATTATACCGTAGGTCGGCCATGCAGATTAGATGGAGTGGTAGTCATGGGTTGTACTTGACATGTTGTTCCTCAGACAGGTCATTGACATGTGCTGTTTCGGTTGACTGGGCTTGTGTTCTCTGGAGTACAGCAGGGTAAGGGGTGAATTGATAGGGCAGATGGAGAGAAACTTTCTCCGCTGGTGGGGGAGTCTAGGACAAGGGGACATAACCTTAAAATCAGAGCCAGGCCATTCAGGAGAGAAGTTGGGAAACACTTCTTCACACAAAGGGTGGTAGAAGTGTGGAACTCTCTCCCACAAAAAGCAGTAGATGCTCAATTAATAATTTAAAATCTGAGATCGGTAGATTTTTACTAGCCTAGGGTGTTAAGGGAAATGGAGCCGAGGTGGGTGGATGGAGTTAGGATACAGATCAGATATGATCTCATTCAATGGCTCGAGGGGCTGACTGGCCTCCTCCTGTTCCTATGCTTGACTGTTCCCTTTCTGCCCCAGCAAAAACAATTCAGGAGAAACTTCTTCACCCAGAGAGTGGTGAGAATGTGGAACTCGCTCCCACAAGGAGTAGTTGAGGCGAATAGAACAGATACATTTAAGGGGAAACTAAATAAACACATGAGGGAGAAAGGAATAGAAGGAAATGCTGATAGGGTGAGATGAAGTAGGGAGGGAGGAGGCTCGTGTGGAGCATAAACGCCAGCATGGACCTGTTGGGCCGAATGGCCTGTTTCTGTCCTGTACATTCTATGTAATTCTATATAAAATCTGGGTCATGACACACAACCTATTTCAATAATGATATGGGGTCACCCGTTTCCGTGTCAAAGAGATCCCCCCGCCCCCATTTAAAATCTGGCAGGCAAGCTGCGGGGAGCCAAACTGGCGCAGAGACGCAGCTCGCTAAATTGAGGCCTGAGGATCAGGCTGAGGCAGCCGCCAGCAGGGTACGTTGTTTGGGGAGGGGGGGGGGGCAGGAGAAGAGGTTGCGATCGGGGAGGGTGGGAGTCCCAGGGCGGGAGCGACCCAGCACTCCTTTGGTGGGACCTCTTGAGTTCCATCGCCCATGGAGCCACTCGGAGTGGGCATGGTACAGGCCCCCCACCTACAATTACAGTCCGAGGGCTCCTGTTTACATCAAAGGACAACGATTTCCGCACTAAAAGGGGCCCGTCGCCCGAAACACCCAGCCGGGGGGGCCCTTTTCGAAATGGCGACGGCTGCATCGCCGGTGGCAACGGGGACGGTGAGGTTAACGCCCCCGTTAACGCCAGGCGAAGGGACTCAACACCCACCCCCAATGTGTTTTAACTTTCACCGCAGTGAAGATAAAGGATTTTTGGCAGGGGCGGGGGAACGTGACCTGAAGATCAACTTTTAACTCTTGACGATTTTATTTTTCATTGAGAAAATCCCAAAGTCAAGGCCCAGAATGCAGGAGGGCACCGAGTTTGGAACGAGGTCCGAGAACTGGGTAAAGCAAAAAAAACCCAGGAACGTCGAGTTGGGATTTAAAAGTCTTCCCATTGTCGGATCAAACCATGACCATCAATAAAGGGGTCAAGGGATAAGGGGAAAAAGCGGGAACAGGGTACTGAGTTAGACGATCAGCCATGATCATTTTGAATGGCGGAGCAGGCCCGAAGAGCCGAATGGCCTACTCTTGCTCCTATTTACTATGATTCTATAATAACCTGCTTCCACTCACTGTCTAGGCTTATGCATTCATACATTCGGATAAATGGCATAGATGAAGGGAAGCCCTAAAGTATTATTTTAAGGTCAGACGGGCCAGCAGGGAAGGCGGACATAAATTTAAATTTGTGGAAAATAAGTTTAAACAGATCTTTAATAAATCTTTACTCACGGGCAGTTAGCGTTTGGACTGATCTACCATTTAAGGTGATGGAATCACAGCTATTTGGGGAGTTCAAGATTCAGGTGGAATGGGTGAATTGATAGAATCATAGAATATTACAGCACAGAAGGAAGCCATTCGGCCCATTGCGCCAATGCCGGCTTTTTGTTAGAGCTATCCAATTTAGTCCTGCTCTTTCCCCGTAGCCCTGCAAAATTTTCCTTTTCAAGTATATATCCAATTCCCTTTTGGAATATTATTTTTGATATTTGTTCTTGTGGGCAGCTACTGATGAGGCAATATGTATTGGGCATCCCTCGTTGTACCAAGGCCATTAAGTCAACCATAGTGTGGGACTGGGGTCACGTGTAAGCCAGACCGGGTAAGGGTAGCAGGTTCCCTTCCCTGAAGGACATGAACGAACATAAGAACAGGAGGCCGCCATTCAGCCCCTCGAGCCTGTTCTGCCATTCAATTAGATCATGGCTGATCTGTATCTTAACTCCATTTACTCCCCTTTGCCTCGTATCCCTTGATAACCTTACCTAACAAAAATCTATTGATCCCGGTCTTGAAAGCTCCAATTAAACATAGAAACATAGAAAATAGGAGCAGGACTAGGCCATTCGGCCCTTCGAGCCTGCTCCCCCATTCAATCTGGTCATGGCTGATCCTCTATCTCAATACCATATTCCTGCTCTCTCCCCATACCCCTTGAAGCCTTTAGTGTTCCCCAGCATCAACAGCCTTTTGGGGGAAAAGAGAATTCCAGATTTCTACTGCCCTTAGAGTGAAAAAGTGCTTCCTCATTTCCCTCCTAAATGGTCTAGCTCTAATTTTACGTCCCCGTGTTCTTGATTCCCCCACCAGAAAAAATGGTGTCTCTGCATCTATCCTATTGGGTTTCCATGGTCATTTTCCCGGTGCACAGCCCATAAATGACCAGATTTATTAAATTCAATAGCACAACTGGCCATGGTGGGATTTGAACTCTCAACCTCTGGGTTGCTGGTCTAGTACCATAATCGCTAGGCTTGATGGGCTAAATAGACTTTTCATACGCTTGACTTTTTCTTCCAATTTTCTTAGGTGCTTCCTCCTTAGAGAGTGAAACGCCCTCCAACACTGATGGTTGGTGCATAATAGAGGTCACCAGGAACACTATGGAGGTGATGAGGTGCATTACAGAAGTGATCAGGTGGATTATAGGAGGTGTTCTAGCACATTGTGGAGGTGATCTGGTGCATTATAGACGTGACCAGCTTCATTGCATAAGGAATCTGCTACATTAAAGGTGAGCAGATACATTATAGAGGTTGTCCAATGCATTAACGAGGTACATTGGGCAAGCTATATAATGCACCTGATCACCTCTATAATGCATGTACGGGAGGCACAGGGTTCCCTGAAGATGCTGGTATTGCAAGGGTTAACACAACTCCTCTCTCCCTCAGTCTGTGTGTACAGGAGGCACAGGGATCCCTGGAGACGCTGGCACTGCAAGGATTAACACTCCCCCTCACGCCTCTGAACGGAAGGTACAGTGTTCTCTGGCGATATTGGCACTGCAAGGGTTAACCCCCCCCCCCCACTTTCTGTACGAGGGGTAAAGGGGTTCTCTGGAGATATTGGCACTGCAAGGGTTAACACAAAGGCCCAGCAGCAGTGACAAGATAGCGAAAGTTAGCAGGTTCTCCAAAGATAGTCTTTTAATTTCTCATTGGTGCACAGACAATGGAATGGTCGCAGTCTCATCTTATATTAAGGCATATTTACTGAATCAATACTTAAAATACAAAGAAAAGAATTCTCGTCAGTACACTCATTGGGACCAGACCAATAGTTTACACTGAAGCTTCCATTACATGACATATCACAACGCTGAGGAAATTGTTACCAGATTATACAATCATTGTATCCTTGGACTAAAATGCTAGACATAATTCTTTGACAAATGGCCACTGCTGATAGAATGGTTCCCACTAACGTACTCTGACATCAGAAGGCAATGGATAACAAACTGCCTGCCAATATCCCAAGGACACTTGTGCGCATAAACAGATGGGACAGATTTCTAGTTCAAAACGTTTTGTGCTGATTTTTCTTCCTCCTCCTCCTCTCCTGAAGGCCTGAACTACTTGCTGGGGCCTGGGTTTCACAGGAGGGTCCCCCCCACCCGCCAAAGGGTATCTTGGGCCCCAAACAGCCATTCTCAAATGGTTAGACCCATGCCGAGTGTTGACCAACACACACGGCCAAAAAAATAAATAAAAACACATACCGATCAGTCATTCGTCTCAGTGCTATTTGTGGGATCTTGCTGTGCCTACGTTACAAGCAGATACACTTCGAGAAAAAGTAACTTGTTGGCTGTCGAGCGCTTTGGGACGCCCTGAGGATGTGAAAGGTGCAATATAAAGGCGCCAGTTCTTTCTTACTTGACCATGGTGGAATACCAGGTGGACTTGATACTTCGAGGGGTTGCCAACCCTCCAGGATTGCCCTGGAGGCTCCAGGGATTAAAGACTAATCTCCCGGCCACTTGCTGTGAGCAAAACCCAGGAGAAAAATCACAGTGATGTTAATATTGGACATGGGAAGAAAGAAATGTTTGACTGAAAGTCGAGGATCATCCAATCAGATATTGAAGAATCTGTTTGCTTTCCGATTGGCCGTGGGAAGGGGCACCGCGAGGATGGACATGTTGGGCGACCAATGGCAGGAGCGTGGGGGCGGGGCGATTGGAGGCAGGTGGTCATGTGATGAAACCTCCAGGAATACATCCCGCCAGAGTTGGTAACCTCAGATACTTCCCTTACTCTGATTCCTTACCAGGTGCACCTTCAGCAAGGGGTGTTTGATGGCAATCAGGAGTCGGAGGAGTTCAGGAGCTTTTTGGTTTCAAGAATGTTTTGGTTTTGTTGCTAATTTTCTCCCCCCTCCTCCTCATGGTGTGGCACGGTCTCCACAGCAAACTGGTACCTTTACCCGGGTCCCGAAAAAGTGTGAGCAAAGGTCATGTGTCTAGGCCTCCATCCACAATCCTCCCCCCTACTCCCACACGCACACACTCTTTACAGCAGATCCTACTAGGAGCAGGAATGCTGTCCGTAGCCCCCACCCCAAGGCAATGAGGCCAATGCTAGCCAGTCTGGATGCGATCATCTAATGTAACGTAGGTCTGGGCGGTTCTCTGGTCTGGGCGGTAATAACGTGCCAGGTGGTGCATCAACTCACTGAGCCATTTAGGAGGAGCGAGGTTCAAGAAATAATAAAAACATTTAGAAAGGAGTACACAACGAAACAAAACACCGAACATGGCTGTCGATTAAAGCCTTCTCCCTCAGTAATGCAGATTGACCGAGCTGACCCAGCACGTGCATTAAACCCAAGGTGGAGAAACACATGGCCAACATCCTGGAACTCCCAACCTCACACCACTGTGGGAGAACCTTCACCACACAGACTGCAGCGGTTCAAGGCGGCGGCTCACCACCAACCTTCTCAAGGGCAACTAGGGATGGGCAATAAATGCTGGTTTTACAGCGGCACCCATATCCCGAGAATGAATTATTTTTTAAAAAAAAGTCTGCAGTCCTTTGGGGTAGGAGTGGAAGGCATCTATAAATTTCTGTAGTTGTAGAATTGCCCTCGAGTGTATATATTATTTTATATATTATACACAAAGTTTCACACTGTACTTGCAGAAATCCCCATGTATATACACTATACATAGATTCACACTAGTTGTACAATTGCCCTCATGTATGTGTACATTATGTATATATTATACACACACAGATTCACACTGTTCTCTAGAAACAGTGCAGTGTTTACTGTCGCCCGTTTGCATCGAACGTCTTTCACCCTCACTAAAGGTGTAGCGTTGACCATTTTCTCGAGCGAGGGCCAGCCACTGTCTGACCTGGTCAGGGAGACACTGCAGCAAGCACGGCCAGTTAACCTCCTCCCTCCTTCCCCACGCTTGTCCTCCTGGTCCAGATCTTCGAAACGCAAGCGAGCGTGCGGCCGAAACCACAGGCGGTGGAGAGGAGCACTCGGTGGCAGAGGGCAAGTCAGGCGGAGGCAGATTAAACAAGTCAGCCTCATGTCCTTTATGATCACAAATCAGTGCCAATCACCAACAAGGATTGGATGAAAAAATACCACCAAACATTACATTTCACCGTTTTACAGTTCGACACGGTGAGTACAAGTGGTTTACTCACTAAATAAACACTCACATTTAACACTTTAAGCTCCAAGAGCCGAGCACAGAGGAGAAACAGCCACATGGTAAACTGATACATGACAGCCATTGCGGGAAGGGTCTAAGCTAACTCGCCAAGCATAACACAAGGGACCAAGAGTCGTCGTCATTCTAAGTCAACTTGTGAAAAGCAGCTAAATAAATTAAATCGTTACAGAATAAGAGCCTCCTTCTAGAGGTACAGACATAAAAATGTTCCTTGGGCTTCGTTCTGTCACCAACAAATCTCAGTGTCGCTATCAGGGATGGCAAAGACTGAAGATTTATCAGAACTTGGCCCCAGGACTAATATAACTAAAACACACAGGGTCATCACACGCACACCTAACAAAAAAAATCTAGCGATCAGCCTCGAACGTTCCAATTGACCCCCCCAGTATCCACAGCCTTCTGGGGGAGAGCATTCCAGATTTCCAAAAAGCTTCGAGAGAAAAAGTGCTTCCTGACTTCGCTCCTGAGCAGCCTCAATCTAATTTTAAGAGCGTGCCCCCTTCATTCTTGATTTCCCCCATGAGGGGAAATAGTTTCTCTGCATCTAACCTATCGAATCCCTTTAACATTTTAAAGACCTCATTCAGATCACCCCCTCAGCCTTCCAGCCTCAAGAGAACACAAGTTTATACAGTTTGAAGCGCACCAGAATGCGATAAACCAGCAGTGACCTTGCGAGCCTCTTCTGGAGACTGGCCTGTGTTTAGATTCTTGTTTATTAAAACAGCAGACTAACTGGGAAGAGGGTTATCAGGAAAAACAAAAAGCGTGGCCCCCAATCATGGGTACAACACTCCTAGTGCTTACAAGAGGGCCATCTCCTTGCTTGTGGGTTCATCTGTGGAGAGGCTGAGGCTATTTCTCCTTAGAGCAGAGGAGGTTGTGGGTGATTTAATAGAGGCATTGAAAATTATGAGGGGTTTTGATAGAGTAAATAAGGAGAAACTGTTCCCACTGGCAGGATGGTCAGTAACCAGAGGACACAGGTTTAAAATAATTGGCAAAAAAACCAGGGGGGAGATGAGGAGAAATGTTTGATATGATCTGGAACGCACTGCCTGAAAGGGCGGTGGAAGCAGACTCGATGCTAACTTTGAAAAGAGAACTGGATAAATACTTGAAGAGGAAATCAGTGCAGGGGAGAGTGGGACTAATTGGATAGCTCTTTCAAAGATGGGCCGAATGGCCTCCTTCTGTGCTGTAAGATTCTATGATTCCATTGGCAACAGCCTGCTCACCTCTGGCATCAGTTAGCACAGAGAAAGAACAGACTTCGGATTGGAACAGTAGTTCACTCCAGGACCAAACCCACGGACAGGGGATGCTGCACACGGCATAGAAACAGACAGGTTTAGATCGCTGTGCGTCAAAACACCAAATAAAAATATTACTTTACTTCAGATCCTTAATTCAACGACAGCCACCAGACAGCAATATACACATTCTCTCAAACGCACGCAAGCATCAGCTCAGGAGAGTGAATACCCAGGTGTGCCAGCTGCAACCTCAATGCCCAGGTGTGCCAGCTGCAACCTCAATGCCCAGGTGTGCCAGCTGCAACCTCAATGCCCAGGTGTGCCAGCTGCAACCTCAATGCCCAGGTGTGCCAGCTGCAACCTCAATGCCCAGGTGTGCCAGCTGCAACCTCAATGCCCAGGTGTGCCAGCTGCAACCTCAATGCCCAGGTGTGCCAGCTGCAACCTCAATGCCCAGGTGTGCCAGCTGCAACCTCAATGCCCAGGTGTGCCAGCTGCAACCTCAATGCCCAGGTGTGCCAGCTGCAACCTCAATGCCCAGGTGTGCCAGCTGCAACCTCAATGCCACCCGCATCATTTCCAAAGACACAGCCACACAACCCGACTCCATCCACACCGTTGGACCAGCGCAGAACTCACTTCCATCATGTTGCCCAACACTCGAAAGCAGTTAACCTCAGTGAGTCAGAAGAAAGGGTGCTGCAATGATTATCATTTTAGGACAATGGGAGCTCTCGTAAACTCTGCTCCTATCGACCAGGGAAAGAACTGTCTTGGGGTACAATTTAATCTCCAAACTGATTTTCAAGTGAGCCCCGTTAAAGCTCTTCCTCTGGTATTCCTTTTTTTAAAAACAGCAACAACGCTTAGTCCAAAGTAAGATAGGTGGAACCATAAAGACAGTTTACAGCACAGGGGGTGGCGGTTGCGTCTCTGCCCATTCTTTGCTAGAACGTTAAGCAATTGCTTCCACACTTCGCATGGTATTACAAGTCAGTACGGCTGCCACTGAATCCTGGGTGTGGGCGTTGCTGGCAAGGCCGTTATTTTATTGCCCTGGAAAGGTGGCGGTGGGCTGCCTTCTTGAACCGCTGTCAGTGGTTTGATATGACTGAGTGGCTTGCTAGGCCACTTCAGAGGGCAGTTAAGAGTCAACCACATATAGACCAGACCGGGTAAGGACGACAGGTTTCCTTCCCTAAAGGACATTAATGAACCAGTAGGGTTTTTAACGACAATCCGACAGCTTCATGGTCACTTTTGTCGCTGCCAGTATTTTATTTTATTTCCAGATTTATTAAACTGAATTCAAATGATGAGATATGAACTCACTTTCTCTGGATTATTAGTCCAGTAATATAACCATTACACTACCATACCCAAGATGAATGCGTGGGGGTTTTTACAGCAATCTGGCAGATTTCCTGGTCATTTTTGTTCACCCTAGAGCCAGCCCAGACGCCTGTGGCATGAAGGAATCCCATGCTGATTGGTTATGCCTGATATTCCGGATTATCGCGATGGTATGATTATTGATTGTGCGTTTTACACGTCCTGGTGAGAATCCGTATCCAATACAGAAGACTCCCTATCCATACAGCATAACACAAAGCAAACTGACAGTGTTAGTGGCACGGCCACATTAAATCCCAAACACTGCCTCTACACACCTAAAGTTTAACAACTTGGCTAGGCCAAACGATATACTCTGTGCGCACACGCAGTACGGTACGCTCTGTGCGCACACGCAGTACGGTACGCTGTGCGCACACGCAGTACGGTACGCTGTGCGCACACGCAGTACGGTACGCTGTGCGCACACGCAGTACGGTACGCTGTGCGCACACGCAGTACGGTACGCTGTGCGCACACGCAGTACGGTACGCTGTGCGCACACGCAGTACGGTACGCTCTGTGCGCACACGCAGTACGTTGTCTACATGTCAATATATAAAATTATATGTGCACATTACACAAACTCACACAATGTATGTCCCGGTTATCTGGAGTTGTGGAAACTCAATATGGCTCGATTGAATTTAGCACAAAATAAAAATTAAATCTCATTTGTAAACTACAGTGCATTATTCTAAAAGGCCTAAGTAAACCGTAATTTAAACCTACGACAAATTAAAATTAAATTATCTGCGCCGTGAAAAATGGTTCTCCTTACTAGAGCTGATTCAAACTTAGCCCAGCAATGGGTTCAGAGTTCAGCCTGTGATGCTGGGTCAGTGTTGGCCGAGAGGCCTCTTGCTGAAAGAGTGTCAGTTCTAAATACCCCTTTGCTTTAGAGATTTGTCCCCGGCAGCTGGTGAGTGCGCCCTCCCTGAAAGGGCATCGATTAAAACAGATGGAAGTTTAATGGCCGAGTTTGAATTTAGTGCAGGAACTTTGTTTAAAAAAATATAAATATTCTCAGGATGTGGGCGTCGCTGGCAAGGCTGGCATTTATTGCCCATCCCTAATTGCCTTGAGGTGGTGGTGATGGGCTGCCTTCTTTAAACTGCTGCACTCCGTGTGGTATTGTTTGATACAACGGAGTGTCTTTGCTAGGCCACTTCTGAGGGCAGTTAAGAGTCAACTAAGTTGGTGTGGGACTGGTGTCACATATAGGCCCAGACCGGGTAAGGACAGCCGGTTTCCTTCCCTAAAGGGCAGTGGGCTTTTTACGATACTTTGTGGCCACTTTTACTGATACCAACTTTTTATTTCCCGCCAATTTTTTTCTAATTCTCAAACCGCTATTACGTAAGAACGTAAGAAATAGGAGCAGGAGTAGGCCATACGGCCCCTCGAGCCTGCTCCGCCATTCAATCGGATCATGGCTGATCTTCTACCTCAACTCCACTTTCCCGCCCCATCCCCTTATCCCCCTAGAGTCCAAAAAATCTATCGATCTCTGTTTTGAATATACTCGATGACTGAGCATCCACAGCCCTCTGGGGTAGAGAATTCCAAAGATTCACCACCCTCAGTGAAGAAATTCCTCCTCATCTCGGTCCTATTGTGGGATTTGAACTCATGAACTCTGGATTATTAGTCCAGTAACATAAGCACTACACCACCGTATCTGCGCTGCTGCAGGTTCAGGGGATGAGGGAAGCTTGGCAAATTTGCAAAATGACAACAATAAAAAAGATTTCCACTGTGTGTAAAAAAAAAATGGATTTGCCAAAAATTGCAGTGTGATCACCGGGGAGTGAATGGCAAGACCTCAGGCTGGTATTTCGTGGTTTTTTTTTGCTATTCCCCCCCCCCCCCCCCATTCGGCAGCACGATGTGGCATCATCGAGTGCTCGCATGGGAGAGAAGAGACTGAAAGTGAAGTGTACAAGACAAGACTGTCAGGGGCTCGCACTGTACACGTGACAAGAGTCGGGAACCTGGACTCCATTCTGGATTCAAAGTTCAACATTGAGGGAAGACAGGTGCTCGCTGGGTCTAATGAATCATTTCCTGAATGTGTGAGTGATGGAAATGTCAACACCGCGCCTGTTCCTCATTTTTAAAAAAATATGTTGAGGAAGGAAGTCATGATGAACCTTTATAAAACACTGGTTCGGCCACAACTGGAGTATTGTGTCCAGTTCTGGGCACCGCATTTTAGGAAGGATGTGAAGGCCTTGGAGAGGGTGCAGAAAAGATTTACTAGAATAGTTCCAGGGATGAGGGACTTCAGTTATGTGAATAGACTGGAGAAGCTGGGGTTGTTCTCCTTAGAGCAGAGAAAGTTGAGAGGAGATTTGATAAAAGTGTTCAAAATCATGAAGGGTTTAGATAATGTAAATAAAGAGAAACTGTTCCCATTGGTGGAAGGGTCGAGAACCAGAGGACACAGATTTAAGGTGATTGGCAAAAGAACGAAAGGCGACATGAGAAAAAATATTTTTACGCAGCAAGTGGTTATGATCTGGAACGTGCTGCCTGAAAGGGTGGTGGAGGCAGATTCAATCGTGGCTTTCAAAAAGGAATTGGATAAATATTGAAGGGAAAAAAATCTGCAGGGCTACGGGGAAAGAGCGGAGGGATGGGACTAACTGGATTGCTCTCACAAAGAATCAGCATGAGCTCGATGGGCCAAGTGGCCCACTTCCGTGCTGTAAACTTTCTTTTTTTCAAATTCGTTCATGGGATGTGGGCGTCGCTGGCGAGGCCGGCATTTATTGCCCATCCCTAATTGCCCTTGAGAAGGTGGTGGTGAGCCGCCTTCTTGAACCGCTGCAGTCCGTGTGGTGACGGTTCTCCCACAGTGCTGTTAGGTAGGGAGTTCCAGGATTTTGACCCAGTGACGATGAAGGAACGGCGATATATTTCCAAGTCAGGATGGTGTGTGACTTGGAGGGGAACGTGCAGGTGGTGTTGTTCCCATGTACCTGCTGCTCTTGTCCTTCTAGGTGGTAGAGGTCGCGGGTTTGGGAGGTGCTGTCGAAGAAGCCTTGGCGAGTTGCTGCAGTGCATCCCGTGGATGGTACACACTGCAGCCACAGTGCGCCGGTGGTGAAGGGAGTGAATGTTTAGGGTGGTGGATAGGGTGCCAATCAAGCGGGCTGCTTTATCTTGGATGGTGTCGTGCTTCTCGAGTGTTGTTGGAGCTGCACTCATCCAGGCAAGTGGAGAGTATTCCATCACACTCCTGACTTGTGCCTTGTAGATGGTGGAAAGGCTTTGGGCAGTCAGGTGGTGAGTCGCTCGCCGCAGAATACCCAGCCTCTGACCTGCTCTTGTAGCCACAGTATTTATATGGCTGGTCCAGTTAAGTTTCTATGATTCCATTAACTGCGGACCCCCTTCTACAGTTTGTTAAGTGGAATTTTCATGGTCCGTTGACCAGCTGAACTGTCGCTGAATCAAACACGGCCGATACCCGTTGCAGTTCGAGGATTCTGTGGGCACGCTCCCACGGAAAGTTGCTTTTTAAATACAGACGCTGCCTGACAGGGGATTAGCTTGCCCAGGCAGGCGAGAGGTGATTTAAATGCAGGACGGGCAGATTTTGGACAATGACCAAATTGACGAGCAGTATGTGGCCACTCGAACAGACATTCGGTAGCGATTGACTCTTCTGAACTCTCTGGGTCAGGGAACGAGGCTTTTAAAAAAGCAGGGACACGGTAGTCAGTCGGGCAGCAAGGGGAGAACAATCTGCCCTGGCCAGGGAGAGTTTGTGCTTTTACGTTAAGTGAGCTGGTCTCCAAAGGTTCTTCATTTTTTTTTTGTAACCGTACGTAAGCTGAACTTACACGGATTGTACCGGATATCTCCCATCACACTCAGTGTTCTGCATGTTTTGCCTTGTGGAATAAAGCAACTTACAAATTGAACTGACCGAGCGTTAGCTCGGCCTGGCTCGAAGAGAGACCGAAGGATAGGGGGAAGACACGGAAATCTCAGCCCCGAGCACGAAGGAGATTCGTTATTGCACGACCGGGGCCTAGTGCAAACAGGGCAGTGGGAGTCACCTTCTATCAGGCGGCTAAGGGAAGCAAACGAGCCCACTGGGCTGATACCTGTGACGGACCCGAATCTGTAACAACACAGTCAGAAATATATTGCCAGCACGGTAAATCTAGAGGTCCGTCACGGTTTTTGATGCGCACTGCGTCTGGGTGGCAGGAGCTGTCGTGATGGATTCATGCAGGCCATGAAGCCGGGAGTAGCAGTGACCCAGTGAAAGGTGAGAGGGGCTCTGGGGGATGCGAAGCATTGCAGCGAGGCAGGGGGCCGTTCTGTGCTAAGAGTTAACAGGATCACTGTTATTTCCTTCCGGCTCAGAACTATTAGGAACATAGGAACAGGAGTAGGCCATTCAGCCCCTCCAGCTATTTTTCGCCAGGGCACCGGAGAGAACTCTCCTAACCTTCGAAATAGTGGCCGTCGCATCTTTTACGTCCAACTGAGGGGGCTGACGGGGCCATCGGTTTAACGTCTCATCCGAAAGACGGCTACTCCGACAGCGCAGCACTCCCTCAGTACTGCACTGGGAGTGTCGGCCTAGATTATATGCTTAAGTCTCTGGAGAGGGACTTGAATTTCTGACTCGGAGGCGAGAGTGCTGCCCACTGAGCCACGGTTAACACCTAATTAATAGTATATATTAATGATTTGGACTTGAATGTGGAGGGCTTGATCAAGAAGTTTGCAGATGATACAAAAATTGGCCGTGAGGTTGATAGTGAGGAGGAAAGCTGTAGACTGCAGGAAGATATCAATGGACTGGTCAGGTGGGCAGGAAAGTGGCAAATGGAATTCAGTCCGGAAAAGTGTGAGGTAATGCATTTGGGGAGGTCAAACAAGGCAAGGGAGTACACAATAAATGGGAGGATACTGAGAGGTGTAGAGGAACAGAGGGACCTTGGAGTACATGCCCACAGATCCCTGAAGGTAGCAGGACAGGTAGATAAGGTGGTTAAGAAGGCATATGAGATAATTTCCTTTATTAGCCGAGGCATAGAATATAAGAGCAGGGAGGTTATGCTAGAACTGTATAAAACATTGGTTAGGCCACAGCTTGAGTACTGTGTACAGTTCTGGTCACCACATTACAGGAAGGATGTGATTGCACTAGAGAGGGTACAGAGGAGATTTACGAGGATGTTGCCAGGGCTGGAGAATTTTAGCTGAGAAAAGATTGGATAGGCTGGGGTTGTTTTCTTTGGAACAAAGGAGGCTGAGGGGAGATTTAATTGAGGTGTATAAAATTATGACGGGCCTAGATAGAGTGGATAGGGAGGAACTATTTCCCTTTGCAGAGAGGTCAGTGACCAAGGGGCATAAATTTAAAGTAATTGGTAGAAGGATTAGAAGGGAACTGAGGAGAAATGTTTTCACGCAGAGGGTGGTGAGGGTCTGGAACTCACTGCCTGAAAGGGTGGTAGAGGCAGAAACCCTCAACTCATTTAAAAAATACTTGGATGTGCACCTGAAGTGCCGTAACCTACAGGGCTACGGACCAAGTACTGGAAAATGGGATTAAGCTGAATAGCTCTATCGTCTGGCACGGACACGATGGGCCGAATGGCCTCAAACTGTGTCGTAACCTGTGATTCTAATTACTAAAATATATTTATAACTCAGTGGGAGCGGTGGAATATTAATCTCAAACCCGCTGCAGTGTAGACTGAAAGGAGCTGGCAGGTTTCCCACACTCCAGAACCACCCCCCAGCTCCAGTCAGCAGAAGGGGGCAGATATGGAAAAAGGAGTCAGGCAATAGAATGGGGGAGTGGCGATAGTCGCCCCAGGCTGTGCGTGGGCATCTTATCTTACCAGGTTGAAGAGCAGCAATGACGGAGATCATGGGGGTGTGAGCCGTCTACCCTCTTGACTGGGTCAAGGGGACTTGGGGAGAACTAATTTACAGAATGCACTTAGAACGTGGCCTGGCTTGGCAATTGTTTTGAAACCACAAGCGATGGGCATCCGCCGACAGAAACAGGGCAGTGCCCGCCTGTCACTATAAAACTCGTTGGGGTTTGTGCGTCTTAATCAAGTTTCCAGAAAACCATTAAAATACCAAAATTATTCACCCAACAAGCTGGGGAAATAAACTTCTCAATTGTGCCCGCCCACCCTCCCTCCTCCCCCACCCCCCCCAACAAAGATTTCCACCCGACCACCGCCTTCACTTCCGCTCGCACCCCAACCTTCCTGAATTTGATCGAGTGGCAGATTTCTGCAACTCCTCACCCAGATGAAAATAACGTCCAAAGCAGACGAACCTCAGCTGGTCGCCAAAGGTGAACAGTCACAAAGTGGTCGCCTGTACTCAACGAGATCCGGGTCAACCCGAGAGATATCTTAGCTCAACGGCAAATTGGTCGGCTAAGGTCATTTCAGCTCGCCCCCTCTCCCACAACGCCCCCATTTATCATTCGTCTCGTTCCGTGCTTGCCCCAGACAATTAACAAACACAAACCGCGGTCTGACGAGATCTTCGAAACAACCCGTCTGTCGCTGGTCCTGTAAGTTTGGCTCGGCTTGTTTTTTTTTGAAATTGGAATTTGTGTCACGAGGATATTCCGACATGTTTGGGGAGCAGGGTTGGTTGGTGGGGGGGGGGCGGGAAGAAGAGAATCTCACACCGTCCACAGACAGCACCGGGTGAAGTAAATAACCACGGGGAATCCACCCTCACAGCGACGTCTCATGTAGGACCTCCATCATCTGATCGTCTTTCTGCACCTCCTCCTTCTTGGACAGTTCAGCTCCAAATTCCTGTTTCTCGTCTTCCCCCGGTGCGACGTCCTTGTTCAACACCCCGTTGGGCTCTTTGTTTGGCACAAGACAACGCTGCACGCTGGGCTCGCTGTTCTGTGTTGGCCAGAGAGAGACCCACAGGGGGGGAAACACAAATGAGGCAAAATCAGTTTCATAACAAAGTCGCATTTAGATCGCACTTTAGCAGCGATATAGGACTGCCTCAAGATTCTTCCTTTGACTGGCGCCAAGCGATCTTGATAAACCCACCTGAGCTGGCAGGCTGGGCCCTCAGTTAAACATCTCACTCAAAGGACGGCACCTCCGACAATGCAGCACTCCCTCAGTACTGCCTAGATTATGTCTATCAGGGAGGCTGGAACTCATAACTCTGCCCTGACTGATAGCGAGCTCCAGCCAATAGCCTTTCTGACCCACAGCGAGATCTGGACCAACGTCCTGCTGCGACCCACCGCGAGATCTGGACCAACGTCCTGCTCTGACCCACCGCGAGATCTGGACCAACGTCCTGCTGCGACCCACCGCGAGATCTGGACCAACGTCCTGCTCCGACCCACCGCGAGATCTGGACCAACGTCCTGCTCCGACCCACCGCGAGATCTGGACCAACGTCCTGCTCCGACCCACCGCGAGATCTGGACCAACGCCCTGCTCCGACCCACGCTCTCTGGACCAACGCCCTGCTCCGACCCACGCTCTCTGGACCAACGTCCTGCTCCGACCCACGCTCTCTGGACCAACGTCCTGCTCCGACAAACGCTCTCTGGACCAACGTCCTGCTCCGACCCACGCTCTCTGGACCAACGTCCTGCTCCGACCCACGCTCTCCGGACCAACGTCCTGCTCCGACCCACGCTCTCCGGACCAACGTCCTGCTCCGACCCACGCTCTCCGGACCAACGTCCTGCTCCGACCCACGCTCTCCGGACCAACGTCCTGCTCCGACCCACGCTCTCCGGACCAACGTCCTGCTCCGACCCACGCTCTCCGGACCAACGTCCTGCTCCGACCCACGCTCTCCGGACCAACGTCCTGCTCCGACCCACGCTCTCTGGACCAACGTCCTGCTCCGACCCACGCTCTCTGGACCAACGCCCTGCTCTGACCCACGCTCTCTGGACCAACGTCCTGCTCCGACCCACGCTCTCTGGACCAACGTCCTGCTCCGACCCACGCTCTCTGGACCAACGCCCTGCTCCGACCCACCGCGAGATCTGGACCAACGCCCTGCTCCGACCCACGCTCTCTGGACCAACGTCCTGCTCCGACCCACGCTCTCTGGACCAACGTCCTGCTCCGACCCACTCCGACCCACGCTCTCTGGACCAACGTCCTGCTCCGACCCACGCTCTCTGGACCAACGTCCTGCTCCGACCCACGCTCTCTGGACCAACGTCCTGCTCCGACCCACTGCGAGATCTGGACCAACGCCCTGCTCCGACCCACGCTCTCTGGACCAACGTCCTGCTCCGACAAACGCTCTCTGGACCAACGTCCTGCTCCGACCCACGCTCTCTGGACCAACGCCCTGCTCTGACCCACGCTCTCTGGACCAACGTCCTGCTCCGACCCACGCTCTCTGGACCAACGTCCTGCTCCGACCCACGCTCTCTGGACCAACGCCCTGCTCCGACCCACGCTCTCCGGACCAACGTCCTGCTCCGACCCACGCTCTCCGGACCAACGTCCTGCTCCGACCCACGCTCTCCGGACCAACGTCCTGCTCCGACCCACGCTCTCCGGACCAACGTCCTGCTCCGACCCACGCTCTCCGGACCAACGTCCTGCTCCGACCCACGCTCTCCGGACCAACGTCCTGCTCCGACCCACGCTCTCTGGACCAACGTCCTGCTCCGACCCACGCTCTCTGGACCAACGCCCTGCTCTGACCCACGCTCTCTGGACCAACGTCCTGCTCCGACCCACGCTCTCTGGACCAACGTCCTGCTCCGACCCACGCTCTCTGGACCAACGCCCTGCTCCGACCCACCGCGAGATCTGGACCAACGCCCTGCTCCGACCCACGCTCTCTGGACCAACGTCCTGCTCCGACCCACGCTCTCTGGACCAACGTCCTGCTCCGACCCACTCCGACCCACGCTCTCTGGACCAACGTCCTGCTCCGACCCACGCTCTCTGGACCAACGTCCTGCTCCGACCCACGCTCTCTGGACCAACGTCCTGCTCCGACCCACTGCGAGATCTGGACCAACGCCCTGCTCCGACCCACGCTCTCTGGACCAACGTCCTGCTCCGACAAACGCTCTCTGGACCAACGTCCTGCTCCGACCCACGCTCTCTGGACCAACGCCCTGCTCTGACCCACGCTCTCTGGACCAACGTCCTGCTCCGACCCACGCTCTCTGGACCAACGTCCTGCTCCGACCCACGCTCTCTGGACCAACGCCCTGCTCCGACCCACCGCGAGATCTGGACCAACGCCCTGCTCCGACCCACGCTCTCTGGACCAACGTCCTGCTCCGACCCACGCTCTCTGGACCAACGTCCTGCTCCGACCCACTCCGACCCACGCTCTCTGGACCAACGCCCTGCTCCGACCCACGCTCTCTGGACCAACGTCCTGCTCCGACCCACGCTCTCTGGAACAACGCCCTGCTCCGACCCACGCTCTCTGGAACAACGCCCTGCTCCGACCCACGCTCTCTGGACCAACGTCCTGCTCCGACCCACCGCGAGATCTGGACCAACGTCCTGCTCCGACCCACGCTCTCTGGACCAACGCCCTGCTCCGACCCACGCTCTCTGGACCAACGCCCTGCTCCGACCCACCCTCTCTGGACCAACGCCCTGCTCCGACCAACACTCTCTGGACCTACGCCCTGCTCCGACCCACCGCGAGATCTGGACCTACGCCCTGCTCCGACCCACACTCTCTGGACCTACGCCCTGCTCCGACCCACACTCTCTGGACCAACGTCCTGCTCCGACCCACACTCTCTGGACCAACGCCCTGCTCCTACCCAGTGAGCTCTGTACCAACGTCCTACTCTGACTGACGATCTCCGGACCGAAGTCCTGCTCTGACCCACAGCGAGCTCTGGACCAAAGTCCTGTTCTGACCGCCAGTGACCTCGGGTCTATCCCGACCCTCAACCTGGGCGATGTGACTCTGAGCGAAAGGTGCAATAGAAACTACATTACACCGAATTAAATGGGTTTCCACCAAACGGGAAACACAAGGAAAAGGCTTCAAAATCTTCACATACCGCCTTTTGATAGCGGACTCCACAGCTCAGCTTCTGCTTGCAACTTTCAGGCAGGAAGAAGAGCAGATAACGTAGAACTGGAACAATAGTGGACGGGTTCACATCTTCCCCTTTCATTGGCCCTACAGTGTGTACAAAAGACAGTTTCAGATAGGAAAGTCTCCATATAAAAAGCACGCATTCAGACGCATGCGCACAAACACATGCACAAGCACGCACACAGGAACACACATCTGCACACACAAACACACACAGGTGGTGCATTAATAACAATATCAAGGCTGTCACCATGCACTGACAATGACACATTACATGATCTGTGAGAATGAGATGGTGACAGTGTCACGTGATTAGTACCGAGATGCCAAGACAGGGGATATGAACAGGAGGAGGCCATTCAGCCCCTCGAGCCTTTTCTGCCATGGCGGATCTGTATCTTAACTCCATCTACCTGCCTTGGTTCCGTGACCCTTAATACCCTTACCTAACAAAAATCTATCAATTTCAGTTTTGAAATTTTCAATTGACCCCCAGCCTCGACAGCTTTTTGGGGGAGAGAGTTCCAGATTTCCACTCCCCTTTGTGTGAAGAAATGCTTCCTGACATCACCCCTGAACGGCCTAGCTCTAATTTTAAGGTTATGCCCCCTTGTTCTGGACTCCTCCCACCAGACGAAATAGTTTCTCTCCCTTTGATGATCGATTAATTTGGTTGATTGATCAAAAGACACCATGACCGGCAGAAAGATGCCGAGGTCATGTTGAATGGTGTGACAAGAGAAAAGGCACCTGAGAGACTAATAGCTATGATAAATGCTCGACCCTGGTGGGACATGGAATGGGACAGTGTTCAATAAGCACATCAATGCAACTTCCCCAAAGTAGAGGGCAGTATAAAAGACCAATCACACCAACTTCAGTGAACTGAGAGTCACAAGAATCAGCCACAGTGCATCCGATTAGACTGAAAAAGGCACAGCAAATGTTGGCAGACAAGCACGAGAGACAAGTGACTCAAGCAGAAGATTTTTAAAAAATATTCATTCTCGGGACGTGGGCATCGCTGGCAAGTCCTACATTTATTTCCCCTCCCCAGTTGCCCCTTGAGAAGGTGGTGCTGGGTCGGCCTTCTTGAACCACTGCAGTCTGTGTGGTGAGCAGTTTAATACAACTGAGTGTCCTGCTAGGTCATTTCAGAGAATACGTTAGTGTGGGACTGGAGTCATATATAGGACAGACCGGGTAAGGACGCAGGTTTCCTTCCCTAAAGGGACATTAGTGAACCAGTTGTGTTGTTACAACAATCGCCATGGCCACTTTTACTGACGTCAGCTATTTATTTATACTGAATTGAACCTCGGAGACTACCGGCATGGGATTTGAACTCAAGTTCCCTGGATTACTAGTCCTGCAACATAACCACTAGACTACCGTAGTCGAGATGGGAAATTGAATCAGCAGCCTGGTACCAGTGGCGGAGCGGGACACTGAGACACCATTTCACACCGAGCCATTTGGTACTTTACCTGTTAAGAAACTGACCAGCAGTCCCACGATCACCACGGTGGCTGCGTTGTGTCCGCTGTACCACATGTACGAGAGTGAGTAGAACTTCTTCAGTCCTGTGGGGCTGCAGAACAGCAGGAAAATTAAATTAACCCAGCGAATGGGATGAGCTACACATGCAGGAGAAAAATTCATTAGTGCAGGAGGAAGGGAGAAAGAACTTGCATTTATATAGCGTCTTTCACAGCCTCAGGATGCCCCAAAGCGCTTTACAGCCAATGAAGTACTTTTGAAGTGTAGTCACTGTTGTAATGTAGGAAAGGCGCAGCCAATTTGCGCACAGAAAGATCCCACAAACAGCAATGTGACAACGACCGGATAATCTGTTTCTCAGTCATGTTGGTTGAGGGATAAATATTGTCCAGAGCTCCCCTGCTCTTTGAATAGTGGCCGTTGGATCTTTTACGTCCAACTGAGGGGGCAGACGGGGCCTCGGTTTAAGGTCTCTGAAAAACAATGGTCCTGATGGTATACCACCTCGGGTCCACAGGTAGGGCTGCCACATTATAACTACAGTCCCATTCACTCTTCTTTAATCTGGAGTTATGTTTTGGGTGGGGGTGGGGGGGGGGGGGTGGGGGGAGGGCGGAGGTTGGGGTGATGAAGGAACGGCACCTCTGACGGTGCTACACTCCCTCAGTGTTACATCGGGAGTGTGAGCCTGAATTTTGTGCTCAAGTCTCTGGAGTGGGTCTTGAGCCCACGACCTCCTGACTCGGGATGTGACAGCCGCTGGCAAAGCCAGCGTTTTATTGCCCATCCCTAGTTGCCTTGAGGTGGTGGTGGTGGTGGTGGTGGGCCGCCTTCTTGAACCGCTGCAGTCCGTGTGCTGAGCGGTTTAATACAACTGAATGGCCTGCTAGGCCACTTCAGAGGGCAGTTAACTACAAAAATAATTACCTGTCTATTAAGTAACTTCTGCACATTTTTGTAGAATGCTAACAATTTTTTTTTAAAAGACAGAATACCTTTGCATCAGAGGCGAGAATGCTGCCACTGAGCCACGGCTGACACTTAGGTAATAATTTTTTTTACACACAGCGAGTTATGATGACCTGGAATGCACTGCCTGAAAGGGGGGAGGAAGCAGATTCAATAACAACTTTCAAAAGGGAATTGGATAAATGCTTGAAAATGAGAAAATTGCAGGGCTATGGGGAAAGAGCAGGGGGAAGTGGGACTAATTGGACAGCTCTTTCAAACAGCCGGCACAGTCACGATGGGCCAAATGGCCTCCATTCTGCACTGTATGATTCTATGACCTCCATCACCACAACCTCCGCCGCCGCCGCCCCCCCACCGCCCAAACATCACTCCAGATTAACCGAAGAGTGAATGGGACTGTAGGTATAATGTGGCAGCCCGACCTGTGGAGCCGAGATGGTATTCCATCAGGACCATTGTTCTCCACCTTCTTAGTATCTTCTAACTGGGAGGCTCATCCAGATTCTCATGGGATATTACCATAATGCTTCAATGGCCAATTTATTAGATTGTCAAAATGCTCACATCACCGTTGGAGGATTTCAGCAGTTGATCCCTGTGACACCATATGGATGCCTAGACCGGGGTAGAACCAACACACCAGAGTCCAGAGCACTGTACAACTTCTGGTAACGACTCCTGGTCAGCAAATGATTGGATTACCCATGCTGTCCCTATCCTACCACTGGTCTTATATCGGTTGTGACTTGGCCTTTACTGCCCCTCCCCAGTTGCCCTGAACTTTGATACGACTGAGTGACTTGCTAGGTCACTTCAGAGAGCAGTTAAGAGTCAACCGCGTTGGTGCGGGGACTGGAGTCAAATATAGGGTCAGACCGGGTAAGGAGGGCAGGTTTCCTTCCCTGAAGACTTCCAGAGGCTTGAGCACATAGTCCAGGCTGACACTTCAGTGCAGTACTGAGGGAGTGCTGCACTGTTGGAGGTGCCATCTTTCGGATGCGACATTAAACCGAGGCCCCGTCTGCCCTCTAAGGTGGATGTAAAAGATCCCATGATCATTATTCGAAGAACAGGGGAGTTCTCCCCAGTGTTTCCCCTGGCCAATATTTATCCCTCAACCAAAAGCACTAAAAAACAGATTATCTGGTCATTATCTCATTGCTGTTTGTGGGATCTTGCTGTGCACAAACTGGCAGCCATGTTTCCTACATTACAACAGTGGCTACACTTCAAAAAGTACTTCACTGGCTGTAAAGCACTTTGGGACGTCCCGAGGTCGTGAAAGGCGCTATATAAATGCAAGTCTTTCTTTCTTTAAAGGACATTGGTGAACTAGGTGGGTTTTTAGCTTCATTGTCACTTTTTCCGACACCAGCTTTTTATTGTCCGCTAATTTAAGTGGACGGAAAACTGGGCGAGCTGCTTTATGACCGTGCGTTTCTCCTCCTCACCCAATTGTCCGTTAAACTCTGGGCCCAGGTGATCAGACGGCAACAGGTGCGGGAACGGGGGGGGGGGGGGGTGGGGATCAGACTCAAAAATCCCTGCTCTCATTCTCTACCCACTGCAGGTTAATCTTTTGGCACAATTCAGGCAAGACTGGCCGCTGAAAATCGTGACCAAGTCATCTGGATGGTAGAGACTGACTCTCTCTCTCTCTCTCCCACCCCACCCTCTGCAAAATTCATTGCAGCGAAGGGTCCTGTACTTACTTACCTTGCAATGGTCGCTACTGTCGTCAGGTTGACGGTTGCCATGGTGGTGGTTGCCATGGCGGTGGTGAGACTTGGGACACTAGTGGCGTTTACGAACGGAAGAGCCGCTCGCTTGGAAATAAAACTGCCGACTCCGATCCAGAACGCCATTATCAAACCTGCCACCAATCCGGAGATTGCACCCTGTTGTATAGAAAACAAAAAGGAGCCAGCAAGAGGAGGAAGTCAGTCAGCAAACACTCTAAATATGAAAGAATTAAAGAAAGTAGTGACCCACTGAAAACTAACCAAGCAAAATCATCTTTTAAAAAAAATAATTCATTCGGCAAGGCCGGCGTTTATTGCCCATCCCTAGTTGCCCTGACTGAGTGGCTTCCTGGATCACTTCAGAAGCCAGTTAAGAGTCAACCACTTTGCTGTGGGACTGGAGTCACTTAGAGGCCAGACTGGGCAAGGACGGCAGGTTTCCTTCCCGAAAGGACATTCGTGAACCAGTTGGGTTTTTAACGACAATCCGACAGCTTCACGGTCACTTTTACTGACGCCAGCTTTTTATTTTCTGATTTAAATTCTCAAACTGGTGGGATTTGAACTCACGTTCCCTGGATTACTAGTTCAGTGACATAACGATTACACCTCCTATCCGAATTAGCCCGGTTTTAACAGCAGGGTATTTATATACACACCACCACCACCCCCCTCGACTGGATCCTTTTCTCAGTTAGTATTTTTAACAATACGAAGTTAGTTGATGGCTCAGAAAATCAAGATGTAGAATAAGTGTGGGTGAAGTTAAGGAGCACCAAGGGGCAGAAAACACTGGTGAGAGTTGTCTATAGGCCTCCAAACAGTAGTGGTTATGTAGGGGACGGCATCAAACAGGAAATTAGAGATGCATGTAACAAGGGTACTACAGTAATCATGGGTGACTTTAATCTACATATAGACTGGCCAAACCAAATTTGCAATAATACTGTGGAGGATGAATTCCTGGAGTGTGTACGAGATGGTTTTTTTTTTTTTTTTTTAAGACCAGTACGTTGAGGAGCCAACCAGGGAACAGGCTATCCTAGATTGGGTATTGTGCAATGAGAAGGGGTTAATTTATAATCTTGTTGTGCAGGGTCCTTTAGGGAAGAGCAACCATAACATGATAGAATTCTTCATTAAGATGGAAAGTGAAATAGTCCAATCCAAAACTAGGGTCCTAAATCTAAACAAAGGAAACTACGAAGGTACGAGGAGTGAGGTTGGCTACGATAGATTGGGGAGCTTCATTAAAAGGCATGACGGTGGATAGGCAATGGCTAACATTTAAGGAACGAATGCATGAATTGCAATAATTATACATTCCTTTCTGGCGCAAAAACACAAAAGGAAAAGCGGCCCAACCATGGCTAACAAAAGAAATTAAGGATAGTATTAGATCCAAAGAGGAGTCATATAAAGTTGCCAGAAAAAGTAGCAAGCCTGAAGATTGGGAGCAGTTTAGAATTCAGCAAAAAAGGACCAAGAGATTGATTAAGAGGGGAAAAATAGAGCATGAGAGTAAACTTGCAAGGAACATAAAAGTGGACTGTAAAATCTTTTACAAGTATGTAAAAAGAAAAAGATTAGTGAAGACAAGTGTAGGTCCCTTACAGTCAGAAATGGGAGAATTTATAATGGGGAACAAGGAAATGGCAAAGCAATTAAACAAATACTTTGGTTCTGTCTTCACGGAATAACTTCCCAGAAATGCTGGAGAACCAAGGGACCAGTGAGAAGGAGGAATTAAAGGAAATTAGTATTAGTAAAAAAAAGTGCTGGAGAAATTAATGGGACTGAAAGCTGATAAATCCCCAGGGCCTGATAATCTGCATCCCAGAGTACTAAAAGAGGTAGCCATGGAAATAGTGGATGCATTAGTTGTCATCTTCCAAAATTCTATAGATTATGGAACAGTTCCTGCAGATTGGAGGGTGGCAAATGTAACCCCACTATTTAAAAAAGGAGAGAACAGGGAACTACAGACCGGTTAGCCTAACATCAGTAGTAGGGAAAATGCTGGAGTCTATTATAAAGGATGTGATAACAGAACACTTAGAAAATATCAGCAGGATTAGACAAAGTCAACATGGATTTATGAAAGGGAAATCATGTTTGACAAACTTACTGGAGTTTTTTGAGGATGTAACTGGTAGAATAGATAAGGGAGAACCAGTGGATGTATTTGGATTTTCAGAAGGCCTTTGATAAAGTCCCAAATAAGAGGTTAGTGTGCAAAATTAAAGCACATAGGATTGGGGGTAATATACTGGCATGGATTGAAAATTGGTTAACAGACAGGAAACAGTAGGAATAAATGGATCTTTCTTGGTGTGGCAGACGGTGACTAGTGGGGTACCACAGGAATCTGTGCTTGGGCCCCAGCTATTCACAATATATATCAATGATTTGGATGAGGGAACCAAATGTAATATTTCCAAGTTTGCTGACACCACAAAACTAGGTGAGATCGTGAGTTGTGAGGAGGATGCAAAGAGCCTTCAAGGCAATTCAGACAAGTTGAGTGAGTGGGCAAATACATGGCAGATGCAGTATAATGTGGATAAATGTGAAGTTATCCACTTCGGAAGGAAAAACAGAACGGCAGAGTATTATTTAAATGGTGATAGATTAGGAAATGTTGATGTACAAAGGGACCTGGGTGTCCTTGTACACCAGTCACTGAAAGCAAACATGCAGATGCAGCAAGCAGTTAGGAAGGCAAATGGTATGTTGGCCTTCATTGCAAGAGGATTTGAGTACAGGAGCAAGGATGTCTTACTGCAGTTATTCAGGCCTTGGTGAGACCACACCTGGAGTATTGTGTGCAGTTTTGGTCTCCTTACCTAAGAAAGGATATACTTGCCACAGAGGGAGTGCAGCGAAGGTTCACCAGGCTGATTCCTGGGATGGCCGAACTGTCGTATGAGGAGAGATTGGGTCGACTCGGCCTGTATTCACTTGAGTTTCGAAGAATGAGAGGAGATCTCATTGAAACATATAAAATTCTAACAGGGCTAGACAGACTGGATGCAGGGAGGATGTTTCCCCTGGCTGGGGGGGGTCCAGAACGAGGGGTCACAGTCTCAGGATACGGGGTAGGACATTTAGGACTGAGATGAGAAATTTCTTCACTCAGAGGGTGGTGAACCTGTGGAATTCTCTACCACAGAAGGCTGTGGAGGCCAAGTCACTGAATATATTTAAGAAGGAGCTAGACAGATTTCTAGACACAAAAGGCATCAAGGGGTATGGGGAGAGAGCGGGAATATGGTATTGAGGTAGAGGATCAGCCATGATCATATTGAATGGCGGAGCAGGCTCGAAGGGCCGAATGGCCTACTCCTGCTCCTATTTTCTATGAACTTACCCCAACCTGAAAATGCGGCCAAGAACAGAAAAGGGGAACAGTATTTAAAACAAAAACTCACGGTAGAATTAGCCCAGGGGAAAAACATTCCCAGGCAGAAGATTCCGAGTAACGGGCCTCCAATCATCCCAAAAATACTCAGCGCGGCCTAAGATTGAAAAAGAAAAATCACGTCAAAAAAATCCAGGCACTTGGTTGGGGGAGGAGTGGGGGGCAATACAAATATATTTAAAGAGAGGCGAGGAGTCCGTATCATACAGCACCTGTAGCACCGAGCCCATCAGTGATGCGATGTACGCCATCCCGAGGCACAGCAATCCATAACCCAGAGCTGCAAAAACACAGGGATAACTCATTTACCGTAGGCTACAGGAACGGGACACAGTGCACAGGTTAAAATCTTCTTTACCCGGAGAGTGGTTAGAATGTGGAACTCGCTGCCACGAGGAGCAGTTGAGGCCAATAGCACAGATACCTTTAAGGGGAAGCTGGATAAGCACACGAGGGAGAAAGGATATGCTGATAGGGTTCGATGAAGTGGGGATGGAGGAGGCTTGTGCGGAGCATAAACACCGGCACAGACGAGTTGAGCCAAATGGCCTGTTTCTGTGCTGTAAATTCTATATAGTCCCATAAGAACATAAGAAATAGGAGCAGGAGTAGGCCACACAGCCCCTCGAGCCTGTTCTGCCATTCAATCAGATCATGGCTGATCTTCGGCCTCATATTCACTTTCCCACCTGATCCCCATATCCCTTGATTCCCTTAGAGTCCAAACATCTATCGATCTCAGTTTTGAATATATGCAACGTCTGAGTATCCACAGCCCTCTGGGGTAGAGAATTCCAAATATTCACGGCCCTCTGTGAAGAAATTCCTCCTCATCTCAGTCCTAAATGTCCGACCCCTTATCCTGAGACTATGCCCTCTAGTTCTAGACTCTCCAGCCAGGGGGAAACAACCTCTCAGCATCTACCCTGTCGAGCCCTCTTAGAATCTTCTATGTTTCAATGAGGTCATCTCTCATTCTTTTAAGCTCTACAGTATAGGCCCATTCTACTCAACCTCACCTCATAGAGCAACCCTCTCATCCCAGGAATTAATCTAATGAATCTTCGTTGCACTCCCTCTAAGGCAAGTATATCCTTTCTTAGGTACCCTGTAAAGCCCCCTCAGAATCTTGTATGATTCAATGCTTATCCCAACAAGCTACTAAAAGACAGTGGAACACCGCACAGATTCGACCCGACAATCACCCGAGGGAAGGTCCTGCACAGTGACACCTCCCCAGTGAAAGACAGTCCAGAAAAAAAATCTCCAGTGTCCCTATACCCTTGTTACCTCTGCTCCTCATCCCCGTATGTTACCTCCAGATTCAACTATTCCAATGCTCTCCTGGCTGCCTTGCCATCTTCCACCCTCCATAAACATGAGTTCAACCAAAACTCTGCTGCCCATATCCTAACTCGCACCAAGTCCCGTTCACCCATCATCCCCTGTGCTCGCTGACCTACATTGGCTCCCGGTCCGGCAACGCCCTGATTTTAAAATTCTCATCCTCCTTTTCAAATCCCTCCATGGCCTCTCCCCTCCCTATCTCTGTAACCTCCTCCAGCCCTACAACCCTCCGAGATCTCTGCGCTCCTCCAATTCTGGCCTCTTGCGCATCCCTGATTTTAATCGCTCCACCATTGGCGGCCCTGAGCTCTGGAATTCCCTCCCTAAACCCCTCTACTTCTCTCTCCTCCTTTACGACACTCCATAAAACCTACATCTTTGACCAAGCTTTTGGTCACCTGTCCTACTATTTCACGTGGTTCGGCGTCAAATTTTGTCTGATAACCGCTCCTGTGAAGCGCCTCTGGACTTTTCACCATGGTAAAGGCGCTATATAAATGCAAGTAGTTGTCATTCAAAAATGGACAGCTCCTTTCCAACACCAAACATTACATGGCAAGAGGCACCAAGGCATCTTGTTAAAGGCACTGAGCGTGCAGTTTAGGATAGATTAAGGGGAGGTGACTAAAATGGTGGTCAGGACTATAGGTTTAGAAGGTGGGGAGAGAAGTAGAAAGAGGTTTTGTGTAGGCCGAGGTTTGGTGGGGGGGGGGTAATTCCAGAGCGCAGGAATGTGACGATCGGAAGTCCTGCTGCTGATGGGGAAGCGGGACGAGTGAAGAGTGACGGCTGGGACACAGGGCTGGAGTAGGTGGCCGAGGTTAGATGTTATTTTTCGGATGAGACGTTAATCCGAGGCCCCGTCTGCCCTCTCGGATGAAAGATCCCACGGCCACTAATCGAAGAGGAGCAGGGGGAGTTCTCCCCGGTGTCCTGGGGCCAATGTTTATCCCTCAACCAACATCACTAAAAAAACAGATGATCTGGTCATTATCTCATTGCTGTTTGTGGGATCTTGCTGTGCGCAAATTGGCTGCCGCCTTGCCTACATTACAACAGTGACTACACTTCAAAAGTATTTCATTGGCTGTAAGGTGCTTTGGGACGTCCTGAGATTGTGAAAGGCGCTATAAAAATGCAAGTCCTTTCTTTCTTTGTTCTAAGGCTCTCTCAGCTCTTTGTTTCTAACCTTCAGGGTTGGCTCCCACCCGCTGAACGTTCATAATCAGTCGCTGGAGGGCCGCCAATCTGCTAGTCAGCTTTATTCGAGGCCGGCATTAATCGCATCAAAAGGAATATATCACAAGGCAGGAGCCGATTAGAAACAAAATAATTAAGCCAGGCTCAGCGCTCAAATTCCTTGACAAGCACGAGATGGAAGAGAACTGGAGGGTAACCGAAGGATACGTGTTATCTAAACCCTGACCAAAGTCGGATTGAACGGTGCTACGTTCACTTTAAACAGATCCCAGGGTTTGAGGTTAGCAAATTCCGATCCCTGCTGCCTGTATCCTGACTCCCGTTCACCCATCACCCCTGTGCTCGCTGACCCACATTGGCTCCCCGTCCGGCAACATCTCCATTTTAAAAATTATCATCCCTCCGTGGCCTCGCCCCTCCCTAACCCTGTAACCTCCTCCAACCTGCAACCCTCCGAGATCTCTGCACTCCTCCAATTCTGGTCTCTTGCGCATCCCCGATTTTCTTCGCTCTACCATTGGCGGCCGTGCCTTCTGCTGCCTAGGGTCCTAAGCTCTGGAATTCCCTCCCTAAACCTCTCCCCACCTCTCTCTCCTCCTTTAAGATGCTCCTTAAAACCTACCCCTTTTGAACAAGCTTTTGGCTGCCTCTCCTAATATAACCTTACGTGGCTCAGTGTCAAATTTTGTCTGATATCGCTCCTGTGAAACGCCTTAGGACGTTTTACTAGGTTAAATGCGCTATATAAATACAATTTGTTGTTATTTTCCACCGAACTTACCGAGGCTCTTGGATATCAGTGTGGCTCGCGACTCGGTCATGTGTGGGTAGTGAGGTTTAATCAGGTCAGTCATAGTGACGGTTGCCAGCGAATTGAACGCAGACGATATCGTGCTGAAGACATAAAACAGCGATTCAGCATTAAAAAGAGAGCCTTCAGTAACATGGCGTCCACTGTTACCGAGCTGGCTGTCGGGTAATCCTTATCCTTTTAATAATAGCTTCGTGAAAGCTAGAGACTGTAAGTAATATGTGTGACAATTAACTTAATTTATTATTGTTTCAAAACATTCATCTTAAGACTACACAGAGAGCAGTTCACGCAGCCCTACGTCTAGAAACTCACGTGTAAAGAACTCCCCGGGAAAAGTGAGCGATTCGCTGTCCAGGCCGTTCATGGTACCTCGCCTTGAGTTAAAGTTCCGAACGGTGTGAGGCTTTGTAACCCTCTCTCATACCATTTTTTAACAATAAACGTTGTCTAATTCTTGCCTAGTTTAACCCTCCAAGATCTGCTACTTGAAGGTAAATCAGTGTCAGAGCAGTGGGAGGCATTCAAGAAGGAGTTTCAGAGTAAACATGTTCCCACAAAGAAAAAGGGTGGGACTGCCAAATCTAGAGATCCCTGGATGACAAGGAGCATACAGGGTAAGATAAGGCAAAAAAGGAAAGCTTATGTCAGACACCGAGAGCTCAATACTACAGAAAGCCTACAGGAAGTGCAGGGGTGAAATTAAAAAGGAAATTAGGAAAGTAAGAGAGGGCATGAAAAAATATTGGCAAGTAAAATTAAGGAAAACCCAAAGACGTTTTATAAATACATAAAGAGCAAGAGGATAACTAAGTAAACAGTAGGGCCTATTGGAGACCAAAAAGGTAACCTATGTGTGGAGGCGGAAGATGTGGGTATGGTTCTTAATGAACACTTAAGAACATAAGAACATAAGAACATAAGAAATTGGAGCAGGAGTAGGCCAATCGGCCCCTCGAGCCTGCTCCGCCATTCAATAAGATCATGGCTGATCTGATCCCAACCACAAATCTAAAGAACACAAGAAGTCGGAGCAGGACCCGGCCACATAGCCCCTGGGCCCTCTCCGCCACCCACAGGGCATTGACCGATCCGAACTCAGCTTCATGTCCAATTTCCTGCCCGCTCCCCATAACCCCTAATTCCCTTTACTTCTAGGAAACTGTCTATTTCTGTTTTAAATTTATTTAATGATGTAGCTTCCACAGCTTCCTGGGGCAGCAAATTCCACAGACCTACCACCCTCTGAGTGAAGAAGTTTCTCCTCATCTCAGTTTTGAAAGAGCAGCCCCTTATTCTAAGATTATGCCCCCTAGTTCTAGTTTCACCCATCTTTGGGAACATCCTTACTGCATCCACCCGATCAAGACCCTTTACGTCTGTCTTCACAAAGGAGGAGGAGTGTGAAATATTGGATGGGACAAACATAGTGGGAGAGGAAGTATTAAAGGGTTTAGCATCTGTGAAGGTAGATAAATCACCAGGCCCGGATGAAATGTATTCCAGGCTGTTAAAAGAAGCAAGGGAGGAAATAGCGGAGGCTCTGACCATCATTTTCCAATCCTCCCTGGCTACAGGTGTGATGCCGGAGGTTTGGAGGACTGCTAACATTGTACCATTGTTTAAAAAGAGAGAGAAGGATAGACCGAGTAATTACAGGCCAGTCAGTCTAACCTCGGTGGTGGGCACGGATTAATCAAGGAGAGTCAACATGGATTTGTTAAGGGAAGGTTGTATCTGACTAACTTGATGGAATTTTTTGAGAAGGTAACAAGGAGGGTCGACGAGGGTTGTGCGTTTGATGTAGTCTACCTGGATTTTAGCAAAGCTTCTGACAAGGTCCTACATGGCAGGCTGGTCAAAAAAGTAAAAAAGTAAAAGCCCATGGGATCCAAGGGAAAGTGGCTAGTTGGATCCAAAATTGGCTCAGTGGCAGGAAGCAAAGGGTGATGGTCGACAGGTGTTTTGTGACTGGAAGGCTGTTTCCAGTGGGGTTCCGCAGGGCTCAGTACTAGGTCCCTTGCTTTTTGTGGTATATATTAATGATTTAGACTTAAATGTAGGGGGCATGATTAAGAAGTTTGCACATGATACAAAAAATGGCCGTGTGGTTGATAGTGAGGAGGAAAGCTGTGGACTGCAGGAAGATATCAATGGACTGGTCAGGTAGGCAAAAAAGTGGCAAATGGAATTCAATCCAGAGAAGTGTGAACTAATGCATTTGAGGAGGTCAAACAAGGCAAGAGAATAAATGGTAGGATATTGAGGTGTAGAGGAAGAGAGGGACCTTGGAGTGCATGCCCACAGAACCCTGAAGGTAGCAGGACAGGTAGATAAGGTGGTTAAGGAGGCATATGGGATAGTTTCCTTTATTAGCCAAGGCACAGAATATAAGAGCAGGGAGTTTATACTAGAACTGTATAAAACACTAGTTAGGCCACAGCTTGAGTACTGCACAGTTCTGGTCACATTACAGGAAAGATGTGATTGCACTAGAGAGGGTACCGAGGAGATTTACGAGGATGTTGCCAGGGCTGGACTGGAGAATTTTAGCTGTGAGGAAAGATTGGATAGGCTGGGGTTGTTTTCTTTGGAACAGAGGAGGCTGAAGGCAGATTTAATTGAGGTGTACAAAATTATGAGGGGCCTAGATAGAGTGGATAGGAAGGACCTATTTCCCTTAGCAGAGAGGTCAATAACCAGGGGGCATAGATTTAAAGTAATTGGTAGAAGGATTAGAGGGGAACTGAAGAAAATTTTTTCACCCAGAGGTTGGTGGGGGTCTGGAACTCACTGCCTGAAAGGGTGGTCGAGGCAGAAACCTTCAACTCATTTAAAAAGTACTTGGATGTGCACTTGAATTGCTGTAACCTACAGGGCTACAGACCAAGTGCTGGAAAGTGGGATTAGGCTGGGTATCCCTTTTCCGACTGGCACGGACACGATGGGCCGAATAGCCTCCTTCTGTGCTGTAAATTTTCTATGTTTTCTGCACTCCTCCAATTCTGGTCTCTTGCGCATCCCGCTATTTTCATCGCACCACGCCTTCAGCTGCCTAGGCTCTGAGCTCTGGAATTCCCTCCCTAAGCCTCTCTCCTCCTTTAAGACGCTCTTTAAAACCTACCTCTTTGACCAAGCTTTTGGCCACCTGTCCTAATATCTCCTTATGTGGCTCGGTGTCAAATTGTATTTGATAATCGCTCCTGTGAAGCGCCTTGGGACGTTTTACTACGTTAAAGGCGCTATATAAATGCAAATTGTTGTTTGTTGGGCGTTTTACGACCCTTAGGTCATCGAGCAGATTGCTGGACGCAAGAGGACCTCGACCTCGTCAATACCTTGTTCCACTGACTAAAATTTCATCCTTTGCCAATGTTATCTCAGTGTCATTGTGATCAAAAGATGAGATCTGCAGGCATACAGTTTAAACCAACTCTGATCTACATTAGCTGTTCTTTCTAAAAAAAAATTGTAAAAGCATAACTATATTCTGAAGACCCTCACCAGTGTAAGGATAAAGCTGTCTGGTGTCCCAGATCCCCCCTCCACCAACCGAACATACACACTGACTCAAAAGGGCGGGCGGTCATTTGGAAGCCGTACTCTGGCGTCTCGGGACCGGCCCCGTCAGTCCGCGGACCCTGGCGTCTCGGGACCGGCCCCGTCAGTCCGCGGACCCTGGCGTCTTGGGACCGGCCCCGTCAGTCCGCGGACCCTGGCGTCTCGGGACCGGCCCCGTCAGTCCGCGGACCCTGGCGTCTTGGGACCGGCCCCGTCAGTCCGCGGACTCTGGCGTCTCGGGACCGGCCCCGTCAGTCCGCGGACCCTGGCGTCTCGGGACAGGTCCCTTTAGCTTACGTACGTCTAGTTCAGTAAATATGACAGTACCTGAGTGCTCCGCTGAACAAGCAGGCGATGAAGAGTCCAGGTAAACCAGGGTAATCCTGAAGTACGTCCATAACAAAATAAAGTACCATCTGCAATTCAAACCAGATTCGACATCGCTGTATCAGATCAAATACTCATGACTGCACAGAGTTACTGACATGAACCCCAGCACCAACCCTGCCCTCCCCGACCCCCACTGGCTCTCCGCGGCCCTTTCCCACCTATTGAAGTCAAGATCACTGTCCCGGTTCACAAATAGCCCCATTGCCTCGACAATTTTGCAGCCCCCTCCAGTCCTACACTCGGGCGCGTGCCGCAGCTCTTCCCACTCTGGCCCTGTGCGTGTCTCCTCTCCCCGCGCCTGCGGCCCTCCCCCCCCACCCGACTCACCCACTCCCCACTCAACCTTTAGGAGGCAGGGCCTTCAATCCTCTGGGTCCTATATGCGGGAACTCTCTCAAATACCCGTTACCTCCTCTTCCTCCATCCTTCCCCCCCAGCATCAGTGAAACCTCTTCCCTTCAACCATGCCTTTGGTCACCTCTCTTCCCTAACTCCACTATTAACGTTCAACGTCCATTTTGTGAAGCAGTCTGGGGCATTTACTACCTATATATTAAAATGAAAGCTGTTGTCGTCTTATAACAAGGGACTGACCTCTAAACCTGTTGATTTAACCCGGGTCAGCACTGATTCTCTCTGCCCAGACACCACCAATTCATACGGTTAGATCAACAAAATGCTTCAGAACATTGCAAACTCAATTCAAAAAAGATTTATACAGTGCCTTTCACGACCTCAGGATATCCCAAAGGGCTTTATAGCCAATGAAGTACCTGTGAAGTTTAGTCACTGTTGTAATGTAGGCAACGCAGCAGCCAATTTACGCGCAGCAAGCTCACACAAACAGAAATGAGATACATTTTTTTGTGATGTTGGTTGAGGGATAAATATTGGCCCAGGACACTGGGGAGAATCCCCCTGCTCTTTGAATAGTGGCCGTGGGATCTTCTACGTCCACCTGAACGGGTTTAACATCTCATCCCGAAAGTCGGAATGAGGGATTCGGGGAGCGCGGATTTACTGTTGGTTCTCGTTGCTGCAGACTCGAGCTCTTCTCGGGGTGGGGGGAGCAAAAGAAGAAAGGGGGAGCTGCGTAGGAGCGGGAAGAACCGAAGCCAAGGTTGGGTTCCAGTAAAATCAGCCAGAGATTAACTCCCTTTCTCTTCTCGTCAACCATTCTATGTACTTAATTGGCTGTGAAGTGCTTTGGGACGTCCTGAGGTGGTGAAAGGCGCTATATAAATGCAAGTTCCTTTTCTCTTTCACGTGGTCCGGCTTTGAAAAACGAGGAAGTGGTACCTGATCGGAGGTTTTGACGTGACCCTGCTGCAGTGGGCTGTTTTCTCCGTAGCGCGCATACATAACCAGGCCCATCAGGCATCCCAGGGTCAGGACTATCTGTTGGCACGGAAACACCACGTAGCACGACCTACGGGGGACGAGAAAGGGGGCGAGAGTCGACAGGTGGAAACAAAGGCATCTGATACGTTCGCGGCTCACTTAAAACCGTTCAGTGCTACATCATAACGCAATCCCTGTGGAGTCTTACAGCATCACGTTAATACAGGGGCAGCTCTACGCGCACAATTGTAACTTAGGAAACGCAGCAGCCAATTTGCGCACAGCAAGGTCCCACAAACAGAGCAATGCGATAATAACCAGATCATCTGTTTCTTTTCTAAAAAGTGATGTTATAGTTGTGGGATAAATACTGGCTGGGACTCCCGTGAATTCCCCTGCTCTTCTTCGAAATAGCGGCCGTGGGTTCTTTTACGGCCACCTGAAAGGGCAGGCGGGACCATGGTTTAACATGTCAGCCTGAAAGACGGCACCTCCGACAGTGCAGCATTCCCTCAGGACTGGCACTGGGACTGTCGGACTAGATTATGTGTTCAAGTCTCTGGTGTGGGACTTGCACCTAAACTTTTTTTTTCGTTCATGGGATGTGGACGTTGCTGGCGAGGCCGGCATTTATTGCGCATCACTAATTGCCCTCGAGAAGGTGGTGGTGAGCCGCGTTCTTGAACCGCTGCAGTCCGTGTGGTGAAGGTTCTCCCACAGTGCTGTTAGGAAGGGAGTTCCAGGATTTTGACCCAGCGACGATGAAGGAACGGCGATATATTTCCAAGTCAGGATAGAGTGTGACTTGGAGGGGAACGTGCAGGTGGTGTCGTTCCCATGTGCCTGCTGCTCTTGTCCTTCTAGTGGTAGAGGTCGTGGGTTTGGGAGGTGCTGTCGAAGAAGCCTTGGCGAGTTGCTGCAGTGCATCTTGTAGATGGTACACACTGCAGCCACGGCGCGCCGGTGGTGAAGGGAGTGAATGGGGTGCCAATCAAGCAGGCTGCTTTGTCCTGGATGGTGTCGAGCTTCTCGACTGTTGTTGGAACTGCACTCATCTAGGCAACTGACTTGTGCCTTGTAGATGGTGGAAAGGCTTTGGGGAGTTAAGAGGTGAGCCACTTGCCGCAGAATACCCAGCCTCTGACCTGCTCTTGTAGCCACAGTATTTATATGGCTGGTCCAGTTAAGTTTCCGGTCAATGGTGACCCCCAGGATGCTGATGGTGGCGGATTTGGCGATGGTAATGCTATTGAATGTCAAGGGGAGGTGGTTAGACTCTCTCTTGTTGGAGGTGGTCATTGCCTGGCAAATGGAGGTGGTTGTTGTAGTAGCAGCATTGGTGCCAAATGGTTTTGCTTTGCACCAAAGCCAAGACGGTTGTAGTGTGAATCCAGAGGTGGATTCGGCAGCAGAGGACAGTCTGAGAGCCCGTTCCACATCACTGCAGATTCAGGTCGACCCTCGACAATAACATCTGCGCAGATTCACCGGAATGATACCAGGGCTAAAAGGGTTAAATTACGAGGACAGGTTGCTTAGACTAGGCTTCTATTCCCTTGAGTATGGAAGATTAGGGGGTGATCTAATCGAGGTGTTTAAGATGATTAATGGATTTCATAGGGTAGATAGTGAGAAACTATTTCCTCTGGTGGGAGAATCCAGAACAAGGGGGCACAATCTCAAAATTAGAGCTAGGCCGTTCAGGGGTGATGTCAGGAAGCACTTCCTCACACAAAGGGGAGTGGAAATCTGGAACTCTCTCCCCCAAAAAGCTGTTGAGGCCGGGGGGGTCAATTGAAAATTTCAAAACTGAAATTGATCGATTTTTGTTAGTAAGGGTATTAAGGGACACGGAACCAAGGTGGGTAGATGGAGTTAAGGTACAGATTGGCCATGATCTAACTGAATGGTGCATCAGGCTCGAGGGGCTGAACGGCCTCCTACAGTTCCTATTAGTGTCGGTGTGACACTTTTGCACAATAAGCACACGCACGCTCGCTCTCTCTCTCTCTGATCCAGGAATATCAATTCGGATCGAGGCAGGTAAATCCGACAAAAACGCCTTCCCCGTCTCAAGAGTTCACGCCGTCCCCGTCCTTGCTCGGTTCAGTAACTCACAGTATCGCCTGCCGCTCGGTCCGTGAGCTGAGGTACCGCTGGACCTGCGCCTGGTTCACTCCGTAAAGCGAGAGCATCATGAATACACCGCCAAAACTTAGCGTCCAGAAGGTGTGACGCTCAAAGGGGTCAGGGTTTAGGCTGCGGAGAGTAAGGACACCAATACCATTAGCCAGACGGAGCACTAAACAAATCACGCCGCGCACCGGACGGTCTCTCTCTCCTCCACCCCCAGACGAAGCACGTTAATGGAATACTTCATCGGTGCTTTTACAGGATTAGTCAGGACCTCACTGTACAACTCTCTCCGAGACCAAGGTGCTCTGCCCCGTCAGCCCATGTTAGTTATGGGGCCAGACGTGAAAGTGCCTGCTCTTTGAAAGAGCTATCCAATTAGTCCCATTCCCTTGCTCTTTCCCCATAGTCCTGCAAATTTTCCCCCTTCAAGTATTTATCCAATTCCCCTTTTGAAAGTTACTATTGAATCTGCTTCCACCGCCCTTTCAGTGCATTCCAGCTCATAACAATTCGCTGCGTAAAAAAAATCTCTCCTCAACTCCGCGCCCCCCCCCAAATCCCGGTTCTTTTGCCATTTACCTTAAATCTACGTCCTCTGGTTACCGACCCTCCTGCCACTGGAAAGAGTTTCTTATTTACTCTATCAAAACCCTCAATGATTTAAATCTTCCCTTGACAAGGTACCGCATGGTAGGTTGTTACATAAGGTTAAATCTCATGGGATCCAAGGTGAGGTAGCCAATTGGATGCAAAATTGGCTTGACGACAGAAGACAGAGGGTGGTTGTGGAGGGTTGTTTTTCAAACTGGATGCCTGTGTCCAGCGGTGTGCCTCAGGGATCGGTGCTGGGTCCGCTGTTATTTGTTATTTATATTAATGATTTGGATGAGAATTTAGGAGGCATGGTTAGTAAGTTTGCAGATGACACCAAGATTGGTGGCATTGTGGACAGTGAAGAAGGTTATCTAGGATTGCAACGGGATCTTGATAAATTGGGCCAGTGGGCCGATGAATGGCAGATGGAGTTTAATTTAGATAAATGTGAGGGGATGCATTTTGGGAGATCGAATCGGGCCAGGACCTACTCCGTTAATGGTAGGGCATTGGGGAGAGTTATAGAACAAAGAGATCTAGGAGTACAGGTTCATAGCTCCTTGAAAGTGGAGTCACAGGTGGATAGGGTGGTGAAGAAGGCATTCAGCATGCTTGGTTTCATTGGTCAGAACATTGAATACAGGAGTTGGGATGTCTTGTTGAAGTTGTACAGGGCATTGGTGAGGCCACACTTGGAGTACTGTGTACAGTTCTGGTCACCCTATTATAGAAAGGATATTATTAAACTAGAAAGAGTGCAGAAAAGATTTACTAGGATGCTACCGGGACTTGATGGTTTGACTTACAGGGAGAGGTTAGACAGACTGGGACTTTTTTCCCTGGAGAGTAGGAGGTTAAGGGGTGATCTTATAGAAGTCTATAAAATAATGAGGGGCATAGATAAGGTAGATAGTCAAAATCTTTTCCCAAAGGTAGGGGAGTCTATAACGAGGGGGCACAGATTTAAGGTGAGAGGGGAGAGATACAAAAGGGTGCAGAGGGGCAATTTTTTCACTCAAAGGGTGGTGAGTGTCTGGAACGAGCTGCCAGAGGCAGTAGTAGAGGCGGGTACAATTTTGTCTTTTAAAAAGCATTTGGACAGTTACATGGGTAAGATGGGTATAGAGGGATATGGGCCAAGTGCAGGCAATTGGGACTAGCTTAGTGGTATAAACTGGGCGACATGGACATGTTGGGCCGAAGGGCCTGTTTCCATGTTGTAACTTCTATGATTCTATGATTCTATTAACCTTCTCTGTTCTAAGGAGAATAATCCCAGCTTCTCCAGTCTCTCCACATAACTGAAGTCCCTCATCCCTGGTACCATTCTAGTAAATCTCTTCTGCACCCTCTCCAAGGCCTTGACATCCTTCCTAAAGTGCGGTGCCCACAATACTCCAGCTGGGGCCTAAGCAGTGTTTTATAAAAGGTTTAGCATAACTTCCTTGCTTTTGTGCTCCATGCCTCTGGTTACCGACTCTCCTGCCAGTGGTTCACCAGTAAAGTCGCTTCTGATTTTTTTTTTTTTGATTTGTCATTTCTTTTTCTTAAAGCCGCACTTACTCGATTCCTGAGATCTTGCCGTTCTCTTTCGCGACGCGCCACACTTCACCAATCCCCCCCGCCTGCCACGCTCCGATGATGATGACAGCCAGCTGCCCAGAAAACATCACTAGCGTCTGAAACACGTCCGTCCAGATTACAGCCTTCAGTCCACCCTGAGCATGAAATGGAGAGGGGGGTTAAATAGGATTAAAAAAAAATATCAATTCAAATATACATACCCTTGAGGAATAAAAACTCCACAGGAAAAGTGATCCAACCAGGTTACTCCCCAAAAGTAAACATGGGGAGCGGGCAGGAAATTGGACATGAATTTAGATTTGAGGTTAGGATCAGATCAGCCATGATCTTATTGAATGGCGGAGCAGGCTCGAGGGGCCGACTGGCCTACTCCTGCTCCTATTTCTTATGTTATGTTTCTTATGTAAGTTAAGGATAGTATTAGATTAAAAGAAGAGGCTTACAATGTTGCCAAAAAGAGTAGTAAGCCTGAGGATTGGGAGGGTTTTTAGGAACTAGCAAAGGATGATCAAAAAATTGATAGAGGGAGAAAGTAGAATGAGGGTAAACTAGCAAGAAATATAAAAACAGACTGTAAGAGGTTCTACAAGTATATCAAAAGGAAGAGAGTAGCAAAAGTAAACATGGGTCCCTTAGAGACAGGAGAAATTATAATGGGGAATAGGAAATAACAGAGACGTTAAACAAATATTTTATATCTGTCTCACAGTAGAAGACACAAAAAATGTACCAGAAATAGTGGGGAATCAAGGGGCTAACGACAGGGAGGAACTTAAAGTAATTGAGATTAGTTAAGAAAAAGTATTAGAAAAAGTTTTAGAAAAATAAATGGGACCAAAAGCCTACAAATCCCCTGGACCTGCTGGCCTACATCCTACATTAAAAGAGGTGGCTGCAGAGATTTTGATCTTTCAGAATTCCCTAGATTCTAGAACAGTCCCAGTGGATTGGAAAGTAGCAAATGTAACCCCGCTATTCAAGAAAGGAGTGAGAGAGAAAACAGGGAACTATAGGTCAGTTAGCCTGACATCAGTAGTTGGGAAAATGCTAGAATCTATTATTGAGAACGTAATAACAGGGCACTTAGAAAATCTTAATATGATTAGGCAGAGTCAACACGGTTTTATGAAAGAGAAATCGTGTTTAACAAATCTATTAGAGTTTTTTTGAGGATGTAACTAGCAGGGTAGATAAAGGAGAACCAGTGGATGTAATATATTTGGATTTTCAAAAGGCATTCGATAAGGTGCCACATAAGAGGCTATTACACAAGATAAGGGCTCATGAGGTTGGAGGTAATATATTAGCATGGATGGAGGATTGGTTAACGGACAGAAAACAGAGAGTAGGGATAAATGGGTCATTTTCAGGTTGGCAGGCTGTGACTAGTGGGGTGATGCAAGGATCGGTGCTTGGGCCTCAGCTATTTACAATCTATATTAATGACTTAGATGAAGGGACCGAGTGTAATGTATCCATGTTTGCTGACGATACAAAGCTAGGTGTGAAAGTAAGCTGTGAGGAAGACACACAGAGTCTGCAAAGGGATATCGACTGGTTAAGTGAATGGGCAAGAAGATGGCAGATGGAGTATAATGTGGGGAAATGTGACGTTATTCACTTTGGTAGCGAAAAATAGAAAAAACAAATTTTTTTAAATGATGAGAAACTATTAAATGTTGGTGTTCAGAGAGGTTTAGATTTCCTTGTACACGAAACACAGAAAGTTAACATGCTGGTACAGCAAACAATTAGGAAGGCAAATGGTATGTTGGCCTTTATTGCAGGGGGTTGGAGTAGAAACATAGAAAATAGGAGCAGGAGTAGGCCATTCGGTCCTTCGAGCCTGCTCCGCCACTCAATATGATCATGGCTGATCCTCTATCTCAATACCATATTCCCGCTCTCTCCCCATACCCCTTGATGCCTTTTGTAACTAGAAATCTATCTAGCTCCTTCTTAAATATATTCAGTGACTTGGCCTCCACTGCCTTCTGTGGAAGAGAATTCCACAGGTTCACCACCCTCAGTGAAGAAATTTCTCATCTCAGTTGAAAATGTCCTACCCCGTATCCTGAGACTGTGACCCCTCGTTCTGAAACCCCCCCCCCCAGCCAGGGGAAACATCCTCCCGGCATCCAGTCTGTCTAGCCCTGTCAGAATTTTATATGTTTCAATGAGATCCCCTCTCATTCTTCTAAACTCGAGTGAATACAGGCCGAGTCGACTCAATCTCTCCTCATACGACAGTCCTGCCATCCCAGGAGTCAGTCTGGTGAACCTTCTATGGCAAGTATATCCTTTCTTAGATAAGGATTCCAAAACTGCACACAATACTCCAGGTGTGGTCTCACCAAGGCCCTGTATACCTGCAGTAAGACATCCTTGCTCCTGTACTCAAATCCTCTTGCAATGAAGGCCAACATACCATTTGTCTTCCTAACCACTTGCTGCACCTGTATGTTTGCTTTCAGTGACTGGTGTACAAGGACACCCAGGTCCCTTTGTACATCAACATTTCCCAATCTATTATCATTTAAATAATACTCTGCCTTTCTGTTTTTTCTTCTGAAGTGGATAACTTCATGTTAGCGTAAAATTTGGGCTGTTGGGTTAAAGGCAAAGATGAAGTGACTATTGTGTGCATGGCGGTGGTCATTACCCTAAAGCCACACCGAAATGCGCTTTGTGTAGATTAGACTAACCTTAATTAAAAGCTTAAACATAATACTTGACTACTAACAAAATGGACACTACTAAACAAAATGGATTCTGTGACTGTGGGAAAGACAGTTAAAAGTGCTGAGTTTGTATATTCCAAAACTGACTTACAGTCTGGGAATACAAAGGACATTTCACAACGAACTGATAAAACTATAGAACCAGACTGCGTGAAACAAAGGCATACTGTCTTAAGGTGATAACAGTTGTTTTAATATGATTGGAAGTCAGTGGTTGCTGTGCGGGCTTAATTGGTCAATGTGTGTAATCAAGACTAATGATGTAAAAGCTACTGAAAGTCTGTATTTTAAAAGGTATAAAAAGCGTGACAACCATTTTAAAGTTGAGGAGGTAGTTGCGAACGCTGCGGAGCGTCCAGTTCTTCTCCCAAAGTACTTTGTCCAATAAACTGCATGTTGAATCTTTAAGTCTGACTCCGAGTGGTGATTTTCCCACAACAAATTGGCGTAGTCGGCAGGATCTCACTGCTGGTGAGCTGATCGGTTGGCCTCGATCAGCGAACTGGAGTAGAGATTATTGAACTGTGGGAGTCAGACTAAGCCAACAGTGCAGTTAACACGGGGGGGGGGGTAAGTTAAGAGAATTTATGGGACTGTTGGGTATAACTAAGAGCTGGTTGCTTGTGCTGATCGACTAAGGACAAGGAAGTGCCTCTTTTACGCTCTGCCTTAGACCGGTTGTTAAGAGGGGAGATCCCCCACGCGAAGGTCAGGACCCTGAAGTGGGCGCAAAAACAGGGGCACTTGCGATCGTGAAGCACAAGTAACCAGAACCATCCGGTATCAAACTCTGTAGTGGCGAACAAACGCAGAGATTAGAGCATAAGTTAAAGCATAAGTTAATTTACAATGTGTATTGTCTGATCATATGAAACTAGAACTGAACTCCATGCGAGGAAGCACATTACCAAACTGGTAATTGTGGCCGTGAGTATATAGTTGCAACTGAAAGTAAAATCTGGAGTGGAGTTCGGGCTGGGAGTTAGAAAGTTTCGGAGTGTTGGGAAAGAAAAGAAAATCCGGTGATTCCGGTATGGACCGGGGATTACGGCTGGACGTACGCCAGCACTACCGACAGAGTCGGTGATTACGGAGCACCGGCAAAGTCCGGTACCGGGACACGAAAGTAGACAGAAAAGAAAATCCGGTGAAAGGCCGGGACCCGAAAGTGAAAGTTGAGAGAAAAGAAAATCCGGTGAGAGGCCGGGACCCGAAAGTGAAAGTTGAGAGAAAAGAAAATCCGGTGAAAGACCGGGACCCGAAAGTGAAAGTTGAGAGAAAAGAAAATCCGGTGAGAGGCCGGGACCCGAAAGATATAGCGAGATCAGAGCACGACAGGTAAAATGACAAGTGAACAACCTAGATGGGGACCTGCGGGTTCCCTTATTGAGAGGTATATGACAGATAGACACTCGTTGATTAAGCAGATGCGAAAAGATGGCTGGGATATTTCTCAGACCTTAGAACAACAGAGAAAGTGGATAGATGGGGAAAAAGAAGGATCAAACAAAAAAAGGCAGGAGTATTACTAGTCCACCAACTAGCTGGACTAATAGGACAAGTGGGCACCTCCACTAAAAAGTGGAGCGAAGATAAGGATACAATTAGGGAGTTGGAAACTAGGATAAAGGAGTTAGAAAAGGAAAAGCAAGTAGGGACTCGTTGGGAGGAGAAAAATTTCCCGCTTCCCCCTTATGAGGAAGCGACTGCCCCTCTAGAAGAAGAGATTATGCTCGAACATAATTTAGTGCCAATAACACAGGGGGGGGGGGGGGGACTAATGCACGGCCAACCGCACAATACACACCATTCACCCCGGGAGAAAGACAACAGATAATGGCATCCCCTGGGTAAATTACAACCCAGGAGCACAAATACAACATTTTGGATGGAACTAGATACAGCCTGGGTAGGACACCAATTGCACTTAAGAGATATACACCAATTAGTCAGGGCCGCATGCCCAGCTGACAAATGGAGACCGGTGGCCGGAGGGCCCGCTGCCCTCGCCGCAGTAGACTATAATGGGGGGCGTTGGACACATGCGGTAGCTCTGACGGCAGAATTGGACGCCCAACAGGCACCGTTTTCCTTGTTTAAGGCAGAAGTGCAGAGAGTTTTAGGGAACGCCCCCACTAATTGGAGCAAAATTACAACAACTAAACAGAAGAGGGCGGAAGGGGCCTCTGAATATGGGGAACGATTGTTCCAAATATATCAGGAATGTTCAGGTCAGGACAACCCGGGCCGTGGGGATCGAGCCTTCATCCAGGCTTTTAAGGATGGACTCTCGAGCGCTCACCAAGATATCTTGAAAATGGGAGTGATCTTGTCCCAAGATTATGATGAACTGGTAGAATGGGCTAGCGGTGTACAAGGGAGTGCAGAAGAGAAATTCTACCCCAAGATAAAGCAGGAAAAAGTAGCTGCATACGGGAGCGGGAGCGAGACCAGGTTCGGCCTGACTTGTTATAACTGTGGCCGACACGGGCACATTAGTAAGGAATGCCGGCTCCGCACAAAGTCAAACAATTTCAAAAAACTTTGTACTTATTGTAATAAATACGGACACACAGAAAACTTATGCTGGAGTAAGAATGGGAGACCCCCACTCCCTTCCGGGTTCACGGAACAGGAGAGGCCAGGCAACTCCCGAGGTCAGCAAGACTGACGGTCGGCGGCCCCCATTAGTAAGGGTAAGAAAGAGGGAAGGATCTATGTGTCTGCACTGGTAGGGGGCAGGCAATGTGAAATGCTAGTGGACACAGGGGCATCCATATCTGTCACTGACCTCCCCTTACCCATTACAAGCAAGATGATTTATTTAACAGGGGTGGGAGGAAATAAAACACCCGCTTACCTAAGTGAGACAACCTTAGTAGAGATAAATAATTTGTACATACCCATGAAATTTTACGTATGTAAAAACAACGAAGGTACGATAATGGGGAATGATTTAATGAAAGAGTATGAAATTCTGATTGACTGTGGGAAGGGAGAATTAATCTGGCCAAACCAGGACGGCAGGAAAAAAGGAATGGGGAGACTCGCGAGTCACCTCGAAATCCTCAATGTGGCTACGGTTACCTCTAGGGATTGGCGACTAGAAACAGAAGGGTTCGGAGTCATCTGTACAGCCGTCCCTGAAGTATGGGCAAAAACTAAATTAGATACCGGAATAACCAAAAGTGCCCGGACCGGAACATAAGCCCCACCGACAGTACCCAATAAAACCAGAAGCAAAAGCAGCAGTAGTAGAAATAGTAAAGGGATTAGTTGAAAAAGGAATCCTACAGGAAACTACGAGTACCACTAACTCCCCTACTTGGCCAGTGAGTAAAGCTGACGGAAGCTATAGACTCACGATAGACTATACAGCCCTTAATAAAGTTACGCCCAAATTGCATCCCATTGTAGCAAGCCCCTCGACAATCCTAAACGGCTTGTCACCGAAGCATAACATTTTTACAGTATTGGACATAGCCAATGGATTCTGGTCCCTACCCCTGCATCCTGACTCCCAGGAAAAATTCGCATTTACGCTGGGAGACAAACAATATACATGGACTCGCCTACCACAGGGATTCCACAATAGCCCCGCTATCTTCCATCGAGTAATGAGTGACATTTTGAAAAGGGTAGAATTAAAAAAGAGCAGTACAATTTTACAATATGTGGATGATATATTAATCGCCTCAGAATCAAAACAGGGGCATCAGGAAGCGCTATATTTAGTGTTGAACGAACTAAAAGTTGCAGGACTAAAAGTCAATCCCAAAAAGGCACAAATCGGCAAAGCACAAGTCCTGTACCTGGGACACTCAATTTCCCAGGGCATTAAAGAAATGCCCTCAGACCGAAAGAAGGCGGTGCAGCAAATGCCGCGGCCGGTCACCGTAAGAGGAGTCAGGAAAGTGTTAGGGCTAATCAATTACAGCCGAAGCTTTATCCCAGAATTCACAAAATTGGCAGAGCCTATACAACGGTTAATTAAAGGCGGAAAGCCAGCTCTAGCCTCTATAGAATGGGGAACTGAACAAGACGGGGCTTATAGTAAGTTGAAGGCAGAACTAATGGCAGCCCCCGGATTGGGACTACCAGATTCCAACAAAGATTTCCACATATACTGCAACAATGAAGGGGGATTTTACTCTGCTGTTGTAACGCAAAATCACGGCGATAAACGAAGACCCATAGGTTATTACTCAACAGTAGAAGGGCCTGTAGTAACGGGACTACCAAGATGTATAGCTGCTCTAGATTGCGCCGCATGGGCAGTAAGGGTTAGCGAACCTATAGTGATGACAGGAAATATAATCCTTCACACCAAACGCACCTTAGTGGAAATGCTAAACACAGGGAAATTAAGATCTGTTTCGAATATGAGAAGGGCCAAATGGGAAGCCGTTCTCCTACCTCCCAGTAAATCAGTCACAATAGTACATGATACAGGACAAAACCCAGCAGAAGGAATTTTAGATATAGGCGAACCACATTACTGTGGAGACGTAGATGTGGATACAGAAGAGAGTGAAATAAAGGATGTACCTTTAGCAATGGCTGAAGAAACCTTTTTCGTAGACGGCTCACGCAAATACGTGCAAGGTTCACCCCGGACGGGGTGGGCAGTGATAAATGACCAATTGCAAACAATACGAGCAGAGAGAATTGATGGAGGCCTATCCGCGCAAGTGGCAGAGTTAGTTGCACTCACAGAGGCACTAGAATTATCCACGGGAAAGGCGGTAAATATATATACCGACAGTAGATACGTGTTCGGAGTAGTACATGATTATATGACAGCATGGGGTAGGAGAGGATTCTTAACGACGGGAGGAACCCCTATTAAACATCAACAAAGAATTCAAGCACTGCTGAAGGCAAGTGAGAAACCCCGGGAAGCAGCAGTAATAAAGATAAAGGCACATCAGAGGGAACCAGAGAGAAACAGCCCCGAATGGCTGAAATACAAAGGGAATCAAACTGCAGATAGAGCAGCGCAGTTAGCATTAGAACAAGAAACAATTAGCGAGTTGCCAGTAGCAGTAACCGGCCAGGCAGAACACCAAATAAATATTCAAAATTTGCATGAGGTTACCTCAGAAGAGGAAAAGACTAGGTGGGAAACACAAGGGAGCAAGCAAGGGAACTGATGACGTTTGGAGACAGAATGCCAAAGTAGTGGCGCCAGAATGTATACAGAATACCCTTTTAGAATTACACCATGGACTCTCACACCAAGGGAGGGAAACCATGACAACTAGTATTGGGAAGGAATGGTGGTGGAAAGGAATGGGGAGAGATATAGCCCGATATTGTCACCGCTGTGTGACATGCGCGCAATATAACCTCGGTCGACCCATAAAAATCAAAATGGGACACCAACCCCGACCGAAGGGACCATGGGAACATCGACAGATAGATTTCACGGGGCCGCTACCACAGTCCCACGGTAAAACCTACTGTTTAGTCATCATTGATCATTTCACTAGGTGGGTGGAAGCGTTCCCTACCAGGAATTGCACTGCCACTACAGTGGCTAGAGTATTAGCAGAGGAGGTAATCCCTAGATGGGGGGTGCCCACACAAATTGATTCGGATCAGGGAACACACTTCACCGGAAAGGTGATAAAAACAGTGTGCCAATTAATGGGAATAAAACAAAAATTCCACATCCCTTACCATCCGCAGAGCTCCGGAATGGTAGAACGTATGAACCGAACTCTTAAGAATACCCTGGCCAAAGCTATGCAAGCATCAGGAAAAACGTGGACCGAAGTATTACCTATTATATTAATGAGACTAAGAGCGACAACAAACCGGACAACCGGATTGACCCCTTATGAGCTAATGACAGGCAGAGCAATGCAATTACCAGAAAACATAACAGGTGGGGCCGATGTAGGCCCACTAAAAGACAAAATCAAACGTTATGTTTTAGAACTGAGTACCCAACTAAAAGGAATGCGTACTGCAGTACGAGATAATCAGGAAATGAAAGACGCACAGAGAGAGCTTGGAACGCTCCCTGACGTCCCAACAGCGGGACGTCGCGTCATGGTAAAAGTTTTGCCCGAGAAACCGGGATTTGCCCCTAAATGGAACGGCCCCTACGAGATCATAATTAGTGGCGACACCTGTGCTTGTCTGGACATAAGAGGGAAGGGAATATGGAAGCATTGGACTCAATTGAAGTTATACAACGAAACCAAGGAATAAACCTTGAACAATCCCTCATTTTTATTTTACAACAGATGATAACTACAATCAAGAATCAATTGAAGCGTTCGGGTTGGCGATATAGCCTTTGGGAATTTGTTAATATAGAGTAATAAGAAAACCCTAACTAACATGTCTAAAAATATGTGTATAATCATGTCATTTTATGTACTCGTAGTCAGACGGTTGACCGGATTGAATGATAATTTATTTTTCAAGACCCATGTACATCTACATGGAAATCGAACGGTGTGTTACCCATTAGCCCATTCCGTTGAGGCCCTGTTTGTGGCCACCCCTGGGTGGACCCCCCATAGTTTATATACCACAGATACTTCAGACGCACCCTGTAAGGGACGTGCAGGTCCATATACGAGGGGAATACCGGGAAGGTGTGTGGAACTAATAAACTCCACAAATCCTGTGTGTTGGGGGGTCCAGGGAGCGAAAGGAAGGGTTTGCTCAGACAATACAAGTTATCCGATCTGTTTCTCGGGATACGGATGGGGGTGTGCGTACGCCTGGGTCCCCGAGAGTGCCTCCTGTGTGCAGATGCAATGTGCCCGTCAACACTGTCAAGTGAACGAGGATCACTTCGTTTGTGTTTGTAAAGAACAAAGATGCCTGAACGTGACCGCAGGGAGACAATTCATTTGTGGTCAGTGTAATGGGACGCATGTTAGCTCAGACACATGGTCTTACCCATTTGATACTTATCAACTGACAAAAACAGGGGGAACATCGAGGGATCCAAGCAATTGGCGATATCTGCAATTTGTACGAACCGGCACTCGGGACGTTAAATGTTACCGAGCTAGGAAGGGATTTGTGTTCCTCCTAAACGGCACCTTCACAACGGCAACGCCAACCCTCCCCATCCTCTTTGCAGTAGGGACGATTGGACCACTCACGGTCCCATGCCCTCAAAGAGCCCATGTCCACAGAAAAATTGTGACACGGGCTATCAGCCAGGAGTTCTGTGCCGACTGGAGGGGCCCCAATCACACTGGGATCCTCGATCGGCTACGGGTTATTGGGTTCTCTCTCACTGGGAGGATCAACAGGAGTAATCGGCGCAAAGAACAGGAACTATTTAATCTGTGGACTGACAATCTTGGGAAATAGCACAGCAAAAGGATTAAGCGCCATAAATAAAGAACGAGCTGAATTAAGTTTGTACTCGCAGCAATCCCGTTATGCTGTGGACTATATATTAGCCCAGCAGGGGGGAGTATGCACTATAATAGGAGATCTCTGTATAACACACGTTACAGACGAGTCCTACAACATCACCCAAGCCGTTAACGATATTAAAGAACAACTCAATGAATTTAAACAAGGCCCCAGGAAAGGAAGTGGTTAGCTGGATTGGTTATTGGGAGGATCCTGGGGGTCTTATCTACTGCATGGACTAATTATTTTCGTTGCAATAATAATTGCTTGTTGTTTCGTGGTCGGATGCCTTAATGTCTGTTGCAAAGTTATGATGACTCGGATTATGCCAGGAGCCAGCGTGATCACTGATCAAGAACATCTGAAGACACCCGAGGATGCCAGGGAGGACGATAACCAGGCGGAGCAACGCTATCTGTAACATGTAACCTGAGAGTTACAGGTTAGGCATACGCACAGAACATCACGGAAGTTAAATACCCGAAAGGCTGTGTATTAAGTACCGGACCAATGTTACATGGACTTTATCGGTATTGGTCTCAATGATTATTAAGCCATAATCATGACCAACAGGAGGGTCTGTTAGCGTAAAATTTGGGCTGTTGGGTTAAAGGCAAAGATGAAGTGACTATTGTGTGCATGGCGGCGGTCATTACCCTAAAGCCACACCGAAATGCGCTTTGTGTAGATTAGACTAACCTTAATTAAAAGCTTAAACATAACACTTGACTACTAACAAAATGGACACTACTAAACAAAATGGATTCTGTGACTGTGGGAAAGACAGTTAAAAGTGCTGAGTTTGTATATTCCAAAACTGACTTACAGTCTGGGAATACAAAGGACATTTCACAACGAACTGATAAAACTATAGAACCAGACTGCGTGAAACAAAGGCATACTGTCTTAAGGTGATAACAGTTGTTTTAATATGATTGGAAGTCAGTGGTTGCTGTGCGGGCTTAATTGGTCAATGTGTGTAATCAAGACTAATGATGTAAAAGCTACTGAAAGTCTGTATTTTAAAGGTATAAAAAGCGTGACAACCATTTTAAAGTTGAGGAGGTAGTTGCGAACGCTGCGGAGCGTCCAGTTCTTCTCCCAAAGTACTTTGTCCAATAAACTGCATGTTGAATCTTTAAGTCTGACTCCGAGTGGTGATTTTCCCACAACACTTCACATTTATCCACATTATACTGCATCTGCCATGTATTTGCCCACTCACTCAACTTGAAGCCTCTTTGCATCCTCCTCACAATCCCACCTAGTTTTGTCTCATCAGTAAACTTGGAAATATTACATTTGGTTCCCTCATCCAAGTCATTGATATATATTGTGAATAGCTGGGGTCCAAGCACTGATCCCTGAGGTACCCCACATAGTCACTGCCTGCCACCCCAAAAAAGACCCATTTATTCCTGCTCTCTGTTTCCTGTCTGTTAACCAATTTTCAATCCATGCCAGTATATTACCACCAATCCCATGTGCTTTAATTTTGCACACTAACCTCTTATTTGGGACTTTATCAAAGGCCTTCTGAAAATCCAAATAAACCACATCCACTGGTTCTCCCTTATCTATTCTACCAGTTACATCCTCAAAAAACTCCAGTAAGTTTGTCAAACATGATTTCCCTTTCATAAATCAATGTTGACTTTGTCTAATCCCATTGATATTTTCTAAGTGTCTTGTTATCACGTCCTTTATAATTTTCCCTACTCCTGATGTCAGGCTAATAGGTCTGTTGTTCCCTGTTTTCTCTCCCTCCTTTTTTAAATAGTGGGGTTACATTTGCCACCCTCCAATCTGCAGGAACTGTTCCATAATCTATAGAATTTTGGAAGATGACAAGTAATGCATCAACTGTTTCCATGGCTACCTCTTTTAGTGCTCTGGGATGCAGATTATCAGGCCCTGGGGATTTATCGGCTTTCAGTCCCATTAATTTCTCCAGCACAATTTTTTTTACTAATACTAATTTCCTTTAATTCCTCCTTCTCACTAGTCTCTTGGTTCCCTAGCATTTCTGGGAAGTTATTTGTGTCCTCTTCTGTGAAGACAGAACCAAAGTATTTGTTTAATTGCTCTGCCATTTCCTTGTTCCCCATTATAAATTCTCCCGTTTCTGACTGTAAGGGACCTACATTTGTCTTCACTAATCTTTTTCTTTTTACATACTTGTACAAGCTTTTAAAGTCCACTTTTATGTTCCTTGTAAGTTTACTCTCATACTCTATTTTTCCCCTCTTAATCAATCTCTTGGCCCTTTTTTTTGCTGAATTCTAAACTGCTCCTAATCCTCAGACTTGCTACTTTTTCTGGCAACTTGATATGAGTACAAGAGTAAGGAAGTCTTACCGCAATTGTACAGGGCTTTAGTGAGACCTCATCTGGAGTAGTGTGCGCAGTTTTAGTCTCCTTACCTAAGGAAGGATATACTTGTCTTAGAGGCGGTGCAATGAAGATCCACTGGATTGCTCCTTGGGATGACAGGGTTGTGCTATGAGGAAAGATTGAGTAGAATGGGCCTATAGTCTCTGGAGTTTAGAAGAATGAGAGGTGATTCTAAGAGGGCTTGACAGGGTAGATATTGAGAAGATGTTTCCCCTGGCTGGAGAGTCCAGAACGAGGGGACATTGTCTCAGGATAAGGGGTCAGACATTTAGGACGGAGATGGGGAAGAATTTCTTCACTGAGGGGCGTGAACATTTGGAATTCTCTACCCCAGAGGGCTGTGGACGCTCAGTCTTGCATATATTCAAGACTGAGATCGACAGATGTTTGGACGCTAAGGGAATCAAGGGATGTGGGGATAGGGCGGGAAAGTGGAGTTGAGGTTGAAGATCAGCCATGATCTGATTGAATAGCGGAGCAGGCTCAAGGGGCCGTATAGCCTACTCCTGCTCCTATTTCTTATGAGACCGGCCTCAGCAGAGGGTAGTGGGTAGCACACTTGCCTCCGAGTCAGAAGGTCATGGGCTCAAATCCCACTCCAGGCACTTGAACACATAATCCAGGCTGACACCCCAGTGCAGTACTGAGGGAGTGCTGCAGTGTCAGAGGTGCCGTCTTTCGGATGAGACGTTAAACCGAGGCCCCGTCTGCCCTCTCAGGTGGACGTAAAAGGTCCCATGGCAGTATTTCGAAGAAGAGCAGGGGAATTCTCCAAGTGTTTAAATCTGGAACTCTCTCCCAAAAATCTGTTGAGGCTCGGGGTCAATTTAAAATATCAAAACCGAGATCCGTAGATTTTTTGTTATTAAGGGAAATGGAACCAAGGCTGGTAATTGGAGTTAGAGACCAGCCATTATCTAACAGAATGGCAGAACAGGCTCGAGGGGCTGAACGGCCTATGTCCTGGCCGATATTTATCCCTCAACCAACACCACTAAAACAGATGACCTGGCCATTTATCTCATTGCTGTCTGTGGGATCTTGCTGTGCGCAAATTGGCTGCTACATTTCCTGCATTACAACTGTGACTACACTTCAAGAGTACAAAAGTACTTCATTTCTGAAGCGCTTTGGAACGTCCTGAAGTTGTGAAAGGCGCAATGTATTCGCAAGTCTTCCTTTTAACCCATTAACGCCGATTGGTAAACCGAGGGTCTCCGGCCAGTTGATTACTCACCAGCGTTGTGTAGAGTGTGCAGACTAGTCCCATAGTTAGCACTGCTCCCCACAAGTCAAAGCCAGTTACTGCAACAAAAAACACAATGCACATGTCTTATTATTTACATAGTGAAACACAGAAGGCCAGATTAGCAGCTATAAGAGGGCAAGTTTGTTTAGCAAAATGAGTAGCGATGTGCCAACAAAAGAATGGAACGGCAATCTTAGTAATGGCAGAGTCGGTTGCAGAAGTTACAGCTCGACCACTATCAACAGAAGGAAAATAAAATCTGCTTTCTACTCTGCCAAAGTTTCCTCCCATTTTGTGGGCAAGCCTTGCTTTTTTTTTTGCTCGAGACTAGACCGCTAAAAACTGCACCATCTGCAGGGCTGGTAAAATGATTTACACGTGGCATGTATCCCGATTCTGTTTAGGTTTTACAGCCTTGGCGAAGGGAATGTGTTTTATTTCCTCATTTAAGATTTTTTTTTATTGCAAAAAGGAGCAAATAAACAGACCCACCCCACTCCACCCCCACCCCACTCCACCCCCACCCCACTCCACCCCCACCCCTCCTAGTTTCCTCCTCTCCCCGCGGGTCAGCACAACATTCGTTTAGCAACTCCCCACAATCGCATAGCTAAGATAAAACAAAGGGAGGCTCTGTTACGCTGATTCAACAGTTTGATGTTTCAAGGCCATTCACTCCCACTGTTATTAAGCAACTGTCTGTTGTTGATTGATTGTAGAGAAATAACAATATATTTAAACATTTATGCAAAAAAAAATTCTGCCACAATGATTTTAATTTGATGCGAGGGAAATGTAGTTTTGCCAACTTTTCATTCAATTTCCAATTGTTTTGCCTCCCATCTTCCACCCCCCGTAAACTTCAGCTTATCCAAAACTCGCACCAAGTCCCTTTCGCCCGTTACCCCTGCGCTCGCTGACTTACATTGGCTCCCAGTCCAGCAACGCCTGGAATTGAAAATTCTCATTCTTGTGTTCAAATCCCTCGCCCCTCCCTATCCCTGTAAACTCCTCCAGCCCTGCAACCCTCCGAGATCTCTGCGCTCCTCCAATTCTGGCCTCTTGCGCATCCCCGGTTTTCATCGCTCCGCCATTGGCGGTTGTGCCTTCGGCTGCCTAGGCCCTAAGCTCTGGAATTCCCTCCCCCCTCCTGTTCAGGAAAGATAGGGAAGGAAAGGAATGAGAGGGGGTGGCAGTATTGATTAAGGAGAATATTGCAGTACTGCAGAGGATGTCCTGGAGGGCTCAAGGACAGAATCTATTTGGTTAGAGTCAAGAAACAATTGAGGCACCATTATACTACTGGGGGCCACCACCTAGTGGGAAGGATATATAGTAGCAAATTTGCAGGAAAATTATAGAGGTGCAAAAGCCATAGAGTAGTTATAGTTGGGAGACTTCAACTATCCTAATATAGACTGGGATAACAATAATATTAAGGGGCAAAGAGGGGGAAGAATTTTTGAAATGTGTTCAGGATAACTTTCTTAACCAGTATGTTTCCAGCCCAACGAGGAAGGAGGACTTTGTTATAGGGAATGAGGCGGGCCAAGTGGAGCAAGAGTCAGTGGGGGAGCATTTAGGGAGAAGCGATCATAGTATCATAAGGTTTAGATTAGCTATGGAAAAGGACATGGACCACTCTGAAATAAAAATGCTCAATTGGAGGAGGGCCAATTTCAGTGGGATGAGAACAGATCTGGCCCGGGGTAAATTGGAATCAAAGATTGGCAGGCAAAACTGTAATTGAACAGTGGGCGGCCTTTAAAGAGGAGATGGTTTGGGTGCAGTCCAGGTACATTCCCACGAGGCAGAAAGGTAGGGCAACTAAAGCCAGAGCTCCTTGGATGACAAAAGAGGTAGTGAGTAAGATGAAACGGAAAAAAGGGCCGTATGACAGATATCAGTTTGATAACACAAGTGAGAACCAGGCAGAATATAGAAAGTTCAGAGGGGAAGTGAAAATGGAAATAAGAGGGTCAAAGAGAGAGTGTGAGAATAGACTGGCAGCCAACATAAAAAGGAAATCCAAAAGTCTTCTACAGGCATATAAACAGTAAATGGGTAGTAAGAGGAGGGGTGGGGCCGATTAGGGACCATAAAGGAGATCTACTCATGGAGGCAGAGGGGATTGCCGACGTACTAAATGAGCACTTTGCATCTGTCTTTACCAAGGAAGATGCTGCCAGAGTCTCAGTAAAGGAAGATATAGTTGAGATACTGGATGGGCTAAAAATTGATAGAGGAGGTACTAGAAAGGCTAGCTGTATTTAAAGTAGATAAGTCACCCAGTCCGGATGGGACGCATCCTAGGTTGCTGAGGGAAGTAAGGGTGGAAATTGCGGAGGTACTGACCATAATCTTCCAAACATCCGTAGATACAGGGGTGGTGGAGAATTGCAAATGTTACATCCTTGTTCAAAACAGGGTGTAAGGATAAACCCAGCAGCTATAGGCCAGTCAGTTTAACCTCAGTGGTGGGGAAACTTTTAGAAACGATAATCCGGGACAGAATTAACAGTTACTTGGACGAGGGTGGATTGATCAGGGAAAGCAAGCACGGATGTGTTAAAGGCAAATCGTGTTTAGCCAAACCGATAGAGTTTTTTGACGAGGTAACAGAGAGGGTAGATGACATTTGATAAAGTGCCGCATGGTAGGCTTATCATCAAGATTGCAGCCTATGGAATAAAAGGGGCAGTAGCAACATGGATACAGAATTAGCTAAGGGACAGGAAACAGAGTAGTGGTGAACGGTTGTTTTTCGGACTGGAGGGAGGTGTACAGTGGTGTTCCCCAGGGGTCAGCGCTGGGGCCACTGCTTTTCTTGATATATATTAATGACTTGGACTTGGGTGTACAGGGCACAATTTCAAAATTTGCAGATGACACAAAACTCAGAAGGGTAGTAAACAGTGAGGAGGATAGTGATAGGCTTCAAGAGGATATAGACAAGCTGGTGGCATGGGCGGACACGTGGCAGATGAAATTTAACGCAGAAAAATGTGAAGTGACACATTTCGGTAGGAAGAACGAGGAGAGGCAATATAAACTAGAGGGCACAATTCTAAAAGGGGTACAGGAACAGGGAGGTCTGGAGGTATATATGCAACAATTGTTGAAGGTGGCAGGGCAGGTTGAGAAAGTGGTTAAAAAAGCATACAGGATCCTGGGACTTATAAATAGAGGCATAGAGTACAAAAGTAAGGAAGTCATGATGAACCTTTATAAAACACTGGTTTGGCCACAACTGCAGTATTGTGTCCAGTTCTGGGCACCGCACATTAGGAAAGATGTGAAGGCCTTAGAGAGGGTGCAGAAGAAATTTACTAGAACGATTCTAGGGATGAGGGACTTTAGTTACGTAGATAGACTGGAGAAGCTGGGGTTGTTCTCCTTGGAACAGAGAAGATTGAGAGGAGATTTGATAGAGGTATTTAAAACCATGAAGGGTCCAGACGGAGTAGATAGAGAGAAACTGTTCCCATTGGTGGAAGGGTCAAGAACCAGAGGACACAGATTTAAGGTGATTGGCAAAAGAACCAAAGGCGACATGAGGAAAATCGTTTTTACACAGCGAGTGGTTAGGATCTGGAATGCACTGCCCGAGGGGGTGGTGGAGGCAGATTCAATCATGGCCTTCAAAAGGGAACTGGATAAGTACTTGAAAGGAAAAAATTTGCAGGGCTACGAGGATAGGACAGGGGAGTGTGGGACTAGCTGGATTGCTCTTGCATAGAGCTGGTGAGGACTCGATGGGCCGAATGGCCTCCTTCTGCGTTGTAACCTTCCTATGATTCTATACCTCTCCGTCTCTCTCTCGTCGTTTAAGACGCTGCTTAAAACATACCTCTTTGATCAAGCCTGTCCTCATATCTCTTTATATGGCTTGGTGTCAAATTTTGTTTATCGTTCCTGTGAAGTGCCTTGGGACATTTTACTATGTTAAAGGCGCTATATAAATGCAAGGTGCTGTTTTTACTTCTGCTGGTTTATCCATAAACTGTGATCAATGTGCCTGAACCCCAACTTTAGAAAAGCCACCACCACCCCCCATCCTGGAATAATCTCTTTTGAACCCGTTTTTCCAAAATAACCACCGTAGCTGGCAGAGTAGAGAGAGCCGCCCCAAATCCACTTCACAAAGGACAGGTGCAGACAGCAGAGAGAGACTTTCATCTCGTCAACTGGGACTGGATTCAAATCCGAGTCTACGAAGTGAAAGACTAGTCAGCCAACAGAGGCTTGTGTCCCCTTGAGTATAGACGATTAAGGGGTGATCTAATCGAGGTGTTAAAGAATCAATAGGATAGGTAGAGAGAAACTATTTGCTCTGTGAGGAGCGGGGTGGGTGGGAGGGGGTCCAGAACAAGGGGGCATAACCTTAAAATTAGAGCTAGGCCGTTCAGAGGTGATGTCAGGAAGCACTTCTTCACACAAAGGGGAGTGGAAATCTGGAACTCTCTCCCCGAAAAAGCTGTCGAGGCTTGGGGGGCCAATTGAAAATTTCAACACTGAGATGGATAGATTTTTACTAGGTAAGGGTATAGAAACATCTAATTACTTCGGTTTTCCGCTAGACGAGTTCATTTTATTGGATTCGGTTGGGCAGAAAACTGGCCAGTGGGCTGCAACGCTGCAAACTCAGTGCCTCTTTAAGTGGTTTAACAACCATTTAATTCAGTCAGTTAATAGCCAAGGATGATAATCCAGCCTCAGAGAGCAGGAAATTAAGCAGAGAAGGAAATTAAGCAGAGAAGGAAATTAAGCAGAGAAGGAAATTAAGCAGAGAAGGAAATTCACTGACCAACATGACCCATTTATGGATGTGGAAGGAGCAATTTGCAGGGGGAGTGAGGATAATTAGATAGCTCTTTCAAAGAGCCGGCATAGACACAACGGCCTCCTTCTGTGCTGTATGGTTCTTTGATTTACAGGTCCACAAGAACTGAACAGAATTATTTGCATCTGTGTGTAATCATCTACTGAGTTTTAAAATTAGAAACCGTGAGTAAACCACAATCCAAGTTTTAAAATTATGTGCATTGAATGCTGCTCACATCCTACCCTTCACCAAGCCTATCACCTTTGTTCTCATTGATCTCCATTGAGTCCTGGGTCCTGGCCCCCCCCACCCAAAGCCTTAAATTTAAAATTCCCACGCCCGTATCCTGACTCGCACCAAGTTCCGAACATCCATCACCCTTCTGCTCGCTGACCTACGTTGGCTCCTGGTCCGGGAATGCCTCGATTTTAAAATTCTCATCCTTGCGTTCAAATCCCTCCCTGGCCTCGCGACCCCCCCCCCCGTCTCTATAACCTCCTCCAGCCCTACAACTAACCCTCCAAACTCTGTTCCTCTGACTCCGCCTCTCACGCCTCCGCCCTTTCCCTTCACCCCAGCCTTCAGCTGCTCCGAGATTTCCCTCCTCGACCTCTCGCTCTTCCTTTAAGACGCTCCTTAAAACCACCTCTTATGGCCAAGCTTTTGCTCACTGCTCCTAATCGCCCCTTTGGGCTGCTGTCCATTTTCTTCACGTCTCTACGAAATGTCGTGTGACTTTTTTTTAATTAACATTAAAGGCGCGATATAAAATGCAGCACGCTGTCGTTGCATCATCATTTTGCGTAGGCTCTAATTAAAATTATATTTACATCAATGTTGAGAGTTCTGGCCTTCGTGGTACTTATAATGTGTTAACTGTGGCTCAGTTGGTAGCACTCTTGCCTTTGAGTTAGAAGATCCTGGGTTCAAGTCCCACTCCAGAGACTTGAGCACATAATCTAAGCTGACACTCCCAGTGCAGTACCGAGTGAGTGCTGCACTGTCGGAGGTGCTGTCTTTTTCAGATTATATGTTAAACGGAGGCCCTGTCAGCTCTCTCAGCTGGATGTAAAAGATCCCATGGCACTATTTCAAAGAAGAGCAGGGGAGTTCTTCTGGGTGCCTGGCCAATATTTATAAAGAAGGAGATAGATATATTTCTTAATGCTAAAGGGATCAAAGGATATGGGGAAAAAGTGGGAACAGGGTACTGAGTTAGACGATCAGCCATGATCATTTTGAATGGCCCACTCTTGCTCCTATTTTCTATGATTCTAATGATTAATTTAGATATCCAAACGTTCTGGTTTTCAATTTTCCACGAGGGAAAATTAAATTGACAGCATCGGTGACTTTTCAAAAGTTAAAACTGCCTTGAACTGCTCGAACAGCGGACCTGTGAAACTATTTAAAACTCCGATGGTGGGGGGGGTGGTGGTCTCCAGTGATGTTCGAGCAGCCTTCCCCCATCAGCCGAACCAGTTAATATAATAATTGCAGCAAAATCCTTGTTGAACACGTACTCTTAAAGAGTTTAGCGGCACCGGGGACGAGGGGCCTCGGGCGGCACCGGGGACGAGGGGCCTCGGGCGGCACCGGGGACGAGGGGCCTCGGGCGGCACCGGGGACGAGGGGCCTCGGGCGGCACCGGGGACGAGGGGCCTCGGGCGGCACCGGGGACGAGGGGCCTCGGGCGGCACCGGGGACGAGGGGCCTCGGGCGGCACCGGGGACGAGGGGCCTCGGGCGGCACCGGGGACGAGGGGCCTCGGGCGGCACCGGGGACGAGGGGCCTCGGGCGGCACCGGGGACGAGGGGCCTCGGGCGGCACCGGGGACGAGGGGCCTCGGGCGGCACCGGGGACGAGGGGCCTCGGGCGGCACCGGGGACGAGGGGCCTCGGGCGGCACCGGGGACGAGGGGCCTCGGGCGGCACCGGGGACGAGGGGCCTCGGGCGGCACCGGGGACGAGGGGCCTCGGGCGGCACCGGGGACGAGGGGCCTCGGGCGGCACCGGGGACGAGGGGCCTCGGGCGGCACCCGTTCAAAATCACGTGTGTTTTGATAAGAGTAAATAAGAAGAAACCGTTTCCACTGGCAGGAGGGTTGGTAACCTGAAAAATAAACGGCCGGGCCCTAAAAACCCAAGTGGGTCACTAACGGCCTACACGTGTCCGCACTCCGGTTAGGCTCTACGCCCATCTAGAGTGGCCTAGTGAGCCACTTCGTTGTTAGGGGCAACGGGCGAGTGGCAACAAACACAGCCAGGGTCGCCCACATCCCCAGAAAAGACAAAGGGTCTATTGGCACTCTCAGTCCCTGAAATCCGATTCTAATTATAAAAGTGTTAATACATTGCGCACTTCTTTCCCCTTTAATAACCTAAATCCATTTAAATTGAGAGAGGAATCTCGTTCCCCATTGGACTGTTGCGTTTGGCTCTCTTAAAGACGAATATACCCAGTCCTGCAGAACACAGAGTTTTAGCACACGCTGCATGTTCCATCACGTCAAGCCTTGGCCGGGGGTGGGGGGCCCTCAAGAAGCACGCGTTCTTAAATTTAAAAACAACACGCTTTTAGAACCACTGCTTGTCAGAATGTTATGGGAAAGGGGGGGGCTGAGAAACACGGCTGCCATCTGAGCGAGCTGCAGGGATCAGAAGGTGGGCAACCCAGGCAGTAATTTTTGGCACAAGGTGTGGAAAGAGCTGTTGGGAGCTCAGCAATCTCCAAATTGATTTTCGACCACTAATCCTCACTTCAAAAGAGTTGCAGGGTTAGAAAATACCGGGGAATATTTTATGAAGGATATATATATTTAGACACAGGCTATTCCTGATAATTCAGTCCGTTTTTTGTTTGTGCTAAAAAAAATTATCCAATAACTTGAATGAAGCGACTTTGAATTTAGACCATATTTGAGCGCAATGCCTTTAGCTGGAGTATTCAAGACACGAACATGTGAAATTGACAGGCAGGAAAAGACCTGCCGGTCCATCAAGCCTGCCCCACACACCATGATGTGCCGGAGCATCGTAACCAGAAACTTTCTCCCTCCCCCCTCACAGGGAGAGGCAAAAAAAAAGTAAAAAAAAACCAGGGTCAATAAGGGAAACAAAACACTCTGGAAAATTTCTCTCCGACCCCGCTAACGCGATCGAAACCAGTCCAAGAGATCACATGGACCAGGGGTTATCTATGCCCGCTGTGTGATACTGGACAATGTATCTGACACCACGAGAGGGGCCAAGTGACCAGACCGATACCGCGCCTCAAAGCCAATCTGGCCGACCCCACGCCAGTCTGACCGCACCGCTGGTCTTACAGCGCAGGCACCGCGCCAAATCCCCTGAAACGGTCTTACAGCCCTGGCCCGCGCACGATAATCCGCTCGCACTCGAGCTAGGGTTTAAAATACCTAACACATTTTATGTAACATTTAAAACAATCGACGGATCATAACGATAGTTTCTCCCTGTCTACTCTGTTTCCACAGGCAGGCGGGTCAATGGCCAGAGGACACAGGTTCAAGGTAATTGGCAAAAGAACCAGAGAAGAGATACAAGGAGACATTTGTTTCACGCAGCGAGTTGTGATGATCGGGAATGCGCTGCCTGAAAGGGCGGTGGAAGCAGATTCAATAATAACTTTCAAAAGGGAATTGGATAAATACTTCAAAAAGAAAAATGTGCAGGGGTATGGGGGAAAGGGCAGGGGGAGTGGGACTAATTGGACAGCTCTTTCAAAGAGCCGTCACAGGCATGATGGGCCGAATGGCCTCCTTCTGAGCTGTATGATTCTTTGATAACATTCTTCTCCTCCCTGCCCACCCGCCCAACAACTGATGGGGACAAATCAGACATAATGCTCATTGCTGCTTTAAACAGACTGGAACTCATTAAATTCTAGCATCTAAACAGATGAAAACTGGCGATCCCCCAATGATCATAACTAGGTGAAAACCAAGATTTTAAAAATCCACATTATCCAATGCAGCTTCTATGCAGTTTTTTTTCGTAGAAGAAAAATACCTGCAAATTGTTTTAGATTACTGTACTGGTGTCAAGAAAATAAGCTGGGCCCTGAGGGGCTTGTATTTTCCTTCTGTACAGGTGAGCTTCAAGTATCATACTGCCACTGGGGAACACCACTGTATACTTCCCTCCAGTCTGAAAAACAACAGTTCACCACTACTCTCTGCTTTCTGTCCCATAGCCAATTCCGTATCCATGGACTTTAATTTTGCTAACAAGTCTTTATCAAACGCCTTTTAAAAGTCCAAACGCACGACATCAGCCGCACTACCCTCGCCAACCCTCTCCGTTACATCCTGGGTCATTTCATGATACTGCGATTCTATCTCAACATACCTGCATTCAGCGCCAGTGCAGGTGCGTACAGCACTACGCCCATGTAAATCACCTGCAATTGGAAGAGAAAGATTGGAATTACTATGAACAAAACCTCCCCCGAAACAAACAGGCCTGGCAGTCTGAATTCAATCTCATGCCAGTGATAGCACTGTCACCTCCAAGTCAGTAGGTTGAAGCCCCACTAGCCTCGAGTGCCGACACTTCAGTGCAGTACTGAGGGAGCGCTGCACTGTCCGAGGTGCCGTCTTTCGGATGAGACTCCCTGTCAGCCAATGACAAGGTTTTACCCTGGTTACCACTACCTCGAGCTTACTGGGCAGCCTTTCATGTGGAACTTTATCAAAAGCTTTCTGGAAGTCTCGGTATGTCATAGGGGTTCCCGCTGCCAACTTGAGATGTCACCTCCTCAAAAACAAAAGTTAAGCAGGTTCGTCAAGCAGGATCTCGCCCCGATTGAAACCATCATGACTGCCATTTACTAGGTTACTTTCTCTAGTTTGTTCCTGGTGACCAATTCCATTATTTTTGCCAGACTGATGAGTCTGTAGTTACTTGGCGTTTTGTCACCTCTTTTGAAAATGAGTCCCACAATAGCTTGGTTCCAATCCAGTGAGACCTGCTACGTTCACCAACTCCCTCATGATGCACTTCACAGAGAATAATGTTAGCTGCAACTCCAAGGTGCTAGCTGTGGCACAGTGGGTAGCACTCTTTCTGTGTCAGAAGGTTGCAGGTTCAAGTCCCACGCCAGAGACTTCAGCACATAAACCAGGCTGACACTCTCGGTGCAGTGCTGAGGGAGTGCTGCACTGTCGGGGATGCCATCTTTCGGATGAGACATAAAACCAAGGCTCTGTCTGCCCTCTCAGGTGGACAGAAAAGATCTCATGCCACTATTTCGAAAAAGAGCTGGGGCGTTCTCCCCGGTGTCCTGGGCCAATATTTATCCCTCAACCAACATCACTAAAAAACAGACGATGCGGTCATTATCTCATTGCTGCTTGTGGGAGCTTGCTGTGCGCAAATTAGCCGCTCTGATTCCTACATTATAACAGAGACGGCACTTCAAAAAGTGCTTCATTGGCTGTAAAGCACTTTGGGACGTCCTGAGGTTATAAAGGCTCTATATAAATGCAAGTCTTTCTTTGTTATTATCTCTAATCTCATTGAGCTACTTCACCTCTAGAGATATGTGCATTTTGAGACCTTTGTTTCCGTTTACTTGCAGAAAAATGGTCAGATGTTTCCGTTGGTAGGAGGGTCGGTAACCAGAGGACACAGATTTAAGATAATTGGCAAAAATGCCAGGTGGGAGATGGGGAGAAATGGTTTTATGCAGCGAGTTGTAATGATCTGGAATGCACTGCCTTAAAGGGAAGTGGAAGCAGATTCAATAATAACTTTCAAAAGAGAATTGGATAAATACTTGAAGGGGAAAAATTGCAGGGCGATGGGGAAAGAGCGGGGGAGTGGGACTAATTGGCTAGCTCTTTCAAAGAGCCGGCACAAGTGCGATGGGCCGAACGGCTTCCTTCGGTGCTATACGATTCGACGCACAGCATCTAAATCAGTTTTGTCATCTACCCATAATCAAAAGAACAATCTGGTTTAACAATTAACCTCTGTAGAATGCAGACAAAATGAACTCTGGCTCCAAATGAAATCTGATTTCGACCTTTAGAACCTAACAAAGGAATAGCAAATCGTCAGAGACGAGTCTGCAAAATAAAAACTGGGCAGCTTCACAGCTGATCCTTACCTTTGACAAAAATAGCAGACCCCCTGCAGAAATCTACAGGATTTGCATTCAGTGGTTCACATTCCAGTGTTTGCTGGCAACAACAACTTGCATTTATATAGCGCATTTAACGTAGTAAAATATCCCAAGGTGCTTCACACGAGCGTTATCAAACAAAATTTGACACTGAGCCACATAAGGACAGGTGACTAAAAGCTTGATCAAAGAGATAGGTTTTAAGGAGAGTCTTAAAGAAGGAGAGAGAGAGGCGGAGAGGTTTAGGGAGGAAATTCCAGAGCTTAGCGCCTAGGCAGCTGAAGGCACGGCCGCCAATGGTGGAGCGATTAAAATCGGGGATGCGCAAGAGGCAAGAATTGGAGGAGCGCAGAGATCTTGGAGGGTTGTGGGGCTGGACGAGGTTACAGAGATGGGGAGAGGAGAGGCCATGGAGGGCTACATGGCCTATATGTGACTCCAGTCCTACACCAACGTGGTTGACTCTTAACTGCCCTCTGAAGTGGCCGAAGATGTGGGTGTGGCTCCATACTATCACCTCCAATATCTTGCCCAATTGACCATTCGCTACGGTCGAGACTTGCAGCCTCTTCAATTTGGGCAAGCACTGCAGCCAAGCCTATTCCCGTCCCGGCTCGCACCGACACTTCCAGATGAGGGGGTCGGTAAATGGTGACCAGGGTTGGAAACCCCACCCAAAGGTTCCCTCCCTAACCCGGGGAAGTGGAGGCCAATCATAGCCCCACCCTACCTCCACCTCAGTTACAATCAGCACAGATCGCGACGGAGTTTAGGACTCGGCCACTTAAGGGGACAGATTTTTTGTAAAACACAAAATGACCTTCCATGACCTCAAGACGTCCCTATGCACTTTACAGCCAATAAAGTACTTCTGAAGTATAGTCTCTGCTGTAATGTAGGAAACACAGCAGCCAATTTGCGCACAGCAAGCTCCCACAATGAGCTAAATGACCAAGTCACCTGTTTTAGTGATGTTGGTTGAGGGATAGATATTGGCCCCAGGACACCAGGGAGAACGCCTCTGCTCTTCTTCGAAATAGTGGCCGTGGGATCTTTCACCTCCACCTGTGAGGGCAGACGGGGCCTCAGTTTAACGTCCCATCCGAAAGACAGCACCTCCGACAGTGCAGCACTGGAGCCTGGCGTGTCAGCCTGGATTTAAGTGCTGGCATGGGACGTGAACCTTCTGACTCAGAGGCGAGAGTGCTGCCCACTGAGCCACAGCTGACACCACTAAGGATCAAAACTATTAAATTTGATGTCAATTGGTTAAAGGGATTGAATTTTTTTTTGCCAGGCAACGCCAGAATCCCTACAGCAGTGTGGCTGATAAGAGATCATTTTTTTTTTTGGACAGTACCAGAAGTTTGTTTATTTATTTTTTGTTCCTGGCTGCTTTGAAAGAAAATCCCACCTCAGCAGTATTTAATCCATTACTACTACAAACATCATCCGGACGCTGCACTCACCATCTGGACAATAAAGGTCAACGTCCCGCATAGTCGAGTCGCCTTGTTAAACCGCAGCTCCAGGTACTGAAAGAGAAAGACAAACAGTGCCTTAGAACTCAAATTACGGGAGCGGAAACAATCCAAGAGGGTGCACCAACTGCAAGGAGCCAGTGCGAGAGAGAGAGAAAAAAAACACAGCTCCTGTAATCTAGTAGTATCGACTCGACATGTTGCTTAGAGATAGCTTATTGGGTTGTTAGTGAGCAGCGAGGGTGAGGGGAGCAAGACTGAGGTGCGGATAACATGTAAAAGGAGAGAACTTGCATTTATATAGCGCCTTTCGCGATCTCAGAACCTCCCAAAGAGCTTTACAGCCATTGAAGTTCTTTCGAGGTGTAGTCACTGTTGTAATGTAGGAAATGAGGCAGGCAATTTGCGCACAGCAAGATCCCACAAACAGCAACATGTTAATGAGCAGATAATATGTTTTTTTTTTATAAAAATGAAGTGATGTTGGTTGAGGGATAAATATTGACCAGGACACCGGGGAGAACTCCCCTGCTCTTCTTCGAAATAGCGCCGTGGGATCTTTTACATTCAGTCGAGAGGGCAGACGGGGGCCTCGGTTTAACGCCTCATCCGAAAGACGGCACCTCTGGCAGTGCAGCACTCCCTCAGTACTGCACTGGGAGTATCAGCCTGGATTATGTGCTGATGTTTCGGAGTGGGGCGGGCAGCATATGCTAGTTCACGGAGGTGGGGCGTGGGTGAGTATCACCACTTGTAATCACAGGGGAAGGCTCCTGCAACTACCCTCAACTATACAAGTGGGCCGGTGAAAGGGTGAGTGTAACCAGAAAGCGGAGATGGAGATGGGCCCCAGCAGTGAAGCGTGGGCCAGGCGGGGAGAAAAACGTGTTAGATATTGTCCCTCTCCCACCGCCAATGAAACACACAAAGCTGGTGACTTGCAGCTCCTAGCCATGTATAGGAGAGCACTTCTTTTTTTTTAAGGCGGGTAATCTGGCGATAATGTCTGTATCTCTCCTTTCCAGCACCACCCCCCCCGCAACCCCCTCAATCAATAAAAGAGCCATTAGCACCAATCGGAGGATCGAGTGCAATAAAACATGCTGTAATAGGACAACTGCATCTCAACACTTTGTATATTCTACTTTGCCTGCCTGTGAAACTTTGCTCAGCCTCTCCTAACAGTGCAGTCACTTGCCAATCTCTCCCTTGTATCCAAGACACTCAGCCATTACTGAACTAAGGTTGCTGGAGAAGGCACCTGGCCCTGGAACATCTGCGATTCTTTCACCAATATCCCCGTACCATTGCTCCAAATCCTTCTGCGCTCCCAGGGTTCACCTCATCGGCCCGCCTGGCCTCGTTATGAAAGCTGCCGATCCCTCACACTCTGGCGTTACGCACCAGGCAAAAAAAATGATGCGAGAGGAGGCTGTTCAAAACTGGCAGAGGGAAGAGAAAGCCCCGTTGAACGCTGCAGTCCAGTGGAGCTGCAGCAAATAGGCTTCATCATGCTTGGATCAGTGGGCAGCGCTCCGAGTCAGGAGGTTGTGGGTTCAAGCCCCACTCCGGAGACCCAAGGCTCATAGGCTGGTGCCATCTTTCAAATGAGACATTAAACCGAGGCCCAGTCAGCCCTCTCAAGTGGGTGTAAGAGATCCCCTGGTACTAAGGGGACTTCTCCAGGTCAACATTTATCCCTCAACCATCAATTAAAAAAAACAGATTATCTGGTCATTTATCTCATTGCTATTTGTGGGACCTTGCTGTGCGCAAATTGGCTGCCGCGGTTCCCTGCAGTGACTACACTTCAAATACTGCTTCACTGGCTTTGGGACGTCCTGAGGTTGTAAAAGACAAATTCTTTCTTTGTGCATGCTAGTACAACCCACCATCAACGTTCAGCACCTCTACTATAAAAGTAGTTTCTCTGATCAGCATTCAGTATTCAAGCAATTTCTTTCAAAAAAACAAGGATGTCAGAGTAACATTAGGAACAGGAGGAGGCCATTCAGCCCCTCGGGCCTGCTCTGCCATTCAATTATATCACGGCTGATCAGCACTTCAACTCCGTGTCTCTTGATACCTTTACCTAACAAAAATCTATCAATCTGCCTTGCAAGCTCCATCTGACCCCCTGCATCAACAGCCTTCTGGGGGAGCGAGTTCCAGATTTCCACTACCCTTTGTGTGAAAATGTGCTTCCTGATTTCGCTCTTGAATGACCTAGTGCTGATTTTAAGGTTATGCCCCTCTTTTAAAAAAAAAATTGATGTTGGTTGAGAGATAAACGTTGACCAGGAGAACTCCCCCACCGGAGGAACTGGTTTCTCTGTATCGACCCTATGAAATCCTTTAGTCATTTTAAACACCTCGATCAGATCGCCCCTCAATCTCCTAAACTCAAGGGAATACAAATCAAGTTTATGCAACCTGTCCTCATAAATTAACCCTCCAATCTTTGTAGAAATGAATCCTGTTTCCTGCAAAGTAAAGTACAGTTTCCGGTTTTACAAGCAGCTTAATATAATTTTTATTTCAATGGTAAATGAAACTTGAAATAATGAAAGCTGTACATCGTGTGGCACTGAAGTAAGCCTGGGCTTTAATCAGCGAGATCGAGGAAAGAAGTGTTCAGCAGGAACAAACAGGAGATAACGCAACAGGTGTGGAAAATGCTTTTCAGTTCTCGATCTTATTCAGTTTACACATTTTTTTTTGTTCTTAAACAACTATTGACGCTCGCTCTTGAATAAATAGCGGAGATACAGGGAAATGCTGGGAATTTGAAGAATCATAGAAAGTTATGGCACAGGAGGCCATTTGGCCCATCGTGTCCATGCCAGCCGAAAAAGAGCTATCCAGCTTAATCCCACTTTCCAGCACTTGGTCCGTAGCCCTGTAGGTTACGGCACTTCAAGTGTTCATCCAAGTACTTTTTAAATGAGTTGAGGGTTTCTGCCTCTACCACCCTTTCAGGCAGTGAGTTCCAGACCCCCACCACCCTCTGGGTGAAAAAATTTCTCCTCAGCTCCCCTCTAATCATTCTAACAGTTACTTTAAAACTATGCTCCCCGGTCACTGACCCCTCTGCTAAGGAAAATAAGTTCTAGCATAACCTCCCTGTTCTTATATTCCATGCCTCGGCTAATAAAGGAAAGTATCCTGTATACCTTTTTACCCACCTTATCTACCTGTCCTACTACCTTCAGGAATCTGTGGACATGCACTCCAAGGTCCCTTTGTTCCTCTACACCTCTCAGTATCCTCCCATTTATTGTTTACTCCCTTGCCTTGTTTGCCCTCCCTAAATGCATTACCTCACACTTCTCCAGATTGAATTCCATTTGCTACTTTTCTGCCCACCTGACCAGTCCATTGATATCTTCCTGCAGTCCACAGCTTTCCTCCTCACTATCAACCACACGGCCAATTTTTGTATCAGATGCAAACTTCTTGATCAAGCCCCCCACCAATTCAAGTCCAAATCATTAATATATAATGAAGGGAGGGACCTAGTACTGAGCCTTGTGGGACCCCACTGGAAACAGCCTTCCAGTCGCAAAAACACCCATCGACCATTACCCTTTGCTTCCTGCCACTAAGCCAATTTTGGATCCAGCTAGCCACTTTCCCTTGAATCTCATGGACTTTTACTTTTTTGACCAGTCTGCCACGTGGGACCTTGTCAAAAGCCTTGCTAAAATCCATGTAGACTACCTCAAATGCGTTACCTTCATCGACCCTCCTTGTTACCTCCTCAAAAAATTCAATCAAGTTAGTCAGACATGACTGTCCCTTAACAAATCCACGCTGACTGTCCTTGATTAACCCGTGCCTTTCTAAATGACGATTTATGCTGTCCATCAGAATTGATTCCAATAATTTGCCCACCACTGAGGTTAGACTGACTGGCCTGTAATTACTCGGTCTCTCTCTTTCTCTTTTAAACAATGGTACAATGTTAGCAGTCCTCCAATCCTCCGGCACCATGCCTGTAGCCAGGGAGGATTGGAAAATGATGGTCAGAGCCTCCGCTATTTCCTCCCTTGCTTCTCAACAGCTTGGGATACATTTCATCCGGGCCTGGTGATTTATCTATTTTCAAAGATGCTAAACCCTTTAATACTTCCTCCCTCACTATGTTTATCCCATCCAATATTTCACACTCCTTCTCCTTGACTACAATGTCTGCATCGTCCCCCTCTTTTGTGAAGGCAGGCGCAAATTATTCATTAAGAACCATACCCACATCTTCCGCCTCTACACATAGGTTACCTTTTTGGTCTCTAATAGGCCCGACTCTTTGCTTAGTTATCCTCTTGCTCTTTATGTATTTATAAAACATTTACAAGTATTAAACAAGTAGACGGAGAAAATTCTGGGGCATACACAGGTCAGTCAGGCAAGAGTTGCACTAGAATCTGTTTCCCTCTCAAGTACCAGACACCTGCTGTGTGAGATTCACATATTCTCAGTATGTCCCATGTATCACAGTTAGAGGGGGTGAAGAGCAGGGTCCAACCTTTAAAGAGCTTTCTCAATGTAGGAACAAGAGGAGGCCATTCAGCCCCTCGAGCCTGTTCCACCATTCAATTAGATCATGGCTGAACTGTACCTCAACTCCATATCCCTCGATACCCTTACCCAACAAAAACCTATCAATCTCAGAGTTGACATTTTGAACTGACCCCCAGCTTCAACAGCTTTTTGGGGGAGAGTTTTCCAGATTTCCACTCCTCTTTGTGTGAAGAAGTGCTTCCTGACATCACCCCTGAACAGCCTAGCTCTAATTTTAAGGTTATGCCCCCTTGTTCTGGCCTCCCCCCACCAGAGGAAATAAGTTTCTCTCTATCTGCCCTATCGAATCATTTTAAACACCTCAATTAGATCCCCTCTTAACCTTCTATACTTAAGGGAATACAAGCCTAGTCTATGCAACCTGTCCTCATAATGTAATCCTTTTAGCCCCATTCTATGTTATTTCACTTGTTTCTCATTTCACTTCCTCTTCTCCTGCCTGTGGTTCCTGCAGGTGTAGACCCTCCTCCGGAGCTCTGAAGGTGCCTTGGTCCTCCAGCACTCCGCCGGCAGTGGTTATTGGTGCTGGACTAGAATTTTACAATGCAGAAGGAAGCCATTCGGCCCATCGTGCCTGTGCCTGCTCTTTGAAAGAGCCGTCTAATTAGTCCTGCTCCCCCTGCTCTTTTCCCATAGCCCTGTAATTTTGTTTTCCCTTTTCAAGTATTTATCCAGTTCCCCTTTTGAAAGTCACGATTGAATCTGCTTCCTTCGCCTTTTCAGGCAGCGCATTCCAGATCATAACAACTCGCTGCAGAAATAAAATTCCCCTCATCTCCCACTCTGGCTCTTTTGCCAGTTCAAATCCCACCGTAGCAAGTTGTGAAAATAAATTCAATAAATCTGGTAACTCTCACCTGGGCGGGGAGGTGTCCAGATTGACAAACAAGCCATTCGGTTTTAAAAACGATTAAAGAGATAGGCCCACTTCCATCCTCTTAGGGCAGTTGAGGGTGTACAATAAATACAGCCTTGTCTGCCCAGCAACAAATAATAAAAAATGAGTGGCCATTCATCGTGCACGAGCCCAGAAAGTGAGCGCTTGCTGGTTATTCAACCATAGTGTGCCTCACAGCCAAGCTCAATCCTATTCCTTACCCCCAAACTTCCACCTCCAGCCAGGCTAACTGCAGAGCGATCAGGAGTGTGAAGCAGAAGTGATTTTTTTTTATGTTCCCCCCCACCCCCTCCCTAACTGAACGACGCTGTGGCCAACAGCAGTCATTTTACCACAGCCCCTGGCTAACTGACCCGGGGGCTTCATGCACAGACTTTCTAGACCACCCTGGGGTTCCCAGACCGAGCCTTTAAAGAACGACATTTAAAATGTATTTAAAGTCACTGGTCAGGCTAAAACAGTGTTGTCCAGTCAGTCACTAGCCACACGTGGCCAGTTGGGAATCCAGATGTGGCTAATTGCATTTTTCATGAGTAAGTTATAAAATGAGTGAGAGACACCGTTATTGGGCATGTGACGTCAGCCGTGGCTCAGGGGTAGCACTCTCACCTCCGAGTCAGAAAGTCAGGGGATCAAGTCCCCCTCCTGAGACTTGATCACGTAATCCAGGTCGACACCCCCACTGCAGTACTGAGGGAGCGCTGCAGTGTCGGAGGTGCCGTGCTTTGGATGAGACATTAAACCGAGGCCCCGTCTGTCCTCTCAGATGGACGTAGAAGATCCCACGGCCACTATTTTGAAAAAGAGCAGGGCAGCACTCCCCGGTGACCTGGCCAATATTTATCATTCAGCCAACATCGCTTAAAAAACAGAATACCTGGTCATTATCCTCATTGCTGTTTGTGGGATCTTACTGTGCGCAAATTGGGTGCCGCGTTTCCTACATTACATCAGTGACTACACTTCAAAAGTACTTCAATGGCAGTAAAGCGCTTTGGGATGTCGTGAAAGGTGCTACATAGTAGGTACAGCACAAGAAGAGGCCATGCCTGTGCCAGCTCTTTGAAAGAGCTATCCAGTTACTTCCACTCCCCTGCCCTTTCCCCGTAGCCCTGGAAATTTTCCCCCTTCAAGTATTTATCCAATTCCTCTTTTGAAAGTTATTATTGAATCTGCTTCCACCGCCCTTTCAGGCAGCGCGTTCCAGATCAGAACAACTCGCTGCGTAAAAAACATTTTCTTATCTCCCCCTCTGGTTCTTTTGCCAATTACCTTAAATCTGTGTCCTCTGGTTACCGATCCTTCTGCCGCTGGCAACAGTTTCTCCTTATTTACTCTATCAAAACCCTCCATGATTTTTGAACACCTCTATTAAATCTCATCTTAACTTTCTCTGCTCTAAGGAGAACAACCCCGGCTTCGCCACGTAACCAATGGGGAGTTCTGGTTACCATCCTCGTCAATCCGTGCACCTCCTCCCAGAGCTTTGCTTACCTCGTAAGTGCTGGTGAGCCCCAGCCGGTAAAACATGGGGACGAAGACGTGAGCCGGGATGAGGAGCCCCAGGAAGTAGGAGCAGCCGAGGAACCAGTACTCGGTGCCGTGCCGGTAGATCTCGGCCGGCACGCCAAGGATGGCCACCGCTGATTGGAAGGTGGCCAGGAGCGAGAGGGCCACCGGCACCAGGGTCATGCTGCGGCCTGCCAGCAGGAACTCCTGGGTGGTCCGCTGCCGCCCGCCGCTCAGGGCGTAGAAGAGCCCGATCACCGAGGAGAGGACGAGGAGCGAGGCGAAGATGACGTAGTCCACCAACGAAAAGTGCATTGGCGCCGAAGAGGGCATTCTCGCTCCGGAGGGCAGGCTGCAGTCGCGTCGCGTCGCGACTCGCCGCTGTCCACACAGTGCTCTCTTGGTCTCGGCGCGGTCCTCGGGGAAGGTATCTCTGAGCTCGGAGAGAGGGAGACAGAGCAGACACAGAGAGAGTGACAGAGACACAGAGAGAGAGAGAGAGAGAGAGAGAGAGAGAGAGAGAGAGAGAGAGAGACAGACACACTGAGAGAAAGGAGTAACCCGTCTTAGAACATCAGGGCAAAGTCCGTGTCATTATCATTGAGAGAGATAGAAATCACTAACACCCACCCCCCCCACCCCCAATCCCGTACGACAGGGCACAGGCACAAAGTGGAAGCACGGGAGGAAACCGGTAGTGCCAGAAGTCGTCACCCGAGCGGGCACAGAGTGTGCCAGTCTGTCAATCCAATCGTCGGCACTCTCAGGGCATTCCTTCCGTAAATGGCCCAACGGCAGCACCCAAACAAAAAAATAAACCATACGGATTCACGGAGCAGGGATCACCAGGCTTTAACCAGGAGAAATGTCCAGCAGTCGAAGAGAACACGCCGTCCAAGGTTGGTTGGAAGATAAGCGAGACGGAGACGAGGAGGGGGTGGGGTTTCCATTCCAGCCTGGGGGGTGGGGGGAAGAGAAAGACAAAAGGAATCATTTAATCACCCCGACAGACAAAACATCGCCCCCTTTCCATAACCTTGCCCATCGCACTGTTTCATAATAGCGCAGCTGTTGATTGAAGCTCTGTGCAAATAAGTCGGCAGGATTGCGCAAAGCTTCAGCGGGTCAAGAGGAAAAAAAAAAGCAGTTTGTAATCCTGGCAAGAATGTGACCTCCTTGGAACGATAGCTAGCTGTGCCAGGTTTCCTTTTACATTAGTCCTTCTCTTCGCAGGTTCTTATTACCCTCACCTCGAAGGAGGGCGAGAGCTGGGAGATCGTCCCCCCGTCATCGTAACCGGCCGTTATACAAGGCGGGAGAAGGCCGAGATCAAAAGATGCCAGCCCTGGCTCAGCGGGGTCGCACTCTCACCTCTGAGTCAGGAGGTTGTGGGTTCAAGTCCCACTCCAGAGACTTGAGCACATTGCTCAGGCTGACACTCCCAGTGCAGTACTGAGGGAGCGCTGCACTGTCAGAGGTGCCGTCTTTTGGGTGAGATGTTAAACCGACCCTGTCATTTCCCCCCCCCCACCCTCAGGTGGACGAAAAAGATCCCATGGCCACTGTTTCGAAGAAAAGCAGGAGAGTTCTCCCCACTGCCCTGGGCAAAATTTATCCCTCAACCAACATCATTTAAAAAAACAGATGATCTGGTCATTATCACATCGCTGTTTGTGGGATCTTGCTGTGCGCAAATTGGCTGCTGCGTTTCCTACATTACAACAGTGACGACACTTCAAAAAGCACCTCGTTGGTTGTAAAGCGCTTTGGGACGTCCTGAGGTCGTGAAAAGCGCTGTGTAAAATTATACTTTTCCTATTTAAACTTTCAGTAAAAGCTGTATTGCTGTTTGTGGGATCTTGCTGTGCACAAACTAGCTGTCACATTTCCCTAACATTGCAACAGTGACTACACCACAAAAAGTAGCTCATTGGCTGTGAAGCGCTTTGGGACGTCCTACGGTCGTGAAAAGGGGCTGTATAAACACAAGTTCTTTCTTTCAATCACGCTCAGGTTTTTTCTCCCTCGCACTAACTGGGTGGGTAGATGACAAGAGTGCCCGGTGTCTACGCTTGGCATTTGCCAGTGATGGCAACGCCCCGACCCTGATCAAGGTGTGCGCCGACTCACTGGTATCAAGGTCTTACACCACAGCACAGGTAAACCAACCCTGCCCCTCACCAACAGATCATGGCATTCTCAGGTGTACCATGAACCTTGCTACCTCCGCACACACTGTTTGTGACTCCGTCCATTGCTGTCATTCAAGATACAGTTTAATAAGCGCAACATGCTCGGGAGGAACAGGTGAGTTTGGACCTGTGTTCCCCAAAGCTCTCCAACACTGGGCGGGGGGGGGTTTCCTCGCCTCATGCCTGGGTCTGCTGTAGACTCATTGATAGAGATTGATTGCCGTGGTTAGTCAACAACTCCATTATCGTTGTTTCATGTGACTACCGGGACGGTAGAAGGAGACTGGATGGACCTTGGTCTTTCTTCGTCTGGAAATTCTTTTGTTCCTATAATGCCTGTCTGTCTGTCACACTGGCTGATTTTGGATTACAGAGAATTTACAGCACAGAAACAGGCCCAACTGCTCCATGCCGGTGTTTATGCTCCACACGAGCCTCCTCCCTGCCTACTTCATTTCACCCTATCAGCATATCCTGCTATTCCTTTCTCCCTCTTGTGTTTATCTGTCTTCCCCTTAAATGCATCTTATGTTATTCGCCTCAATTACTCCTTGTGGTAGCAAGTTCCACATTCTCACCACTCTCTGGGTAAATAAGTGTCTCCTGAATATTAGTGACTATTTTATATTTATGGCCCCGAGTTCTGGATGATGCAGCAATGCCGTAGTGAATTTCCCAAAGCCTAGGAGTATTGCAGCAATACGTGGGAGCGAGACTGTGACCACAGGGTGAGGCATGTTGCTGGCCAAGCTGTGATTTTCGGGCACCCTTTGATGTGTTTCCTCGCTGTCTCTAGCTGCGTTCTAGTTAACTGCCTGACTGAGCTGTATATTCTGCCTCTGGGCTGTGTCTGAACTCAATGCCTGTCTCTGGTGTTTGGTCAGACTTGACTGACTGGCTGGCTGGCTCCAATTGTCTGCCGGATCAGACTCAGCACTGGGCTCTCTCTATCTGTTTCCCTCTGTCTGTCTTTGTGTGTGTCTCCCTCACACTCTCTCTTTCTCCCTGTCCCCCTCACACACTCGCTCAGTTTCCCCCCCCACTCCCCCAGCTCTCTTGCTCCGTTCCCCCCCCCAGGCTCTCTCGCTCGGTTCCCCCCCCCCCCCACCCCAGGCTCTCTCGCTCGGTTCCCCCCCCCCCCACCCCAGGCTCTCTCGCTCGGTTCCCCCCCCCCCCCAGGCTCTCTCGCTCGGTTCCCCCCCCCCCCCAGGCTCTCTCGCTCGGTTCCCCCCCCCCCCCAGGCTCTCTCGCTCGGTTCCCCCCCCCCCTACAAGGCTCTCTCGCTCGGATCCCCCCCCCAGGCTCTCTCGCTCGGTTCACCCCCCCCCCCCAGGCTCTCTCGCTCGGTTCCCCCCCCCCCACCCCAGGCTCTCTCGCTCGGTTCCCCCCCCCCCCCCCAGGCTCTCTCGCTCGGTTCCCCCCCCCCACCCCAGGCTCTCTCGCTCGGTTCCCCCCCCCCCCCAGGCTCTCTCGCTCGGTTCCCCCCCCCCACCAGGCTCTCTCGCTCGGTTCCCCCCCCCCACCCCAGGCTCTCTCGCTCGGTTCCCCCCCCCCACCCCAGGCTCTCTCGCTCGGTTCCCCCCCCCCCTACAAGGCTCTCTTGCTCGGTTCCCCCCCCCCCTACAAGGCTCTCTTGCTCGGTTCCCCCTCCCAACGCTCTCTAGCTCCGTTCCCCCCCCCCCCAACAAGGCTGTCTCGCTCCGTTCCCCCCCCCCCAACAAGGCTGTCTCGCTCCGTTCCCCCCCCAACAAGGCTCTCTCGCTCCGTTCCACCCCCCCCCCCAACAAGGCTGTCTCGCTCGGTTCCCCCCCCCAACAAGGCTGTCTCGCTCCGTTCCCCCCCCCCCCCAACAAGGCTGTCTCGCTCCGTTCCCCCCCCCCCCCCAACAAGGCTGTCTCGCTCCGTTCCCCCCCCCCCCAACAAGGCTGTCTCGCTCCGTTCCCCCCCCCCCCCAACAAGGCTGTCTCGCTCCGTTCCCCCCCCCCCCCAACAAGGCTGTCTCGCTCCGTTCCCCCCCCCCCCCAACAAGGCTGTCTCACTCCGTCCCCCCCCCCCCCAACAAGGCTGTCTCGCTCCGTCCCCCCCCCGCAACAAGGCTGTCTCGCTCCGTTCCCCCCCCCCCCCCAACAAGGCTGTCTCACTCCGTCCCCCCCCCCGCAACAAGGCTGTCTCGCTCCGTTCCCCCCCCCCCCAACAAGGCTGTCTCGCTCCGTTCCCCCCCCCCCCCCAACAAGGCTGTCTCGCTCCGTTCCCCCCCCCCCCCAACAAGGCTGTCTCGCTCCGTTCCCCCCCCCCCCCCAACAAGGCTGTCTCACTCCGTCCCCCCCCCCCCCAACAAGGCTGTCTCGCTCCGTCCCCCCCCCGCAACAAGGCTGTCTCGCTCCGTTCCCCCCCCCCCCCCAACAAGGCTGTCTCACTCCGTCCCCCCCCCCGCAACAAGGCTGTCTCGCTCCGTCCCCCCCCCGCAACAAGGCTGTCTCACTCCGTCCCCCCCCCGCAACAAGGCTGTCTCGCTCCGTTCCCCCCCACCCAACAAGGCTGTCTCGCTCCGTCCCCCCCCCCCCCCCAACGCTCTCTCGCTCCGTCCCCCCCCCCCCCCCCCCCCAACGCTCTCTCGCTCCGTTCCCCCCCCCCCCCCAACGCTCTCTCGCTCAGGGGCAATTAGGGATGGGCAATAAATGCTGGCCTTGCCAAAGACACCCATGTCCCACGAACAAATAATAAAAAATTCCCCCGACTCCCTCTCTCTCGCCCCCACCCGACTCCCTCTCTCTCGCCCCCACCCGACTCCCTCTCTCTCGCCCCCACCCGACTCCCTCTCTCTCGCCCCCCCCCGACTCCCTCTCTCTCGCCCCCCCCCACCCGACTCCCTCTCTCTCGCCCCCACCCGACTCCCTCTCTCTCGCCCCCCCACCCGACTCCCTCTCTCTCGCCCCCCCCACCCGACTCCCTCTCTCTCGCCCCCCCACCCGACTCCCTCTCTCTCGCCCCCACCCGACTCCCTCTCTCTCGCCCCCCCCACCCGACTCCCTCTCTCTCGCCCCCACCCGACTCCCTCTCTCTCGCCCCCCCCACCCGACTCCCTCTCTCTCGCCCCCACCCGACTCCCTCTCTCTCGCCCCCACCCGACTCCCTCTCTCTCGCCCCCCCCCGACTCCCTCTCTCTCGCCCCCCCCACCCGACTCCCTCTCTCTCGCCCCCACCCGACTCCCTCTCTCTCGCCCCCCCCACCCGACTCCCTCTCTCTCGCCCCCACCCGACTCCCTCTCTCTCGCCCCCCCCCCACCCGACTCCCTCTCTCTCGCCCCCACCCGACTCCCTCTCTCTCGCCCCCCCCCACCCGACTCCCTCTCTCTCGCCCCCCCCCACCCGACTCCCTCTCTCTCGCCCCCACCCGACTCCCTCTCTCTCGCCCCCCCCACCCGACTCCCTCTCTCTCGCCCCCCCCCCCGACTCCCTCTCTCTCGCCCCCCCCACCCGACTCCCTCTCTCTCGCCCCCCCCACCCGACTCCCTCTCTCTCGCCCCCCCCACCCGACTCCCTCTCTCTCGCCCCCCCCACCCGACTCCCTCTCTCTCGCGCCCCCCCCCCACCCGACTCCCTCCCTCTCGCCCCCCCCACCCGACTCCCTCTCTCTCGCGCCCCCCACCCGACTCCCTCTCTCTCGCGCCCCCCCCCCACCCGACTCCCTCCCTCTCGCCCCCCCCACCCGACTCCCTCTCTCTCGCCCCCCCCACCCGACTCCCTCCCTCTCGCCCCCCCCACCCGACTCCCTCCCTCTCGCGCCCCCCCCCCCCACCCGACTCCCTCTCTCGCGCCCCCCCCAAACCCGACTCCCTCTCTCGCGCCCCCCCCCACCCGACTCCCTCTCTCTCGCCCCCCCCTTTCACTCACTCACTCCCCCCCCCGCTTTCACTCACTCACTCCCCCGCTTTCACTCACTCCCCCGCTTTCACTCACTCCCCTCCCCTTCACTCACTCCCCCCCCCTTCACTCACTCCCCCCCCCTTCACTCACTCCCCCCCCCTTCACTCACTCCCCCCCCCCTTCACTCACTCCCCCCCCCCTTCACTCACTCCCCCCCCCTTCACTCACTCCCCCCCCCTTCACTCAATCCCCCCCCTTCACTCAATCCCCCCCCCTTCACTCAATCCCCCCCCTTCACTCAATCCCCCCCCCCTTCACTCACTCCCCCCCCCTTCACTCAATCCCCCCCCCTTCACTCACTCCCCCCCCCTTCACTCACTCCCCCCCCCTTCACTCACTCACCCCCCCCCCTTCACTCACTCACCTCCCCCCCTTCACTCACTCACCCCCCCCCCTTCACTCACTCACCCCCCCCCTTCACTCACTCACCCCCCCCCCCTTCACTCACTCACCCCCCCCCCTTCACTCACTCACCCCCCCCCCTTCACTCACTCACCCCCCCCCCTTCACTCACTCACCCCCCCCCTTCACTCACTCACCCCCCCCCTTCACTCACTCACCCCCCCCCTTCACTCACTCACCCCCCCCCCTTCACTCTCTCTCTCCTCTCCTCTCTCTCTCTCTCATCTCTCTCTCTCTCCCTTCACTCTCTCTCTCTCCCCCTTCACTCTCTCTCTCTCTCCCCCTTCACTCTCTCTCTCTCTCCCCCTTCACACTCTCTCTCTCTCCCCCTTCACACTCTCTCTCTCTCTCCCCCTTCACACTCTCTCTCTCTCTCCTCCTTCACCACTCTCTCTCTCTCTCTCCCCCTTCACTCTCTCTCTCTCTCCCCCCCTTCACTCTCTCTCTCTCTCCCCTTCACACTCTCTCTCTCTCCCCCTTCACACTCTCTCTCTCTCCCCCTTCACTCTCTCTCTCTCTCCCCCTTCACTCTCTCTCTCTCCCCTTCACACTCTCTCTCTCTCCCCTTCACTCTCTCTCTCTCTCTCCCCCTTCACTCTCTCTCTCTCCCCCTTCACTCTCTCTCTCTCTCTCTCCCTTCACACTCTCTCTCTCTCTCTCCCTTCTTCACTCTCTCTCTCTCTCTCTCTCCCTTCACTCTCTCTCTCTCTCTCTCTCCCTTCCTTCACTCTCTCTCTCTCTCCCTTGACTCTCTCTCTCTCTCTCCCTCCTTCACTCTCTCTCTCTCTCTCCCTTCCTTCACTCTCTCTCTCTCTCTCTCTCTCTCCCTTCACTCTCTCTCTCTCCCTTCACTCTCTCTCTCTCTCTCTCTCCCTTCACTCTCTCTCTCTCTCTCTCTCTCTCCCTTCACTCTCTCTCTCTCTCTCTCTCTCCCTTCACTCTCTCTCTCTCTCTCTCTA